>NW_023270305.1:43225415-43341612 GCF_011800145.1 Mirounga leonina
AAGAGAAATGACCCAAATCAACAAAATCATGAATGAAAGAGGAGAGATCACAACCAACACCAAAGAAATACAAACAATTATAAGAACATATTATGAGCAACTCTATGCCAGCAAATTAGATAACCTGGAAGAAATGGATGCATTCCTAGAGATGTATCAACTACCAAAACTGAACCAGGAAGAAATAGAAAACCTGAACAGACCTATAACCACTAAGGAAATTGAAGCAGTCATCAAAAATCTCCCAAAAAACAAAAGCCCAGATGGCTTCCCAGGGGAATTCTACCAAACATTTAAAGAAGAATTAATAGCTATTCTTCTGAAACTGTTCCAAAAAATAGAAATGGAAGGAAAACTTCCAAACTCATTTTATGAGGCCACCACTACCTTGATCCCAAAACCAGACAAAGACCCCATCAAAAAGGAGAACTACAGACCAACATCCCTGATGAACATGGATGCAAAAATTCTCACCAAAATACTAGCCAATAGGATCCAACAGTACATTAAAAGGATTATTCACCACGACCAAGTGGGATTTATCCCTGGGCTGCAAGGTTGGTTCAACATGCGCAAATCAAACAACGTGATACAATACATTAACAAGAGAAAGAACAAGAATCATATGATCCTCTCAACAGATGCAGAAAAAGCATTTGACAAAGTACAGCATCCTTTCTTGATCAAAACTCTTCAGAGTATAGGCATAGAGGGTACATACCTCAATATCATAAAAGCCATCTATGAAAAACCTACAGCGAATATCATTCTCAATGGGGAAAAACTGAGAGCTTTCCCCCTAAGGTCAGGAACGCAGCAGGGATGTCCACTATCACCACTGCTATTCAACATAGTATTAGAAGTCCTAGCCACAGCAATCAGACAACAAAAAGAAATAAAAGGCATCCAAATTGGCAAAGAAGAAGTTAAACTCTCACTCTTTGCAGATGATATGATACTTTATGTGGAAAACCCCAAAGACTCCACCCCAAAACTGCTAGAACTCATACAAGAATTCAGTAAAGTGGCAGGATATAAAATCAATGCACAGAAGTCAGTAGCATTCTTATACACCAACAACAAAACAGAAGAAAGAGAAATTAAGGAGTCAATCCCATTTACAATTGCACCCAAAACCATAAGATACCTAGGAATAAATCTAACCAAAGAGGCAAAGGATCTGTACTCAGAAAACTATAAAATACTCATGAAAGAAATTGAGGAAGACACAAAGAAATGGAAAAACGTTCCATGCTCATGGATTGGAAGAACAAATATTGTGAAGATGTCAATGCTACCTAGAGCAATCTACACATTCAATGCAATCCCCATCAAAATACCATCCACTTTTTTCAAAGAAATGGAACAAATAATCCTAAAATTTGTGTGGAACGAGAAAAGACCCCAAATAGCCACAGGAATGTTGAAAAAGAAAAGCAAAGCTGGCGGCATCACAATCCGGACTTCCAGCTCTATTACAAAGCTGTCATCATCAAGACAGTATGGTACTGGCACAAAAACAGACACATAGATCAATGAAACAGAATAGAGAGCCCAGAAATGGACCCTCAACTCTATGGTCAACTCATCTTTGACAAAGCAGGAAAGAATGTCCAATGGAAAAAAGACAGTCTCTTCAACAAATGGTGTTGGGAAAATTGGATAGCCACATGCAGAAGAATGAAACTGGACCATTTCCTTACACCACACACAAAAATAGACTCCAAATGGTTGAAAGACCTCAATGTGAGACAGGAGTCCATCAAAATCCTAAAGGAGAACACAGGCAGCAACCTCTTCGACCTCAGCCGCAGCAAATTCTTCCTAGAAACATCGCCAAAGGCAAGGGAAGCAAGGGCAAAAATGAACTATCGGGACTTCATCAAGATAAAAAGCTTTTGCAAAGCAAAGGAAACAGTCAACAAAACCAAAAGACAACCGACAGAATGGGAGAAGATATTTGCAAATGACATATCAGATAAAGGGCTAGTATCCAAAATCTATAAAGAACTTATCAAACTCAACACCCAAAGAACAAAGAATCCAATCAAGAAATGGGCAGAAGACATGAACAGACATTTTTCCAAAGAAGACATCCAAATGGCCAACAGACACATGAAAAAGAGCTCAATATCGCTCGGTATCAGGGAAATCCAAATCAAAACCTCAATGAGATACCACCTCACACCAGTCAGAATGGCTAAAATTAACAAGTCAGGAAATGACAGATGTTGGCGGGGATGCAGAGAAAGGGGAACGCTCCTACATTGTTGGTGGGAATGCAAGCTGGTGCAGCCACTCTGGAAAACAGTATGGAGGTTCCTCAAAAAGTTGAAAATAGAGCTACCATATGATCCAGCAATTGCACTACTGGGTATTTACCCCAAAGATACAAAAGTAGGGATCCGAAAGGGTACGTGCACCCCGATGTTTATAGCAGCAATGTCCACAATAGCCAAACTGTGGAAAGAGCCAAGTTGTCCATCGACAGATGAATGGATAAAGAAGAAGTGGTATATATATACAATGGAATATTACGCAGCCATCAAAAGGAATGAGATCTTGCCATTTGCAACGACGTGGATGGAACTGGAGGGTATTATGCTGAGCGAAATAAGTCAGAGAAAGACATGTATCATATGACCTCACTGATATGAGGAATTCTTAATCACAGGAAACAAACTGAGGGTTGCTGGAGTGGGGGGTGGGGTGGGAGGGATGGGGTGACTGGGTGATAGACACTGGGGAGGGTATGTGCTCTGGTAAGCACTGTGAATTGTGCAAGACTGTTGAATCTCAGATCTGTACCTCTGAAACAAATAATGCAATATATGTTAAGAAAAAAAAAAAAGAAGAAGAAGAAGGTAGCGGGAGGGGAAGAATGAAACGGGGGAAATTGGAGGGGTAGACGAACCATGAGAGACGATGGACTCTGAAAAACAAACTGAGGGTTCTAGAGGGGAGGGGGGTGGGAGGATGGGTTAGCCTGGTGGTGGGTATTGAGGAGGGCACATTCTGCATGGAGCACTGGGTGTTATGCACAAACAATGAATCATGGAACACTACATCTAAAACTAATGATGTAATGTATGGGGATTAACATAACAATAAAAAAATAATAAAAGTAAAAAAAAATGCTAAACAGTCAGCAGACTTCCATCAGCAACAAAAGAAGCCAATTAACAAGTGGGGCATCTTCAAAGTAATAAACCCTGCAATTCATTCAATGTCAACTAAAATTCCACACTCAGTTACCATAAAAGTCAAAAATTAAAATGAAATAATATTTTCATAAAGGTAGAGGGAGTATACTACAGAAGGGTGCCTTTCAGGAGGAAAGAAATTGTACCCAGAGGTTAGCAATGCGATGGGAGAAACTATAATGAGCAAAGAAACTGATCAGCATGTAGGTGAATCTAAACAAGTATCAAATCTATAAAACAATAATTACTGTGATGGTTAACTTTGCGGTATTACATAAGTGGGAATGAAACACTGGAAAATAACATTATTAAATTTTGGGAGTGCTTGGTCTTCGTACTGTTTAGAAAAAGAGTTTATATAGGTTGAGTAACTTTAGACTTTGTCACAGAGTAATGTAAAGAAAATGTAAGTCTCACAAAACAGAAATAAATATGTATCTTTCAAATAAGATAAATGCACATCTACCAACTTTGGGCTGCCTACCTTTAGGCTTCTCTCATAAGGGAAAGTAAACAGATTTTCGTTTAAGGCATTTAAGTTGGATTGCTGGTAAGCACTGCCAAATCTAATATTAACTGATATAATTGTTCAATAATATTTCTTCACCAGTATACAATAAAGATCCAATTTGGAAGGAACAATTTCTATTCTGTCCCCTCCTATACTTTGGAACTTGGTGCAGTGCTTATCCAAATTGGATTCATGCAAAGAAGGGAGGGAAGGTAGAAGAAAAAGAAGGAAGATAGGGAGGGGAAAAGGAAGGCTATCTACAGACTTAACTAATGAATCAGTGTCAGCATGAAGAAGGATTTTAGTGTTCAAAATCCTGTCTTCCTCAATTTTCTTTAATCAATAATTTGGATTAGAATAATGACGGAATGCTAACTTGACAGTTAATAATAAGATTAACTAATGCATTTGGTGATAGAATCAGGACCAAAAATCTTGACTGTGGTAGGCAGAACAATGCCCCCCACCAAAAAAATGTCCAAGTTCTATTCCCTGGAACCCATGAACATGTAACCTTACATGGCAAAAGGGACTTTGTAGGTGTCATTACATTAAATACCTTGAGAAGGGGAGACTATTCTGGATTATCTGGGTGGGCCCAATGTAATCACAAAAATCCTTTGAAGAGTCGAAGAAGGAGATATGATGACAGAAGTAGAGTCAAAGAGAGGTTTGAAGATGCTATGTTGCTGGCTTTGAAGTTGGGGGAAGGCATCATGAGTCAAGGAAACCTCTAGAAGTTGGAAAAGGCAAGGAACCTGATTTCCTCCTAAAGCCTCCAGAGTTATGAAGCCCTACCTACACTTTGATTTTAGTTCAGTGAAACCCGTTTTAGATTTCTGATCCCCAGAATTATAAAATAAATTTATGTTGTTCTAAGCCACCAAGATTGTGATAAATTGTTATAGCAGCAATAGAGAACTAATAAAGTCGCTGAAAGTATAAGTCTAACAAAGTAAAGTATTTAAAAATATAGATTTAATATACAATTTTATATCAAGGTCAAAGAAAACAGCCAAATTCAGATTGCCAAGGATATAGGAGACTACTTTATGATGTGTAAAGGGCCTTAAGAATTTTAATTGACTACAACTTTAGTAGGAAACAAATAAATGAAAAGACACACACCAAAAAATGTGCTGCTTGGAATGAAGAAATGGAAGTGCCATGTCATCATTGAGAAGGGTCCTGAGGGACACCATCATTGATGCACAGTGGTCAGTGGTGAGCTCAACACTTTAAGAAGAATGTTGGCAAACAGAAAGAACTTCTCAATGGGGAGGGATCTAGAAAGCATGTTTAAAAAAAAAAAACAACCTATGTTTGAAAATTTTATCAAAATAAGAGAAAATCTAAGATATATCATTTTCTTAAAGGATGGTACTTACTCTCTGTCATCCCTAAGGGTGGAACTCAAACCACAGAGCTCCAGGGGGATCTTTTCCAATTCCACATGAAAAAGAAATCTTTTACCCTCTAAGTGGTTCTGAGATAGGATAGATTTCTTTGGGAGTGTTCTGCGATTCCTGCTCCTAGATGTATCTGAACATAGTCTGGACATGTTTTTTAAGTTCCCTTCCAGCCCTTGTGCTCTTAAGGCCCTTGTGCCCCTTGAGTGGGAGATGAGTTAGGTATGGGGTCATGGAAAGAAGAGAGAGGACTCTACTTTCTCACCCAGCCCTTTCACCTCTATCCAAGCCACAACTGCAGAAAGAAACCTGGATAGTTAGAATTTTGCCTCCATCTTGGAAAACCCAAAATCCTACTGATAAAGAAGACCTTGAGTCCTTTCCAGGCAATTCATTCCCCACTCCCTCCTCAAAGCTCCCCTCACCAAATAACAACACAACAAAACAAAAAGCTTTCAAATTGAGAAAATGTAGTATTTCTGGGCTCTTGTGCCAGTTCTCAGAAAAAAAAAAAATGGAACACCAAAATGAGCAGCTCACTCATCATAGAGCCTCGCTCCTCCTGCTCATAAAGAAGGAAGGTCCCCATTTCCCTGATCCCTTGAGTACTCTGCACCCATTCCCTAGGGAACCCCAGGACTGTGGGGCAGGACTGAGGAAACTCCTTTCCCAAGTGAGACACAGCACTCGACCTCAGGGATGGCTCAGGGCTCAGGGCTCTGCATTCCCCTTGCCAGGTCTTCTTCTTACCATGCCTTAACATCTGCATGAAGAGGGATCAGATAAGGGGCACAGATTGATGAAAAGGTGGACAGCTCAAGCAGGATCAGGGAACAGAGGGGTTCCAGGCGGTGGTGGGGGGTAGAGCAGTAAACATATCCTTCCTGGAATGGACTTAAAGTCACAGATCAGTAGTTTCAGTCCTACACATGGCATCCCCTACTATTGCCAACTTTAAGGGAATTTCCACCTCCCCTTTGCCCCCCACTTCACCCTCCACCCCTGCCCAGTCCCTAGGATGGGTGGGAAGGGAACTATGGAAATTCCCTTTTCAGGGACATGGGGGTGACCTAGGGAGCAGAGGCTGGTGGAAACAAAGGGAATACTAAAAGCTGAGAAGGACCCCTTGGCTTCCTGCCCCCCACTTTCATCCTTAGCCAGGGAATCCTCTGAAAAGAGAAGGGACTCACCAGATCCATCTGCAGGTGCTGAATTTTCCCAAGGCCTCCAGCCCACCCTCTTCCAGTCCCCCAGCCAGCCCATCCCACTGGGGAGTCAGAAGGCCCAGCCAACAGCTGGGTTGTGCAATCAGCAGCCCAGATGTGGCTGGGACTCTGGCTCACAGCAGCTGCCTCTGTCATCACCCAGGGCCTATGGCCTTCATTTCACCCTCGGCTGTATTCTAGCAACATTCCTGTCCCCATCCCAGACAGGCCGCACCCCAGCCACCATCCTCCTCCAGCAGCTCCAGAGAAGACTTGGCGGCCGAGAATCACAGGCCCAGCTCAGCTGTACTGTGCTGTGCTACCCGTGGGGGAGGCCTTACCCTCCCTGGGCCTCAGCAGATATGTGCTGAAGTTTAAGCCCTAAGTCCTCTACTGAATTTCCTCCTCATTCCTGAGGACTTTGAGTTTATTGATGTATTTTTTTTGGCTCCCCACAGGAACTGGATAAAATATAAAACCTCTTTTATTACCCTTGGGTATTCTAACCAGGGCAAGGTCACATCCCATTCCGCAGCTACCATGACCACCTCGGGTGTGGTCAATCATCAGGCAATGCCACTGATTCTTTGGCTTCAGAATTGGCAGTCAGTCAGACTTACACAATCTCAGCCTACTCTTTGCTTCACCCAGGACTGCCTGGCTTAGAGAAGATGCACTGTCGTTATTTGCTACATGGAAAAATGAAATAAAGATTCACAGGGAGAGTTGCCTGAGGTCGTACAGAAAACCAGTGGCAGACACAGGGTTAAAGACCAGGTGTTAGGTCTTTAAGCAGAATCCTTTCCCCCAAACCAGACTCTTGGACTCCATCATTGTGATGACACTGGCAGTGGTAGTGATGATGATGACGGTGGTCATGATGGTGGTGATGGTGGTCGTATGATGGTGGTGGTAGTGATGATGGTGGTGATGGTGGTCGTATGGTGGTGGTAGTCACAATGATGGCAGTAATGATGGTGGTGATGGAGGTGAAGACGTGATTAAGGTGGTGAAAGTGGTGATGGTGGTCAAGGTGATGACGTGGGGATAATGACAATGATGATGGTTAAGGTGGTCATAGTAGTGATGGTGGTGGTGCTGGTGACGATGGTAATCATGGCAATGATGCCTTGATGTGATAATGAAGACAGATCCCCCTTCTCGCAAGGAATTCTCTTTAGGAATTCATAGTTCATTCCAATAATTTTGGCTCTACTCTTCAACTTTGGAACAATTCAGTATCAGAGGCCTTACTCTAATATTTCTTCAGCAGCAGAAATCAAACGCACTGCTCGGAACTCCTGTTCTGATGAGCATATGGAAAGACGGCTCCAGCTGCTGCCCTGCTGGATCTGCCACAGTGTTTGTGCTGAGGCCATGCTTCCCAGAGGCTACTGCAGCCAATGATGAGACCTGGCAGGGGCACTCAGGCTGGCCCATTCCTGGAGATGCAGGACTTTTCGACCAGCTGACTGCAGCCAAGGGACACCCGTCAGGCTCCTCGTCCCGACTGAGACTTTGTTGTAACTGCATGCAGTCTCAGACTCTTTCCCCCCAGTCCTCCTTCTGTTCCTCTGTCCTTCACCAGGGGCAGATCTGCACTGCCATGTGAAGGCTCATCTCACCTTCTCTAGCTCCCTTTCCTTTATCATTCACAGGCATTTCTCCCAAGAAACCTCTTTCATGTCTACTCATGTCTTGCAAGCTTTGCAGAAGACCTGAACTCATACACCTGAATGATCAAGCTGGGTTATACCACTGTGGTACAAATAAAAATAATAGAGAAAACATTTTAACAACGAGACAGGTTTTCTTCTCTGACTTGCAAACTGTCTTTGAGGACATTTCCAGGCTGGAATGTGTTATATGCCTTGAGCCAGGAAGTCAAGTTCCCCTCTGGAGCATTAAATCCTTGCTGGGGACTTGAAATGGAGTGGAGAGATGGGAGGAAGGCAGGGGAAGCCCAGGACAAAGACCTTGAGATGGGATGAGCTTGATACTTTCCTGGGATGGAGATCCGTCCCCAGTGAGTGGAGGGGAGGAGGGGAGAAGCTAAAGCTGAACAAGAGGGGGGGACGAGGTGGGGACTGGGAAGCCAAGGAGAGGACCTGAGATTTGATGAGACAAGAAAAGAGGTGACACAGAAAGCTCTCCCTTGGGCAGGAAGTGGCCGTGTGGAGCAGCAGGGTAAGCATGGCTTGCAGGAAGAGACCATCTGAGGCTGCTGGGCTCATCCATCCAAGCATCGATGAGAGCTGAGATCAAAGTGGTGGGTATAGAGTCAATGCCAAAGACAGACTGAGAAAGAATGACTCTGTCTTGTCATCTCACTGGATAGAAAGAAGCATTAAGGAGGAGGCAAGGGGCCTAAGGGGCGTCCAGTCTGGAGAGTAGAGATTGGTACCTCTGACAGGAACAAGATGGCTGAAAGGAGTTATGCTCCAGAGGGAAGATTATGAGTTGGTTTGGGTCCTGGTTTTTCCCCCAATAGTCATGTCTATGAGGGACTTGAAAACGTGGGCCTAGAAGGCAAAGAAGCAAATGAGATTTCCGCCAGGAGTGACAGGGCTCGGCTCGGCTCAGGGCTTCTGCTGCACATGCTGCAGTGGAGCTAGCAGTGGAGGCAAGGAAGGAGCCGGGCCCGCGACAGAGGGGGAGTGAGCAGGCAGGCAGCGACATGAGAAGGGCCGAGTCCCCTATCACCAGGACTGTCCCGAAAGCTGGCTCTGATAGCCCAGGTCCCTCCACAGCCTCCCAGCTGGAGGGGTGCCCCTGTGGGCCCCAAAGGGAAGTGGGTACAGGCCTTTGGGGGTTCTCACAACCACAGAGGGTCATGGCAGAACAGAGGGGTGCCATTCTGGCAGAGCTCGGGACTGCTGAGCCTGCCCCGGAGGTGGCCTCCCGCACACTGCTCCTGTGGGCCAGTGGACACGTCGCTCTCCTGGGGTCAGCGCCGGGGCAGCAGCAGCCTCCGTGTGAGGTGGTGGTGCCGGCGTCTGCTTCCCTGGAACAGGGACTAGGAAAACAGATGACCTCAGGCAGAAAGCTCTCAGGATCGTTGCTTAGAAGGGGACGGAAAAGGCGAGGCTAAAAATACATGCAGACCCAAATTCTCTACCTCTCCAGAAAAAGTCCAGGCAGAGTGTCCTACAAATGTGTCTGACGCAGGCCCCTGCCATCGGCTGTTCCCACACCAGCCTTTTCCTCACGCTCTTCTCTGGCTTGCACACCTGCCCTCCACCCAGGTCTGGCTCCTCTCCATCCTGGGTGCAGGCTGGGCTCATTCCTGCCTTGCACCTCTGCCCACATTCTCCCCTCCACCTGGGGACCACTCTCCACCTCCCACCCTTGGAAGAGAGCGTACCCCCAACTTGTCCAGGACTCATGGAACAGATCCCCTCGAACCTTCTCCAGGGAGCCTCCAAGGCCACTTCCCACTTTGGAGTTCCCAGACCAAGAACCTGAACCACACAATTGACCATCGGATGGCCTGTCTTTCCCTCAATTTCTGAAGGTTAGACTGACCCCTTATAGTCATAATAAAATCTTCCTAATGGGGTCAGGGAGAGGAGGACTTCTGTATTTTTTCATTCTATCTCCAAAGGCATAATGGGTACTTAATAAATGTTTGTAATCAATCGAATACATAGAAAGGGTTTGTCCATTTGAAAGTTTTGTGATAGGAATGAGAGGGTGGGAGGGAACTTGGAGGGTATGCAGACTAGGGGAGGGACGGGAGCTTTATCCCCCTGTGTGTGTGTGTGTGTGCATACGCGGGGGAGGAGAGAGCTTGCACCTGCTCTCCTGTATGCTGTGCATGGGAGACTCTGTACTAAACTAATTGAAAGAGCTAGACTGTTTGAGATGACTAGTAATTCCTGGGGTTCTCAAAACAGCCCTGGACACCCTGAAAAGCCAGTGCCCCTGTATTTTGCGCTACACAGGCTAGGTCTTGCCCTGAGCCTCCTCACTTTGTCTGGAGATCCAGGAGCTCTGCTCGCAGGACTCCAGAGCAGAGGCTTTGGTTCAGTTGCTGCTATTGTGACTCTGATTTCTGTTCTTCAGTGCCAGGGGTGAGGATACATGGAGTCGAGGGTGTGTCTAATGGCTGGCCAAGTTTTTTACAACTGCTTTTCTCACAGGCCCCTCTCCTTCCCACTGCCTCTGTCCAGCTGCCTCCTCCTCATCTGGAAGTCTTTGAACGACAGAAGCCCTGAGCCTAGCAGAAAATCTGACCCTCAGTAAGTACCCTAAAGATGCAGGTGGATGCAAGAAAGGAAAGGAGAGAAGGAGGGAGGACAGGAGAAGAACATTAGTTTTCAGATCTAAAGCTTCTGGCAGAAGGATAGTAAATTTAAAAAAAAAATAAGCAATAAAATATGTCGACTTTCTGCAGCACAATTTGGTATAACTGGGGCATGCGATCGGCACAGTGGCTCACAAAGACATCGACTGATTGCAGTTCTAATAAAGAAACTGTAGATTACAGTCAAAACAGTAAACATTAAGCCTTTGGATATGCAGGGGGAGGCACATGATTCAGACCCCCACAGTTCAGCTTGACTTACAGAGGGGGTACACCCCAGCCTCTCATCAATCTAGGGAATGCCAGCGGGGGGTGAGGGGGACCTGGGACCTTGTTGTCATCTCCCTCTTATCTGCCCCTTAGTCGAAGAGCTGCTGATCTCAGAGCTGGACACTCCCCTGGCCAGGCTTACTCAGGGCCACCTCCTTCCCTCCTTCCTGGGACTCAGCCCTCCTAGGTAGGCCCAGCCAGCCTCCTGCCAACTCTCACTTGTGATGCTCTAACCTGGCTCCAGGAACAAAGGCAGCCATGTCCTTCATGCTGGGTGCACAAGGCACGCCCAGCCTCCAGAGGGTCGGGGGAGTGGACGCAGAGTCTGCCACGCAGGGCTGACACACCGATATGCAGGGACTCGGGAACAGGAAGTTCCTGTCTGGTTTCCAAGCTGAGCCTCCTTTCCAGCCTAGCATCTCGGAGCAGCCCCGCCCTGAGGGGTTGCTGAGCACTCGTGTGGAGATGAGGAAGCTACTATTGTGTTTCCCTTTTGGATTTTATCCTTATGTTCAAGACTCCCTTGGCAGGAAACCTAGAAGGAAGGGAGGTGAGCAGTAGGATCCAGGCTCCAAACCTCCCTGGAACCCCTCACAAGGAGCCAACACAACAGCAACTCAGTCAAGATGCTAAAGATGCCATTTTCAAGGTCACACTTTCCCCGTGTCCCGGCGACTCCGCAAAGTTCTGCCCACAGATGATGGGGTGATGGTGGTGAGTCGAGGGTGTGTCTAATGGCTGGCCAAGTTTTTTACAAGAGTGATAAGGTGCAGAAAACAGGCCGGGAGAGAGGAGACTTGAGATTTCGTCCTGGCTCTGCCCCCGAGGGGATCCTTCCTCCTGCGTGGCTTTGGTCCCCTCACAAACAGAATGAGAAGATGTGTCTCAAAGGCCCCCGAGCATCCTGATGGTCGGAATTCGGTCTGATGCCTGCCGCCTGGTGTGCACCATGGACACCGAGGGAACGTAATGGCAGCATGCTGAGGCTGAGAGCGAAAACTCACATGTGGGAACCAAGCAGACACAAACGCTAGGCAGTTTGATGGAATGCCTGGGAGAGTGGATCAGACCGGCAGTGCCTGGTTTGTGGGCTGGAACTCTTGCAAAGGAGCTGTAGATCCATATGCCCTACAAGCAGTGGCCGAAGGCTGAAGAAATAATACAACTGGCACATGTATGTGTGACTATTTTTCAAATCATCGATGCTGCTGTCATGAATGAAACACAGATTCACTAGAAAGTGGGCCTGCATGCAAACCGCCTGTAGGTTACTAAGCCTCATCTCCAACAGCAGACCTTATAAAGACAACTGCTATTTACAGTGAAATAAAATCATATCTGGACTCTCCTTTAAAATACTCAAGGGGAGAAAAGGCAAGGGGTGGACGAAACCAGGGGATAATGTTAATAATTACTGAAGCTGGGTGATGAGTACGTGGGGGGCTACGATACTGTTGTCTCTGCTTTTGTACATTTGAAATTTTCCATAATAAATTTTTTCTAAAAAGTATAAATGCTCTTCTGTGGTCATGCATGGAATCTTTTGACAGGGGTTCTTTGTGGAAAGGGGTTCTTTGTGGAAAGCTGTTACATTGTTAAGGTGGAAAAAGCAGCTATAAAGCCATATGTAAGTATGACTTCAATTCTTTTTCTTTAAAAAGTGTGTGTGTGTGTGTCCGTCTTTTTAAAAAAGCCTTCCTTTCAGACCCTCATGGAGATGTGATTGGTGGTTACCTCTAGGTAAAAGGAATGGAGTGATTTTTATTTATATTTTATTTTTGTATTTGTGTTTCTGGTGAACCTATTCTCCTTTTGTTATCAGCCCCAAATCCATTTTTAAGAACTTTGCAGTAAGTACTCTTAGATTCAGAAAGGCTTGGAGGCGCTCATTTGGACGCCCGTGTGCGGGAGGAACTCGGGTTTCTGGGGTGTGGGCGTGGGTGCCAGGCCTCGGGAAGCAGTCACGGCAGACCACCTTGCCCTGGGTCCTAAGGATGGGCAGGATTTAGAAATCCCAAGGCGGGTGGGAGGGCATTCCAGGCAGCACAATAATAAGTACATCCTGTCTTGGAGTCATGGCCTTCCCAGCGCAGGGGTGAGCCCAGAGGCCAGGGGGCTGTGGGGGACGTGGAGCCGAAATGGAGGGGCTGGGTGGGGCGTGGCCTTGAAGGGCCATGGGGTTCTGGGAAAAGAGGAGCCTGAATGTCTAGCTAAAAATTGTCCTGGGTATGTGTGTGAGTGTGCACGCGAGTATTAACTGTGGCATTCGGAACAAGGGATAATTGGAAAAACATGACTGATGCTGAGCCACACGCATTTGGGGACATGTGGCTCTGGTTCTGGGATGATTTGTCATTCCTTATTTCAGGAAAGCAGGAAGACAAAAGATGAAGCGTCGAACGCAACGAAGACTCAGATGCCATGGAGGAGTCAGCATGGGGCCAGGAGCGCCGGCCACCGGCAGCCACGTCCCGGGCCTGCCATCTGCCCCAGGAGCAGCCCCGCCCGCAGGCTGTCTGCGTGCGCAGTGCCAGCTGCCAGAGAGGACCCAGGGCCCTCAGCGATCTAAGCTTTCGCACGCTGGGAGAGGGAACACTGGCACCTTCCCAAGGGTTTGCCGGAAGGGAGCTGGAGGGACAGTGGGATGGAGAGAAGAGGCTGCATTTCAGGCAAACTGGAGACAATCCGGGAAACTCCCAGAAACCCCAGCACAAACTGCGGGGCGAGCCTGGGTGATCCGCAGAGGCCTACATGACCCCAGGGAGGCCCAGAGGCCACTGGCTTCCAAAAGCGGGGAAGTTGATGGCATGCATCTCTGCACCTCTGTGTCCTTACCGGCAACTGAAGCTCGGAGTAGGGATGAGGGCAGGTGCTTGGCTCAGACCTTCAGGGGGCCTAGAGAGGGTGGAGCACCTTAGAACATTCAGGGGGCTACTCTGGGCAGGGGGGCTCCTGCTGGGATGGCCTGCAAGGGCCCTGCCATTCACACACCCCCCCCTTGAACGAGGTGATGAAGAACAGACTTGCTAACTGCTTCTCTGAGTTAACCTTAACTCACTCAGACCTAGCAAACCTAATGTATAGAATCGTGGCATTTTAGGACTGGATGCAACACTACCCAACCTTGCTCTGACCTTCATGAAAGCAATGAACGTGGCACCCGGCTCTGAGTAGGGGCTCAACAAACATGAGGTCCACTTACTGTCCCCATCCCAACCCTGCCGCTCAGGAGGCCTGGATGGCAGCCTTCAGCAGGAAAGCAATAGCTTCCTCCTTGCTCTTCCAGCCAAGTCCCTTTCCCCCTTCACTCAGCCAAAATAAGGTTGGACTTTTTCAAAATGTTTACTAGGAAACTAAGAAACAAACAAAGCAAAACTAAAGGCAAATGACGGAGGTTGAGGAACGATCACAGAATTCCAGAATTCATCAACAATCTTAGGTCAAAGAACCCAACCCAAATCCCCCAAGATTTTTTTTTGTTTCTGGAGAAGTGCTTCTTATTTCTTATTCTTATTTTATTATTCTAATCCTCATTCTCATTGTAGAGTTTGTTAATATTTTTGGGTACGTGCCATGCGCCAAGCGCTTTGAGATGTGATCATGTATCATTTCATCAGGCTTAGAGGGGGTTTGGTAATTATTGGATGGTAGCTGTTACCCTGGGCTACAGATGGGAGCTGAACCTGGGTTGTCTGACTTCAAAACTCGTGCGTTGATCGCTCTCTACCTTGCCTCTCTTTGGCCATGTGTTCAAACCCCTCTTTGTAACACATCCTTGTAGGCATCTAAGGTGAGGGAGTCCAGCCAGGGGCCACATGGGAACCTTGGGGCCCATTTCTGGCCAGGCTGACTTTGTGCAGAGGTTCTGTGCGCAGGCTCACACTAGCTGTGAGACAGTTTGCAACCTCTAGAAGACAAATGAATGGGATCACCATGCATTCCCTTAACTGCACTTTCTTATGGACCTCAGGTGCAAAAGCTACAGTAATACCAATTCTAGTTCGTGGCACATAAGCAACATGGTTCATACATGGCCCTTCTTTATTTTTTATTTATATCTTTGTTAATTTGTAAGAAAGTGAACATCCACAGACCACCACCCAACATTACAGATAACTTACAACTACCTATATTCATCTCCCATCCTACCCCTGACCCCATTTTCTGAGTAACTATGCTGAATATCATGTTTACCATTCTCTTACTTTTAAAAATAGGTAGTTTTACCAGATGTATATGTATGTTTAAATATATACATGTGTGTATATATATATGTATGTACATATTTGTTAAATACATATGTATACATACACATGCATATATATGTGTGTATATATATATGTGTGTGTGTGTATATATATATATATTAGTTTTACTTGTTTTCAAACTTCGGTGATAATGACCGAGCACCAGCACTTTCTGAAATACCCCTTTTTCAGTCAAAATTATGCTACTAAGTTTCATCCATGTTATGTAGGTTCTTTCCTTTTTTTCCTTTGATCCTGTCCATAAAAACAAACAAATAAATTTACCAAGATGTTTTATTACCTTTGCTTCTAATATATCTCGCTGCATTGCTTGAATTTGTTTTCTTAAAGGATACTTCAAAAAGTCTTCAATGTGGGTCTTTTGTGGCTGGTGACTCGAGGCCTGTATCATGAAGAACATTTTAATTATGCATTGTCATTCACATGTCAACTTGATTAGACATAAAAGTCCTTGTTCCAAGTTTTTCCTTTAAGATTTGAAACATATTATTTTATTGTCTTTTTGTATCTGGTGTTTCTGTTCAGATGATGTTGTGACTCTCATTCCTTTGTAACTGTTTACTTCTTTCTCTATAGAAGCTTTTAAAATGTTCTTTTTGTCTTTGATATTCTTAAAATTTGCTATAGTGTATCTAGAGGTGAGGTTTTCCTTCTCTCCTGTATTTGCACTCTATCAATCCTTTTTATCTGAGATTGTTTTTAATTCGGGGAAATATCACTCTATTATTCATCAAATATATTCTTCTTTCTACATATCTTTACCTTCTCCTGGGACTCCTATCATATGGATGTTAACACTTGTACTACCAACCTCTGTATTTCCTAACTTTTCTTATAGATTTTCTATTTCTTTATCCTTTCCCTCTACCTCCAAAGGTAGACTTCCTCAATCTGGTCTTCCAAGTCATTAATTTGGTCTTCAGCCGTATCCATCCCACTATTTAATCTGTTATGTTCATCTCAACTATTATGTTTTTCTTATCTAATATTTCTAGTTGCTACTTTCTAAGATTTTTTGTTCTTATTTCATATTACATATTTTGTGCTCTATTTCCCTAAATATATTTAGTTCATTTTAAGTTTTTTTATCTATTTTTCTAAAATTTCTGCTTCAGAGGGAATGTGTCATCCAATTGTGGTTTTCCTATTGAGATGGTAGCACTCCCCCAGGAGTTGAGTTATTTTGGCACATATTTTCCAGGAGCCTCAGCTACTCTCTGAGAAAGAGAAAGTTGAAGGTCACCCCCTAGCCATATGCAGAGAGCCCCAGGCACCTGTTTGTCATCATACTACAAAGAAACTCCTCAGATCAGAAGGAGATGGTCTCTCTAGAGGCCAGCCACCAGTCTGGGGTAAGAGAGGGAAGACTAGAATGCTGCAGGGCTGAGTCAGTCCCAACATGTTCTCCCCAACTACCCCCTCCAGAGGGGTCTGTGCACTTCCCTGCTTCTATCCCCATGGACACTTGCCCACGTTTCTGGGCCATTGCCTCCAAAATCTGTAATAAGAGGCACACAGTGTTTGTCCAAATGTGATATAGGGGAAAATAAGAACAGACTTTAAACGACTTTTCTCTAATTTAACCTCTCATTGTCATCATCAGCCACTCTCCATCTTGGCCTTTGCCATACCCAACACACCAGTTCAAAGCAGCCTTAGGTCTCTCTACGTGATTCTAGCTTTGGGGGTTGTTTTTGGTGTGTGTGTGTGCACATGTATGTGTGTGTGTGCGTGTGTGTGTGTGTGTGTGTGTGGTGTTGTGATGGTTGTGTTTTTATTTACTAGATTCTGTATTTCTTTCTATAGATTTTCTGGGGCTGATTCCCAGGGAGGGAACCATCATGTTCATGAATATCTCCATCTTGGTAGGAATCAGGAACACTAATTTTTACCAATTTTTTGTGTAGGTTCTCCTCATTGTCTACTTGAGCATCCCTGAAAAGCAGATTATCTCTGGTTTATTTATTTTTCATATATATAATATATATATAATTGTGGTAAGAATACATAACAAGATCTATCTTCTTAATAATTTTTTAAGTATGCACTAGTATTGTTTACTACAAGAGTGATGTTGTACAGAAGATCTCTAGAACTTATTCATCTCACATAACTGAAACAGACAAGTGAGATTACATCACACTAAAAAGCACAAAGCCAAAGCCAACTGCAATCTGACTGTCCTGAGATTTGTCCTGTTAATACTTCAATGTGGACAGACCCTGCCATGACCTCCAAGAAGTTGTAATGATGTACATGCCAACTAGGTGTTTGAGATTCCTATTTCCTGAGACTCCTATTCCAAGGAAAGGAATCTCCTTTCCTTGAGATTCCTATTAATGCTGGATAATAGTGATCTTTAAAAATTTTGCCAAACCATTGGTGAAAAAAAATATATAACTCCTTGTTTATGTAATTTGTAGTCCCCAATCTGCAGAATGGTTGGGCACCATTTCATATGTTAATTAGCTGTTGGCACTTCCATGAAATGCTCATTCTTAACATTTGCCCTGTCTGCTTTTCAGTTGCTTTTGTTCTTATTGATTTGTAGAATTTATTTTTTATTATTAACATTGACCCTCGTTACATGCACTTTAAATATTTTCTCCTCTAAAGCAGAGGGAAGGTGATTTTCATTTACCTGTGTTTGTCTTTGAAAATACAGATATTTAAAAATACAGAATGTAGTTGGATCTTTCAATATTTTCCTTTAAGACTTCTGAGTTTTACGTATTGCCTGAGAAGGTCTTCCCCATCCCCAAATTAGAAGATGAAAAAAAAAACTTCCAAAGGATCTAAATAAACATTTCTCCATAGTAGATATGCAGATGGACAATAAACACGTGAGAAGATGCTCACTCAATATCATTAACCAGGAGAGAAATGCCAATCAAAACCACAATGAGATATCACATCATATCCTCTAGGATGGTTACAATAAAAAAAAGACCAGTAATAGCAAGTAGAAGTATTTGAACCCTAATATACTGCTGGTGGGAATACAAAATGGTGTAACCACTTTGGAAAATAGTCTGGCAGTTCCTCAAAATATTAAGCATAGAGTGAACTATATAATCTAGCAATTCCACGCCTAGGTAAATACTCAAGAGAAATGAAAACAGATGTTCATTCAAAAACTTGTACACAAATATCCATAACAGTGTTATTCTTCATAACCACAAAGTAGGAACAACCAAATGTCCATCACATGATGAATGAATGAACAAGTGAATGAATAAAACATGGTATACCCATACAATGGAATATTATTAGGCAATAAAAAGGAATGGAATATTGACACATGTTACAACATGAATGAACCTGGGAAACATGCTAAGTAAAAGAAGTCACTACCAAAAGATTACATAATACATGATTCCATTTACATAAGATGTTGAGAATAGGCATATCTATAGAGATAGAAAGTATATTAGTGGTTGCCTAGGACTGGACAGGTGTTGTGATGGTTGTACAACTCTGGGAATATACTGAAAGGCATTAAATTGTACACTTTAAATGGGTAAACTGCATGATATGTGAATGATATCTCAATAAAGCTGTTATTTTCTTTAAAATATTTTATTTATTTGACAGAGAGAGACACAGCGAGAGAGGGAACACAAGCAGGGGGAGTGGGAGAGGGAGAAGCAGGCTTTCCACCGAGCAGGGAGCCTGATGTGGGGCTCGATCCCAGGACCCTGGGATCATGACCTGAGCCAAAGGCAGACACTTAACGACTGAGCCACCCAGGCGCCCCAAGCTGTTATTTTTTTTAATCTGCCTTAAGTGAACAAGAAATTTATTTGCTCTAACAATGGAAAGTCCAGGATAAAGACTAACATCAGGAGGACATGGTTTTTCTCCATCTCTATCCTTGATCTTTGGAACGTATAAGATTTACTCTCAGGCTTTTTATGGTTGGTACATGGCCATCGTCAAATAACCCAGGAGAATGGAGTGATTTGGTTGGCTGGGCTAGGGTTACATGTTTGACTACTGTTGCTGAGGAAGGAGCTCCACTGACCCCACGCAAATTAAAAGTATGTGAAGGAGTAGATCCTCAAGTGAAGTTTGTAAGTTTTTTCAGGAAGAAAAGGCAACAGATGCTGGAGAAGCAATAGATGTTCAATATGGAGGCAATCTAATTATCTGAAAATAATGATTTTTTTCTCTTCATTTCCAATATTTATGCTACTCAATTTTTCTTTTCTTATTGCATCATCTGGGTTGTCCAGAACTATGTTGAAAAATTGTAGCAATAGTATTCCCTGACTTTAATGGGAATGCCTCTAGTATTTTAACATTCTGAAAAAAGTGATTTGGATAACATTTGACACTCTTTACCAAGAAAGAAAAATACCATTGTAGGCCCAACTAATTGAAAATTTTTAATTAAAAATGCATGTTGAATTTTATTAAATATCTATGGCTATAATTACACATTTTTCTCTTTTATTTGTATAATGAATTACATGAATAAATTTCTTAACATTAGACAGTTTCTGTATTTCTATGAATAGCTTTTATAATGTTGGGGGATGAACAAACTTTCTTATAAAAAGTAAGAAGTAAGTTGTGATATTTTTCTATTTCAGGGGGAGTTCCTGGTTAAGGGAGAAAAATTTACTGAGTCCATGTGGAGAGCATATATGAGCCAAGATTCAAGGATATAGAAAAAGAATATGGTAGCATGCTCTGTGTTCAAGCCCAGGTTTTAGGCTTTTGCCCTTCCTGGTCCCAAGGCACTGACAGTAACCATGTAAGAGGCAGATACTCAGGATAGCCCAGTCCACCAACTGGTCCTTCCACATGGGCTCTACAGGGATAGTCATGGGGGTAAAGAACAGGATTAAGATCTGATGGACAGGAAGAGGTACTCAGAAGACAGATGAAGACACTGGTGCAGAGAGCCAGTCACTTGCCTACGGATACACAGGTTTTGAGTTCAGGCAGTCTACCTCCCAAACCTGAGCTCTTAGCCTCACCACTATACTTCCCTGGAGGCTGGTCTGCTCATAACTGCTCATAACAGGACTACAAATATGCTGTAATTGAAATTTCAGGGAAGGAAGTCACCAATCCCCTTGTTCCTGGCTGCATCTGAGGCCTCTTCTGGGTCACAGAGTCCTTTTCACCAGGATTAGCTGCCTTGTCCCCTCCAATACTGCTGCCCAAACGGTTCTCAAAGATCAAGTCCTCCTATTCTCACACCATCCACATTCTTCTAGACAGGGAGAGTTTCTAAGAAAAGGAAAAATTTATGGAAATCCCAGCCAGACTCAGGCTGAGAAAAGATTGACCCCATCACAATGTTCATGCAACTAACAGTGCTTATGTTTAGAAACACTAGACTGGACATCAAAATGAATAGAATCCTTGGAAACCCACGGGGCTTTGGTAATTCTTGAAAAGTCTGACTTATTATCTTAGATATGATGAAGGGAGAGTGGGAAAATGTAGGATAAACCTCAGTAATAGCTGAAGGCAATGTTGGGGCTAGCCAGCTCTTTCTACCAGGGAAGAGTGGTGATTTCATAGGCCCACATAAGGAGAAATACCATTCATTCATGTTTTTGATAAATAGCTACCTAGTTCTTTCTGTGTGCAATGCAGCCCACTAGCTGCTGATGAACACGATAGACATGGCTTTGCTTTGACAGAGTTTGGAGTCTAATGAAAGAGACAGTCGACAAGAAAATAAATTTCAAATTCTACTATGAGGGAAGAGAAGATTGTACTAGGAAGAGGAGTAGAGCAGGTACACACATGGAGGTGTCAAGGGTGAAAAGAAGCCACCTTATTGAAGAGGAAGGGAGGCACAACATGGGTGAAGTCTTGGCAGTAAGAAAGGGCTTGACTTGTTCAAGGACCTGGAAGACAAGTGCAGTAGGAGCATCATGTGCTGGGGTAGATTCATGTAAGATGACATTGAACAAGTATCAGGGCCAAATCATGTAGATCTTCTTTGACCATGTTAAGGAGTATGGGTTTTATTTTAACTAAGATGTGAAATGCATTAGGCAGGTAAATAAAGTAATCCAATTTCCTTTTTGTTTTAAATTGCTCTAACTTCTGTGTAAAATGGGTGGGAAAGGGCAGCAAAGGAAATAGGGAAACTAGTTAAAGGGAAATTTCCAGATGAGAAATTACAGAAACTTGGGCCAGAATGGTGTCAGTGGAAATGGAGAGAAGTAAATGGACTAGAGATGTATGTTGGAGGGAGAATCGAGAACTTGATGATGAAGACAATGTAGGAAATAAAGGAGCATGGGGAATCCATAAATACTCCCAGGTTTCTAGATGGAGCAACTTTATTGGATGGTGATACCATCTTAAGATAGGAAAGCCTAGGAAGGGGTGAGTCTTGAAAAGGTAAATCAAAAGCCCTAATTCAGGCATGTAGAGGTTAAATATCTACATTTCAAACTCTCTTTTCTCTTGGACCACACACCGGGGCTCACCCCTGGCAGACTCTTGTCTGATGGGAGTGGTGTGGGCCACTACCAGCCAACCACCAAGGACTCGAACACAGGAGGGCCCTGGAAGATCTCATCACCCACTCTTTGCCCCAGCCCCACAATGACGGGTCTCCAGCAGCCTCATAGGGTTCCAGTACCCCTCCCCCATTACTCCATCTGGACAGGAGGATGGAGTTGACCCTGGGAGTGACTCTTGGCCTCTACTGGGAAACTGGCTCCCAGCAACCTCCTCCCCCTGCGTCAATCCTCTTCCCCTAAATGCTTCCCAGCTTCCCATATGGTCTCCAGATACCCTGCACCCTCTCCCCTGGGTGCAATCATCATTCCTCGGGTCAGTTCAGCCCCTTGGATCCCTCAATCTAGGGAGAGTCATGAGTCCATCTGTCATCACCCACCTCCCTGGGAACTGAAGAGGGCAGAGAGCCAGGCCAACAGGCAGAGCACATCTGTATCTCCTTGTTAAAGTCCAGCTCTGTTGGTTAGTCTATGGAAGAGCCCAGCTGTGAAGTCTAGCAAAAATGCAGGAATCACTAGTTTGAGCCTATTGCCCACACATGCCCCCTCCCCATCATCACATATGTCCTGTTCATCATCCTTGGCTTAGCTCAAAGGTCATCTCATCTGGGAAGACTTCCTAATTCCCAGGCAGATCCAGTCACTCCCTCTCCCCTACTTCCTTGACCAGACCACAATGGCAGGCCTGATTGCACTGTCCTAATAGTGTAACAGTCTGATTACTTGTCTCTCTTTTCAGTTATGTATGTGCTGTCTAATATGGTTCACATTGGTCACATACGGCTATTCAATTTAAATTAATTACAATTAAATAGAATAAAAATTCAGTTCCCCAGCTACCCTAGCCACATTTTAGGTGCTCAATAGCCATAAGTGACCAGTGACTCCCATGAGACATCACAGAGAGCATGTCCATCATCACAGGAAGTTCTCTTAAACCGTGCTGCATTCTCTTGAGCAGTGCTAAGGGCTCCCTGAGAACCAAACTGGGCCTTACTAATCTTTGTACCCCTGCATAGTATCTAGAACATAGAAGATGCTAAATATATATGGATTGAGTGAGTGGATGAGAGAATAAGTTCTGGACACCACATGTCAAGAACATAGATGGCCTGTATGAGGGATGTTTTAAAACAGGGACCAGGACAAAATATGTAGGAGAAAGACAGAGAAGATAACTCAGTGTGGGCAGGGGGGCCTTTCCATGTCTTGAGACACTAGAATGCTATTGCCAGTGCCCTTCAGTAGCACCATTATGTTGGCGCATACCTGCACAGGACTGCTTGTTCCTACCAGCTTCTCCTTTGCAACACCTCTTTTCAACTCTCTACAAATCCATGAGCCATACTATCCTTGCAAACCCCCCAGAAGGCTCTCCTGACCAACCTCCACTTGTCCCACTCTCCACAGTCTGTCGAGCACCCCCAGCACAGTTTCAAGGAGCTCGTTTGGCAGCTGCGGTCACTGTCCATTTTGTGTTCCCATGCATATGCCTCATATCCATGACTGCTCTCTTTTTCAGGCTGACCAAGAGATCCCCAGGGGTGTCAGACCTGGGCTTTCCAGGGACAAGAACTATATTTTAATGATCAGGACAGAAAGGGACCCCCTAAAGGCTCTTGCTTGTTTTCTCATCAGGCAAAGGATTTATAGGGAAGGACCACGAGATCTGGTCTTGTGGGAACAAGTAATCCAGAATCTTGTCCACCAGGGCAGACACAAAGCAGGTACTTAAGGGAGCTCAAGATGACACTGTTTCTCTTCTACAACCTCAAGTGAATTTTATACAACAGTTTCTCCTCAGGCCAAGTGGCTGGGCCCTGGGCAAAGTGAGGGACATAGGTCTGAACTTTGAGGATTTGAAGAAGCTGAATCTCTCCTCCTCCACTGCTCTGTGTTTTCCTCTATCAGCTCCTATTTCAGCACCTTGAGCCCCATAGTCTTCCTTTGTTCTCTGAGAATCCATGGGAGATGAATTGGACAACACTGTGGCTCTGGCTTGGCTCTTTAAAGCTCCTAATTGACCTTAGAGCTATCCCTGTATTCACTGCTTCACAGAAACACACTTGCCATCAGAAAGGTCTCTCTGGCCCTGGACCCATTTCTCTGTGGCCCTTAGTCTTGTCTGGAGTTTGCACAAGGAAAGTGGTAGTAAAGCTCTGCTATATCCTTGGAGATAGTTGAATTTTTCTCCACCCTAGCACCTAGGTCATTCTCAACGACAGGCCTGAGGCCCCAGATGGCAGCTCCATCAATGCCAAGGTTGTGGAAGGTGATGTAGTATTTAGAATGTCTGTATTCACTCACCTTGTCCTTCCACTGGGCTCTCAACATTAGCCTCTTTGACCCAAACACTATCCCTTAAAGAGAACCACAACTATTCTCTGTCCTGTAAAAGAGAGTCTGGTCCTCAGCAAGCTCATCTTTGGCACCTAGAGGGTGGACATACACTGTACCTCATGCACAATCCCTTCTCACTGGTTCTGTGTGACAGCTGTCCCATTAGGGGGAAGGCTCTTATAGCCATGATTTTAGAGGTTTAGCACAGTCCAGGAACATGCACGTTGCTATGAGGTTTGTTCGTGCACAGTTTTGTGTGAGGTATTGGGAAAGTGTTCTGATCTTCAAATCTGTATCTTCCCATAAGATTTATTCCTTTGGGTTGAGGCTTGCCTTCCTCTAGCCTTTCTTCTTAAACAATGGTATTCCTGTCTCCCCTGAGGGGCTCCTGGGGCTGGACCCACAGGGGGAGCTTTGTGGATGACATGTGATTCTATGACTGCTCCTCAAGAAGGCAGTGGGAGCAAGTGCCCTTCCTAAAGCCAGCCCCTGTGCTCCTCTTTCCTCAGCTGACACATCTGAGAGTGGAGGCCGTCTTTCCCATGTTCAGGGCAAAGGAGGGGAAGAGCTGGAAGTCATCAGGGTGTTGTTTTTGCCAGTGGAGCCCTTGAAGTGGAGACAGGAGAAAAACAAACAAACTCATGTCATCTCCCCAGGGCCCTGGAAGAGGTCTCTTTCACAGCCAGGAATGTGACAGGGAGTGAAGTCAGCCAGGAGGCTGCCTGCAGAGGGAGGGATGCAGGCAGCCTGGGCTAGGATCGGAGGCAAAGAGCAGGGAGAAGGGGCCAGAGCTGGGGGCGTCCAATGCCACAATATCTCCAGGGAAGGGCAAAGACCCACCAGAGAGAGCTGTACCCCCAGGCTGGGAGGACTCCATGACACAGAAAGATGGCACATCTCAGAGGAGCCACTTAGGGTCTTCTAGAGGAATCCAGCCAATGTTCTCTAGAGACTGGTTTTGTGGCATAGATACAGCAATAATCAGACAGATTGATCACTGATTGGCCAGGGGGATCATGATTAGGAAAAAAAAGATCATAAGCAAATACAGAGGGAACAGAGATGGTCCCTGGGAGGAAACAAAGTGCTAGGGAGGGGGATCAGCCCCAGGCTGAGAAGCAGAGCAGAGAGACAAGTGGCCAAGGGTCAAGGTTATGCTGAGCTTGCCCAAGAGCTCTGACACACCAGAAGGCCTCTGATGGGCCAAAGCTGGACACATGTACCACACCGCTGTTCTTTCAAGAACCTTGACCAGGACTTCCATGGCATGTCCCACCCTTACCTCTACCATGGGGCAAGCCACCAAGGATACCTGGTCCCCAGTCTCCATTCTCAGCTCACCCCAGCCCCTAGGAACCAGGGGAAAGGAAGTGAGAGGAAGACATGGGATTTCCTGATGCATTCTCCTTCCTCCTCCAAAGTGCACATTTAGGGTCCCTCATACCATAGGCACCACCTTGAGACTGCAGGGCTTGGGCCCCACCTACCCTCCTTTTCCGTCTACATCTGGGGGGCCTAAGGTATGTTCCACTCCAGGATCCTGCTCTGGGTCCCACCTGTGTGAGGAAAGCCGCCAGACCAATTCTCCCAGAAGCTCACCACAAATGGTCAGGGACTCAATATACCCATCTGCAAAATGGAGGCAAATCCCAACCCCTCACCTCACTGGCAGTTGGGGGTTGACACAAAACCCTAATTGCCAGAGTACCCAGGAAGCAAACTAAAGCATCTGAAGCATTCCAGGAGAAAGGCTTCTTTGGGGGGATTTTCTGTTGGAAATGTTGAATCTGTCACTGCCTGATCTCAGGCTATCAGAGCTACCTGGTCCAACTTCTCCATGTGCAGCTTAGAAGACTGAGGACGACATAGAAGAAAGGACAGTCTGTGCTCCAGGGACAGCCAGCGGCTCAGCACTCACCCTCAGGGGGGCCAGAGGAAGGAGGAACATGCGAAGAGCAGGCTCATCCTCTGGCAGCCTTGATCTTGTACCTGCAGTCTGATAACTACCTTGTACCCGAGACTCAGGATTTTCCCAAACCCATCCCCCAAGTCTGAATCTCCACCTTGAGATCCTCTTAACACTATTTTGAAGCCCAGGCCTGGGTCTTGCCCTAATGTCTCCTTCCAGAGGCCAGAGCCCCCTCCCTTCTCCCAGACTCCCAGCACCTCCCACCTATTGCTCCTCTAGACTGCCTGGGCTCTCACTAGAATGTGAACCCCATGTGAGTGGGGATCTTGGTGTCTCTTGTTCACTGATGTATCCTAAGTCCCTCAAGTAGTGCTGGCACAAGGGAGACACCCAATATTTGTGCAGAGGCCTGAATCTACTATAAAAGGATTGGTGAGAAAGTAGAGCCCATGACTTGATGGAAAACACAAGGAAAGGCACTGTGCAATGGACACCTGCTGGTTCACCTCTCTTGTCCCTCACCAGAGTTTGCCCCCTCTCTAAAATGACTCAGACCATCACCCAGAGGACCACTTCCTCCACCAGCTCAAGTCCTGCAGCTCTCCATTGCCTGGTTGGCTCCTCAGCCCTTCTCCTCCTCCTGGATGCCCAGTGTCACCACAGCTTTGGGTATGGTCCCCCGATCCTTCAGGCTACAGGCTCTGCAGCCATATGGAGCTCGCCAGGCTCCATCAGGTGGCTCCATCCTCCCAGACTGGAGGGTGAGTGCTCAGAGCTTGGCCTTGTCCTTGAGGCCCTCAGGGGTGAAGAGTCCCAACTGGACCCAGCTCTTAAAACCTAATGACTGTTGAGTTTCCCTAGCCTCCCCTACATGTGCATCCCCAGCTCCACTGCCCTGCCTCTTTCTCCCTGACCTTAGCACCCCCTTCCCCAGGGGTCAGACCCAAGGCCACTTCCTGCTGCCAGCACCCAGAGCACAGGGAGGCCGCTATCTCCTATCCCCAGACTCCAGACCCCAGGAAAGGCCAGGACCTTGTATTCTTTCACTGCATTCCAGAGGGAGCGACAGGGAGGCCACCAAGGTGGCCTGGGCTCCCAGGAACAGCCTGGCTCCTTCCCCACCCACCCCACTCTGCCCTCTGGTCACCTCTCAAGCTTTCTGCCTCTAAGTTGCCTGTAGGAATCTTGGCCCAGATCTCCACAACCCCTCCCCCAACCTGCTGCAAGGCCTCCTCACCCTCTCCCTCCCTGTCAGGGCCCCAAGCCTGGTATCTGGTATCCGGTGCTCCCTTCCCCCTGCTTTTCCATCTGCACCCAGCACATCTTTCACTTAGTGTTCTGCCCTCACCTGATCCAAGGAGGGCATCCATCCCACTTTATCAAGTTGAGTTGCTGATACATATTTATTTGCCTAATAATATGGGGGAAAAAAGGTTTTCTTCTTCTCTTGGCTGCAAGGTCCATCCTACTACTCTGAAATTCTGAGTATGCCTAGTCATCTTTTAAAATGGAAAACAGTCTTCAGAAAAATGAGGGGTGCTTTCCTTGTGGAATGCTCTCATCTTGATTACCTGACTTTCAAGGGACTTTTATATATTCATATGTTCAAAAGTCAAGCTCTCCTGTGTGTTCGTTATGGAATGTGCTGTAAATGAGGGCTTTGCAATTAAAGTGAACTTTGCCCACATCGGAGGAAAACAAAAAAGTCTATGGGTCTCTCCCCTGACCCTCACCTGGGTCCCCAGCGGCACTCTGAGTCTCTCTAAGTGTGGAGGGCACTTCTTTCATACTTATCTCACCCCCAGGGCCTGTGTGGGTCCTGAATCTTCCTGTGCTAGGTCATGAAAGAAAGATGGGCCATCTGCACTGCTGTTTTTCACTGACACGGCCTTGTGTTTCTCTACCCTTCCTTCATTTGCCAAATACTGAGCAAGACCCTGCAAGGTACAAAGTGCTGGGCTCTTCCTGTTTCTCTCCCCTTTCTCCATTTTAAAAATATGGTTATAAAGTAGAGTCCAGGATCCCAGCCCAAGATGAAGTCTGAGCAGGGATAAAGCTGGGGTATGGTCTGGGGTATGGAAGACTAGAGATTCCCAGAACCCCTTTTGAGTAAAAAGAGGCACCTGCCTCTCCTCTGCTGCAGCCTTGCTAAGGAAGCCACCACCAACCAGCCTGTCACCTCCCTGCCCCCAGTCCACTTCCACTTGGCAGCTGGGGAGATTTTTCAGATCAACACCCTTCTTGATATACAGATTTCTATACACTGGCCCCTGACTACCCTCTGATCTCAGAGACCGGGTGTCCTCTCGCTTACTACAGCCACACTGGACCTGCCACATGCCAACTTCCTCACACCTTCACGCATGCTCTTCCCCTGCCCACAACACTTGTCTCCATCTCCTCCCCCCCCCCCCATCCCCACTCTCTTCTTTTTGCCAACTTGTACACATTATTCACATTTCAATAGAAGTGTCTCTTCCTCAGAAAGGGATATCTTACCTGGCCTTCAGGTAAAGTAAATTCCCTATTATATGCTCTTATCATTACCCTGAACATCATGATACTTCAATACTCATTTAGGTAATCATGGTCTCTTTCCCTTGACTATAATAACTACCTTGAAAGCAGTCCCCTATCTGTGCTGGCTGCAGATATTGGGCTGACTCAGCTCACTCCAGGCCTTTGTAGGAAAGAGCTCAAAAGACACTGCCCCATTCCTTCTAACTGATCGGCTGAAGGCTGTGTGCCCTATTGCAGCAACAGGGATAGAACCAACCTCAGCTGGAGTTGATACTCTAAGCACATTTAAACCAGAGCTCCAGCTAGCCTGTACATGCCCCTGTGGGATTAGGAAGAGATGTTCCTTCTTCTGGGAGGGTGCAGCCCAATAGCAGGGCATGGGCCTTGATGAGTAGAGTCTGGCCTGGCTACATTTCAGCTCCAACTCACCCCTTGGGCAAGCACCTTTTTACAGGATATGCCCCCATTAAGACCCAGGTACAGAAATGAGCTAATTTTCAAGCTAGCTAAAGACACTACCGCATGTTTTGAAACTCTGCAGCTTTCTCAAGACCCAGCTGGGTCTCAAGAAGTTGTGTCTTTCTTCTCCCCACAGGGAGAGAAACATCTCAGAGTTTTATTTCCTAGTCTAGTACTGCAGGCATCTCAGGGTCTTCCACAAGCTCTGGGCACTTCCCCTCCCTTAGGCCCTCCAAATCAGTTATTCACCCTCCCTTACTCTCTCCCTGCTTCTGTTGACACCTGTTTTGGGCCTGTTCAGGATTGTGTTTAAGGAGGGGGCTCTGCCATGGGGACAAGGTATCCCCAGCCCAGCATACTCCACTGGGTTTCCACCTATGCCTCTGTGTTTAGTGACAGCAGGTAGGTGGGTCCCATTTGGCCAGAGGGAAACATGGATGTGCATTCACAGGGCAGGATCCTGGGAACCAGCAGAGAAGCCAGATCTACATTCAGCAGACCAGCAGGAGGGCCCACGGTTAGTGATAAAACCACCACAGCATTCCCGGTCCTCCGTATGGTCTGAATGACCAGTCAGGGAGCAGCTGCACTGCAGCTGGGACAGCTCTGGCCCACCCTGTCCTCCCCACGTCTGACCTTCGCATGGCCCCGAGGATCACACTGCCCACCAAGCCAGCAGTCTGTCGTCAGCATCTTATTTCACTCTCTCCCCATCCTCTGGCTCACAGTGCACTCCACAGCTCATACTCCAGCGTGGCTGGGACAGAGCGAAGTCACAAATGGGCTCCTCCCAACTCAGGTGGCAGATGATAAGCATGCCAAGCCCCATCAAGACTGAGCCTTTGGCCCCCTGAGGCCTTCCCCACACACGGCCATGTGATCCACTCTGGCCATATTCTCCTTGTCCATGCCTCTCTCTCTCTCTCTCTCTCTCTCTAGCTACTGGGCTCTTTCCAGGGCAGAGGAGCATGTTCTCGGAGCTCTGGGAGTCCCAGATCTGTGGCTTCTGGCTTGAGGTGATAGAAGATCTGTCTTCTCTTCCCTCCACCAGCTGGCCAGCCTTTTATGTGCCCTGTATGGCTTTTCTCTCATTTTGCCTTCAAAGAGGCAACCAGTGCTGATAGCTGAGGTGCCCCATTCCTTTTCCACTTTGATCCAAGCTCTAGTTCATCAGTTCTTGTCAAAAAAGGAAGTGAAGCCTGGGGTTCTAATCTTCTCAGCTCGTGGGATTATTGTCTCAGAAAACCCCTCTTCCCTTGGGAGCTAGGTTTTGGTGTTATAATGGGAAGGAGAAATCCAGGCCATGGGGCTTGCTCACCATAAAGAGCACATCTGTAGCTTATTGCCATTAAAACTGTCATCTTCATCACCATCACAACAGTTATGACAATTATCATCATTGCCACCATCCAGTAAATATCAACTGCCATCATCATCCTTATCTTTGTCACCTTCTCCATTGTTTTCACCATGATTATCATCACCATCACCAACAGTCATAACCACCACCACCACTACAGTCATCCCCAGTTACCTTTACTGTGACTATTAACATCTCCACCACAAGACCTGCCACCATCATAATCACTTTCACAAACACCGTCAACTTCTATACCACTGTCCTCACTGCTAGTTCTCTCATCCAAACCGCAACCATCATATGCTCACCATCACAAACATCACTGCACACCACCGCCATCACCAACAATCCCACAACCATCAGCACCATTACTAGCATCAACACCTATTACCACCACCCAGTGTCACATATCCTCTTCATCCGGGTGATTTTCTCTATAGTGGATTCTACAAAATTCAGCTCTGTTTGCAAAATCTTGGCTGAACACAATCTATGAGTTCAACACACAATGAGTTGTTGAGGTTGAATTAGTTGGCTTTCACTGCATGATGATCAACCCCCAACATGAGTGGCTTGAAACAATAACCATTTAATTATTTAGCACGTGATTCTCAGATCAGGTGGGAAGTTATTCTGGTGTAGGCTGCCTCAGCTGATCTTCACTAGGCTTCCTTGTGTGTCTGTAGTCAGCTGATAGGTCAGCTAGCAACTGGATGAACAAGGATAGCTTCGCTCATATCTGATGGGGCACTTCATCCTCCAGCAGGCTAGCTCAGGCTCATTCACACAGTGGTTGCAGGGTTCTAAGCTTAGCAAGGGGGCAAGCCCCATGCACAAGGGTGCTTGCCAAGCCTCTACTTGTATCAAGTTTGCTAATGTCTCAAGGTCTAAAGTAAGTCACCGGGTCAGCACAGATTCAAGAGATGAGGAAACAGACTTTGCCTCCTGATGGGAAGATCAACAATGTCACATTGCAAGGGCATTGGGGAGGAGAAGAATTTATGGCCTTTTTACAATTTACCACATGGGTGAGCATTAAAAAAAAAAAGAAGAAGAAGAAGAAGAATTTTCTTTAAAACTAACAGCAAACACTGGCCAAGAGAACTCTAATGTAATGTCCAGAGGAATGCCCTTGGAGTAGCTTGCAGAACTGGAGTAACTTCACACCCAGAGTCACTGAGTCCTTCTACTTGGCCTATTTCAACTTCCATGAAATCTTCAGCATACTACCTTTTTCTTTCTATCCCAGAGTCCTTTCTGCTCTGACTGTCCCTGATCTTTAAGGCCCCTGGCTCTCTGCAGAGAATCCCTTCCCATCCTCCTCTTCTAAGGACATACATTATGAATCTTCTCAGATGCTCTCAGACCCTCAGCCACTTAGTCCTCAGCTGCCACCATAGTCAACTGACTCTTGACACGCCTGCTCGGTCCTACCATCTGAGGTTGACCAGCTGCCCTGCTCCTATTGCACTCTCAGACCTGGAAGAAGCATCAATATGCACAATGCAGGATATGACTTTGTAAGTAGCTGCTGAAGGAGCCAAGTGACACAGTCAGGATGTTCAGATTAGTCATCTCCACATGAGATGGATTTTGAAAGACAGAATATGGAAGGGGATTTCAGATAAAATTATCTTCCCTTACCCCTTCAGATGCACTGTTCTGAGGTACACTTTTTCTGTATAACCAGTCCAGAGATGTCTTGCCTGGCTGATGAGAAGCTTCTACATCTTGATAGGCTGTGTCTTTCAGCAAGTTGTTAAGAAGCAATAGCCAGTGTAATAATGTATCATCTTACCTTGTTCCCTATCCTTTACTGCTTCACTTTTACTTTGCTTTACCCTTGCTGCTCAGGATTTGCATCTCCCAAATAAAGCATTAGCACCTAAGCCTTGCCTCCGGCTCTATTTTCTAGGGAATCCAAAAAAGATGTCACCTGAAAGGAGGTCACCGCTAGGGATATCTTTGGAGGAAGCCAAGGACATCAGGGGGCTATCCCTCTTAGCAAAAGAAAAGAGAAATTTGTGGTGTTACTGAGAGTAGAGGTGGTGGAATATTCCTGCCCCCCCCAAAAAAACCCCCAGTAACCCATTTCTAGGATGCCAGGGCTTAAAAATGAGGGTCCAGGAATTCCCTGTTGCTCCAGCTCTCTGGATAAGAGACCTCTTCTTTTTTTCCTTTGCCCTGCCACAGTGCTCAGACACAGACCCAAAGATTCCTAGTTGTGCTAGTATTAGAACTATTTTCTTACACTCGTGTCTCTGCTTTATCTCTGAGCACCACATGAAACTTCCTGAGTCCAGGGATCACCTGGGAGCTCCTTGATGACTCCCTTGTTGGGCTAGGGTTTCCCAAGGGCAGGAAATATGTTGCTCCCCATAAAATTCAGCCCAAGATGATTTAGGTGGGTCATGAGAACACAGCCCCAGCCATTGGGCTGAGAGGAGCACTGTCTGCTCCTCTCCCACCTGAATGTCTAGACATCCACGAGGGTCCTTCCCCCAGCTGTGCTCTCCTTCTTCCCAGAGTCCAGCTCTCAGTAGAGGGCTCACCATTGTCTTCCTCTCAACCTTCCCTGCCAGAGATTGAGGCACATACACAGAACTGTAGCTCCCTTTGTCATTCTGTGTGTGTTCATGAAACTTGATGACCAAACTTCTAACACGACTGAGAGACAGAAAAATGCTAGCAAGTAACCCCACAAAGGAATTTACCCAATTGGAAAGTATTTTCATTTGGAGAAATTTAAAGCCCCCCTCCCAAATCCAATTGCTTTGCATTTGGGTTTCCTGAAAGTCCCAGTAAACAAGAGACAGGCCATATGACCCTTCAGCCTTGGTGTTTCAGAACTGAGAATGAGTGCACGCATTCCTCTCCAGGTATGGAGAGGGGCAGAAGGAGAAGGTCACTTAACTCTAGCATCTGGCTTAGGAGAGCATCATTTCCAAACCTGTCTCATGAGTAGCCCTCCTACCTTTAAAGATACCCGAGCCTAAAAAAGAAGCAGAGAAAACATTACTGGTTGCCCATTTCTACCAGTGGTCCATCCATTTTTTTCAGGACGTCTCCTTACACTCACCCAAACCCTTATGGCTGCAGTTCAAGCTTATTTCTACCTGCCAGTTCATGGTGAAACTTGGAGCCTTGCCACCATGCTTCATTGTTTGGCTCTGGCTTTTAGGGCCAAGGTTTAGCCGACTCCTTGGGGGTCCAATTAACATTGAGTTGTACTTAACACTCAAAAGTCAAGAGCACTGGACAGGTGAGGCAGGGTTCTGCCCTTTACCCTGCTGGGCATGTTGTCACCAGGCCCAGGCCCCCGGTTGCTAGTATTCTTGGGGGCAACTGCTAGGGTATGACCTGGGCTGCTGAGACCCATCCCTAGCACACCACAGCATGGGCCACTGAGGGTATCCCTAACGTCATGCAGCCCCTCTGGAGGGGCAACCTTTGTTTTTTCAGGTCCACTGTGAGATACGGTCCATCTCCCGATGATATTAAATCATAAAATACAGTGCTCTGACCATGGTGGGGCTCTGCAATGCTCCTTCCTGTTGAAAGCCTCTTGGATCTGATTGGCTCAGGATTGAGGGCAGGCACGAGAATTCTTCCACTTGAGGCCTCACTTCCCTTTTCCAGACTAATGACTACTTTCAACACGCAGCAGGGAAGATATACAAAGACAGTCTTTGCAAGCAAGACAGCAGGGGAATGGGGAGGGGAAGGACCATCTGATGAGCCTTTCGTATGTGTGTTACCTAAGATAGTATTCAGTACGGCCCAGTGAGGCAGGCCTGGCCACCCCCATTTAGTCTCAGGTGGTCTGAGACAAAACTCAGACCTCCTCTCTCTTTCTGGAAAGAAGGAGGAAGGGAGAGAAGAAAGGCTCTGGTATGAGGCAGTCCCAGTTCAGTGGCAGCCACGGGGTTTCTCTGGGCATGCCCCCAACTCTCACCCTGCCAGGTGGCTGCTATGTAGCTGTGAATAACATGACCTCCATCTCCAACCAGACGAAACGGTGAGAGAAATTGATGATCTCTTATTCTAAGAAGGTTCCTCAGGTCTCCTGCTCCATGCTTGTGCAATGCACTTGAACTTCTGTGTCTCAGCTTTACCTCCAGATGCTGCAGGAATTCTTGGCATCCCATGTAGGTATGAATATACCCAGAGGAAGGCAAAGGACCTGTCTTCCTGTGTCCCTGTCTTAGGAGGGGAGAATCATTTCTTGTGAGCCCCCAACAGCCTTCCGTCATATAGCACTCTTGCATCAGTGACGGGCAAGAGCATGGGACTGTCGTGACAGCTACGTCAGAGCAACATCCTGGGACTCGGGTTCCATGAGCACTACAGGCTTTGTCTAAGGGGCTGCCACAACCCCCCCCCCGCCCCGGGAGCATCTGCTCTGTGCCTCAGCCTGCACCAAGCAGTGTCGGGGGGAAACAAAGGAAGGGCCCCCACCACCCTGCCCAGGGGCTCATTGGACAAGGATGAAAGACAAGAACAACATAGATGGGTAACTGCCTCCGCAAGACCTAGACTTGTTCCTTCCCCAGCTTCTGTCAGCATGTTCTCTGGAGCAGGACAACGAGGACCCTCGAAGAAGGTGGGGCCTTGGATGGGCCTACTAGAAGGCATTTCTCTGGGGCCCAGAGCAGAGGTAGGACTGGGCTGGACACTCGAAGCACAGTGTAGAAACAAGCAGGGAGAGGTAAGAAGTGGGGGGACATAAGATTGGGGGGGGGGCAGTTCTAGAAGGAGTGGAGGCTGGAGTTTGGACTTGACTGCACAGCCAAAGAAATTCAGCAATGCTCATCTCAGTCCTCTGTCTGAGCAGGTGTCTCCCCTCGTCCAAACCACATATATCCATAAATGATTTTGCCTGTGAGGACCTGGGGGAAGCCACAGGCCAGTACAGGAGAAGGGAGCAGCTAAGAGGCTGGAGATAGCACTGGCAGATGCGGAAGGAGCAGGCCCCCACCCATATCCCCCACACCCCCGCCCAGGAAGCCCCTGGCAGGGGAGAGGCAACAGCACCCCTGCTCATTCCCTCAGGTCCAAACGCCAGCGGAGAGAGGAAAACTAGGGAGAGTGTGCCCCCCACTGGTCAGCAAGGACAGGACCCACTGCCAGTGCAGGGCTGGGACCATCTCCCCCAGGGCAGCCTGGCCTCCGGGAAGGACGGCGAGCCTCCAGGCCATTTGCCCTCCTGGCCCTGGGGAGGGTCGGTGAGGCCTGTCTCTCTCTCTCTCTCTCTCTGGAAACGAATTTCTCACTGCTGCTGCCCAGAAAGCCCGGGGCGGAGGTCTCAGCATGCAGGCTCCAAAGGGGGCATCTCAGAATGCGCTCTCCCTGCCCTGATGGGAGGATTGGCAAGTTACCAAGGATGGCAGGGTTACGAAGCTGGTCCTCCAGAGGGCAGGAGTTAGGCGAGCTCTAAATGATCTTCTGAGGAAGGGATTCCAGCAGGGTGGGAGGGGACTTCCCAGACCAGCGGGCTCCAAATACAAGGCTAATATTCAGGTCTCCCCCAGCCCAAGGGGCACCGGGGCTCCCTCCTCAACTCTGATAAACCTCACACAGGAGAGCCTGGCGGCCTCTGGATTTCCTCCACTCGGGTGTGCAGGCTTGTAAGGGACCCTAGGAGTTGAATGAGTTCATTTCTTTCTCATTTGCAGGAGAAATCATGCCTTTTATAGAGGTTTCCCCAGATAGGTCTAGTCATAATGATGTCCCCCACCACCTTCTTTTTCTTCCTCGCCTAAATCCCTCCTGTTGTCGTTAAACCTCTGGGACAGAGGGAAGAACTGGGCCAAAGGCCACAGAGGAAGAAAACATGGTTCCCATCTTTGAAGGCCCCCAGGCTGAGTGTTTCTGTCCTAAAGAGCCTCGCAGCTTCTGGGAGAGATAGGCTAGGCACTCCTCAAAGGAAAGAGGTCTGCAGCAGACAAATACACAAAGTAGAGCAGAAATCATAAACACATTTTATTTCTAAATAATTTGAAAACCACTGGCATTGTAGCAAATTGGAATATATTTCCAGAATCGACTCAAAGAGATTTTTTTTTTATGGCAACATATGAAAAACGTCATTTAAATATCCACCAGCAGCTGCACCACATGTTGGGCTCTTAGGAAAACACTTTCTTTCCTTTCATCAAAGTCCCTTGATTAATGTTCCACTTTTCTTTGACACTTTTTCCATAGTTTGAAAAAAAAAAATCAAAGGCTGACCTATTATCTGGGAGAAAATTAAACTGATAAGATTTAATGTCTGCTATATTCTACAGTGGTAGGCAAAAAATATACTTTAGGCCTGGGGCCAAATGTAAATGAACATTAAATGGAGGGTACATCCCTGCCTGAGGCTTTTGGGAGGGGTGAGGCTGGGGTAGCTGCGGGAGCAAGCAGAAAGAGTTGGGCCAGCCGGCATGGGGAGGGGCTGGTGGGAAGGTTTGCGGCGCCCCCAGGAGGAAAGGCGGAGCAGGACCTGGCAGAGGTGATTCTGGGGACCGCAGAGTCCCAGCGTGGGGCGGGGGCAGGGGAGGGGGGGCGGCCAGGGCAATGCTGGCAATGCCCGCCTGCAGCAGGGCCTCCCGGGGGCTGGCATGCTGTGAATGGGGACACCTGAGGAGGCAGCTGTTGGGTCAGAGGAGGGAGGAGGAGTGAGAGGGAAGGAGGGAGGGGAAAGCAGCAAGAGGAGAAACTGCGCCAGTAGAAGGCTAGGCAGATGGAGTGAGGGGAAATCGCAGCGTGTCTGGCACGGCAGCTGATGCCATAATTTAAAGGTCAACTCAGTGGAAGGGGAAGAGAGGAAGGGGGAGGGGCGGCGGCACAGTCTGGCACTCGCCCGCCCCTCCCCATCCCCGTGCAGCCCCACCGGGCCTTCTCTCCTGACCTGACATCCTCCGCACCCCGGGTTCCCTCTCCCTCGGCGCACCCCCAGCGTGGGCTCCACAGTCTGCCTCCTTTGCTACCTCACCAGAGCGGAAGCGACTTAGGCTCCCGGAACCTTAGTTTCTTCCTTCCTAAAATGGGGATGATCACACTTTCTCTCCCCGGTTAATTGTAAAGGTTAAACTGGATAATGGCATCAGTGTTGAAAAGACTCATTAAAAACTTGCAGATCTTTCTGGGCTACTCTAAAGGAAGTAGCTTGAATTTGCCTTTGAGGAAAAAAGTGTCCCTTTGTTCTGGGAGAACCATCTTTTGGGTAAGTAAAAACTAGTAGTCCTCCTTTGTCCTAAGGCCCCCCTTCCCCCCGCTCCCCGTCCTTGGAGATAACAGGTCACCCTTAGACCAAAAGCCTGGGAGGATGACATGGGCTCACCTCTGGCTTTTCAGATGTCGTTAGCCCGTGGGTTTTGTAAATGTGTGTATCTTTGCGCAGAATCCGCCCCCCCCCCAGCACCACCTCCAACTCAGCTGGCTGGGTTTCTTCTTGAGGAGGAATGTTACTTTTCTCTGCGTGGATCTGGGCTGCCTGGTGCCTATAAATTATGGCAAGTTCTTGGGAAGCTATGGAGGTTTTTGTTGGAATGGTTTTTTGCCCGAGGGCTGGAGAGGAAACCCCATGGGCTACAGGAAAGCCTTCCAGGCGTGGGTTTCAGCTCTGGCTGGGGGAGGCTGTCTAAAGCGATGGGACAGGCCCACAGACTCCCTACTGTGCTGCTATGACATGACGAAAAGCCCAAACTGAGGGGTCAGTCCCCGCGAGGACCAGGAGACAAGCCCACGCTGCCCGCTGTCTATGGTGGGACGGAACGCTGGGCAGTCTCGACACATTCCTGGGCTCCGGGGCCCGAGGGTGCTAGGACAGCTCCAGATGCCGGGCTGCAGTGCCCTAGTCGCATGGGGTTGGCCCAAAGGCTGACTGGAGCTCCGCTGGCCCCTCGCTTCCCTTCCATTCTCCCCATCTGTTCAGTGATTCTGATACAAAGTCTCAGCCTAGCCTCTACCATAGGGTAGAGTGTCCTCCTGCTCTCATACCAAGGCATGGCTTTGAAAGGCTTCAGTTGGAGAGAATGTGGATGTGGCTACGGTGGGGTGGCTGGTGGTGGGGAAGACGGATGGTCCTCCTTCAGAGACCCCATCCCTGGGGCTGCAGGCAGGTAGCCAAGTTCCAAGCCAGGACACTATGGGGGTTGTACCTCTTCTGGTCTCTCGGGCCTGATAAAGCCCTCCTCTCCTTTAGACCGATAATGACCAGGACATTTCAGTCCACGGCAGGCTGGCTCCGAGGCCAAGCTGTCTGGCTGGATGGTGCCAGGGGACCTGGCCCCCGTGGCAAGCAAGGATGACATGGCCTTGCTTCCTGGCTTTTCCTGTCCACAGTCCCTTCCCCTTCCTCGCGATGAGTGCTCGCCCTCTGTTAAAAGGTGGGGGCCTTTCAGCACAGAGATCTCAGGTTCACCCTGAGGACGTGGTAGGGTAGGGTGAGAATGTTCACGAAGAGGTGCCCAAAGTGGGTCACTGCAGGGAGAGGGGATGGGCCTTGACCTAGACCTTGTGCCTCGTGCCACCTTATGCCTGGTGGGCCGCAAGGAAACTCTTAACTTAAGGGCCTCTGCCAGCCACAGGGCGAGCACAAGGAAGCCCCTGCAAAGGGAAGAAGCTCCCTTTGTGCACTTGAGGGCTGCCAGAGAACCCGGGGAAAAGCGGCACACCTGCACAGTGACCACCAGGGGGCTCCAGGGGACCCTGTGGGAGCTGCTTCTGGAGGAGAGCCTTCTGTGACCCCCTGGCCTGGCCTGCAGCCCTAGAACACAGGACAGAACTTAAAACCGACCAGCAGATGGTGAGCTCCCTGTCTCCACAGGTACGTGATGGAGGCTGAAGGAGTTATCTGCCAACAGGGGAATTTCTTTCTCATGCAAAAGGTCCACCCGGCGGGCCAACCCGCTCCAAGATCCTGTTGATATGGCCCGGACAAACCAACACAGTGTTCCCATTAGCTGATCTGTACACACAGCACTCTGTCACCAGCCATCCAGGGGACGGCGAAGGCTAAAACCAACCAAGACCGTGAGAGACAAACACAAGTTTCATTCATAGTCTCAATCTAACCAAATGGGAGTTGTTGGCAATTCCTTGCAGATAATTAAAGAGACAGCTCACATTTTGCCTAAAATAACGAAAGAATTGAAGGAATAAAACCATTAGTTCCAGGATCATGGAGAATTGCAGGTTATGATGTGTTAACCCGTCATTAGCTGCAGAAGGGCCTGATGGCAGGGGCAGCATGTCTCCCCCTTGGGAGGGAGGCTTTCCCAGGGCAGGGTCTCTGGCCCCTGCTGGGCCCCACCTACCCGCAGTGGGCCAGGAGATGCTCTGGCACCGTTTGAGAGGCCTGCTGGCTGGGGCTCCTGCAGTGGCCCAGGTGAAGGACAGCCCGCAGCAGGCCCCAGCTCTCAGCAGCAGCATCTGGTCCTCTCTGGGCAGCCCTGACCCTAAGGCCACAACAGAACGGTATCCCACCCAGAATGTCTGGCACCTAGTGCTACTACCAGCTTTCCTCTGGTCAGCATTTCCAAGAGCCAGATGCTTCCAGGACACAAGCCTCCTCTCCCTTGGGAGAGCTCACATCACCCGCCTCCAGTCTCTGCTTCCTTCCCAGAGCCAGCAGCTCTCCGCAACTCCCTAGGGTCCCCAATGCCACCTGTGGCCGTTTCTCCATGCTACTCTCTGCTTGACTCCTTCCAGCTGCTTGGACCACTCTTCAGCCTGGGTTACACCGTGTGCCAGGCCTGCCCTGGGCATGGGGGACACAAGCAGGCTGCTTCCTATTCGGGACTTCCCATTCAGGCTGATGACAGCCTCAAGAACCCTCTTGGGGCTTTGCTTTCCAGAGACCTGTCTTAGGTCACAGACCCTGGCAGAGCCCAAAGACTATGGCTGAGGGCAGGCTGTTAGGGCAAGAAGGGACAGTGAGAATCAAGCTCGTCTGGAATAGGGCTGTCAGGCTGTTTGCAGTGTGGGCCAGGAAGCTGGGAATCGGGGTGAGAAGAAAGAGGTTGCACCAGCTGCTAGGCTGGGCTCTGGGCTGGCTTTCAAAGTCTGGTTGGGTCCAGAGAGGAAGCACATTGATCAAACTCACACTGAACTGAGCGGGCCTCACATGTGGGTTCTAGCCCACAATCCAGCACTCACTCACTCACTCACTCACTCACTCACTCACTCACTCACGTACTCACTCCCCATCCTCAGCTTCCTCCTCTGAAAGGGATGCCTCCTGTGCCTGTCCTCTTAGAGGAATATAGTGAGGATCACAGGAAATCTAAGAGATTTTATTCTCTGGCTCACACTTCCATACTTGCAGGACAGGGAGCTCACCACCTCTCAGGTGAAAGCTGAGTGCGTTGGGCTGGTGTCTTTGCTGAGCAGCTCACCTGAAGTGCACTGGGGAAGCCAGAGAAAGAAGCACTGATACAGCTCGGGGCTGCACTTGGAGACTGTGACTCCATTAAAATCAAGACCATGACTGGACAAAGGACAGACCCCAGAAATCCAGAAGGTGATGCCCTCTGCCTTTGGAGACCTCCCTGAACAACTTCCTCAGACCTACCCGAACACCCCTGGCCTTGACCTGCTTTCCCCTGGCCCTGTGGCATCTGCACGGATGCTCAGGCCTGGGGCCCCATCAATCACTCTGAAGCCACACATCTGAAAAGCGGAATGGATTCTGCTTGGTGAGCAATGGCTGTGCCGTGAGCTGCCCCAAGCAGGCTGAGGGACACGTCCCCCAGCCCCAGGAGACAAACCCCTAGCATCTGAGGAGGAGCCCCCTAGGAGTGTGGGCATTTGGGGCAGCCCAGGGGACTGGGATGGGAAGCAGGCGGCAAAGGCAGGCAGCTGGTTCAGACCCGTGGCAGGAAGTCCCAACCAAGATTCATCCTGGAAAAATGCAACTAATGCTGCACAGCTGGGGCCACTAATCAGAAACACAGGCCCAGAGGTGGCAGCAGGGACAGGCCCAGAGGGCAGGGCCGACAGCGAGGTGATAATTGGCAGCAAACTCTAGGTCCGTCTCCCCACCCTCTCCGGCTGGCTGCCGTTTGGAGACTGCAGTCTGAGGGGGCAGCTTCTCCCCTGCCCTGTCTGCCTGGGGCGGGGAGTGGGGGACGCATGGCTCGTTCAAAGCCCTCACATAGCTAAAACAATAGCTGAAGCCTTGGCCTAGTCTCCAGAGCTGGAGCCGGGAGTGGTCACCCTTACCTCTGGAATCCCCATGCCAGGGGACAGCCCTTCTCAAACCCTTGGGGCCCAAGTTCCTTCTCCCAGCACAGCCTGGCCTCAGGAGACGTTCTGAGACGAGCCTTTCAGCCCTCAGTGGGCTCCCTCTCAAACTGGGCACAGGCTCTGTCCCCTGGGAAAGGCATGAAAAGGGAGGGTTCCGGGGGTGAGGTTATGGGCAGAGAGGTGAAGGACTGGGCTGGCCCAGAAGCCCTGAGAGTGCCATTTGCTTGAGCTCAGGAAACACTTACTAAGCTCCTGCTGTTACCTGCCTCCCAGGCCCTGGGTTATAAGGTAATGTTTGCATTCTCTGTCCTCAGGGGGCTCACAGTCTCATCGGAGAGAAACAAGGGAAGTGGAGATGATGTCAGTAGAGGTCAGGGCAGTGACAGGACAGTCTCTGAGAGCAGAGGGCTAGGGAGGGGCACTGCCCAGGAACAGGACACAGGGGCTGCCCACTGGGCTTCTCTAGGACCCCACGGTGCTCTGTTGGATCTCATCCTCCCCACCCTTTCCCTAAGCTTTCCTTCTGCCCTCAGCTGGGTGAGCTGGGTGAGCCCCCAGGGCTACAGAGACGGAGGGCCATGCCTGGGAAGATGGAGAGTCCTCTGCAGGGGCAAGAAGCCAGGCCCTCACACTTCACAATTCCCTCACTCTGGCCCAGACAAATCCTCCGCCCGCAGCCCCAGGTCATGGAGCCCCCGTGTGTTGGCCCAGGTAACAGCAGAGTCTCCCCACCCCACCCCCCGCCCCCATCCTCAGGCTGAGCCTCAGGTCCTTCAGCTTGCCTCAGGCTATCACTGGCTTGAATTCGTGGGCAGTTCCTCCTGTGGGTAGGAGCCTTTCTTTCGCTACTCACACTGTCTAAAGAGGCATCCTGGGGAAGCGTAAGTTCTCTGAACCCCCTGAGGAAATCACCGGACCAGGAACCACCTGCCCCTCCCCAACCTTCCCACAAGCCCTACTTTCCTCCCATATCGCCCCACACTATACCTACAGATCTGACTCAGTCCTGGTGACCGGCCGCCCCTCCCAACTTGAAGAAAGCCTTGGGGGCGGGTAGTGAGGCAGGGGGTCTTTGGTGGAGGTTTGAGAAGTGGAAGTAGAGGGATGGGAGGAAAGGAGGGTGATCCTGAGGCCATGCCCTGGGGAAGGGGGGTTGGGCATGGCCTCCGGAAGCTGAATGGAAGAAGCAGGGGTCAGAGGTGTGGGAGCAGGAGAGGAGAGGAAGAACCCAATGCAATGGCTGGAGCTGGGAGCTGCGGTGTTGGAGGGTTCCTTACAGCCTGAGTGTTTGCCATGGAATTTCCCGGCCTAATAAAGAAGAATTTAAATAGACCACAAGTTGCTTAATGTTGACTGTATAAATAATCCAAATCCCCAGCTCCCTTTGTTCCACAGGCTATTTGTGTCAAGAAAGAAAGGGGGGGGAGGGAATCCAACAGAAGCCACCGCCCCAGATCACAGGGTTTAGGGACTCTCTGTTCTCCTCCATCGGGGCCCCAGGGAACAGGGGCTGAGGCCTGGGAGGGGGAGATTTGGGTTTCCCAGCCAAGCCTTCCGTTCATGAGTGTGCACACACAGACACGTAAGCCCCACACAGACTCACACGCATCCATGTACGTACGTGCACGTGCCCCCACGCGGCACATTACCCCCACACTCACTCAAGGGTATGCGTGCACACAGAGACACCCGCTCGCCCACTTGGGGAGGAACACATGCCCATGGGTGCACACCCAGACACACAAAGTGAGGTTCAGCCAAAAGCGCCGGGTCCTGTCACGGGTCGGGTCCCAGCCACTTCCCCACCCATTCTGTGGCTCAGCAACCCTAGGGCACATGGCTCGGGAACTGGGATCCTTGGAAGTCCCGTTGGGTGTGTAGCAGAGTAGCTTTGGTCATACTGAGTCACTTCCAAAGAAGATTCCTGTTGAAAACCAAGCATGAACACCAAGTTCAGAGTCCTCCAGACCCCACTGCTAGCCAGTGACTAAGGACTCCAGCCCCTCTGCCCACACGTGCCGAGTCCTACCAAGTCCACCTATACTGAGGCCTCAGAGGAGGAGGGAGACATAGCCGTTCCTCAAAGTCAGGTCCTGGACCAGCCTGGAAATTTCTAGCCCCTTAGCCATGGACACGGCAGTTGGAGGGCAATTGTAATCAAGCGCTGCTACCAATCAATCTGCAGTGCCCAAGAGAAAGAAGGAGGAGGAGGGAGAAAGAGCGGCAGGGGTTAGAGCAGGGGAGAAGCAAAAGGGCAACACAGCTGCTTCTGCCTGGTGTCCATTCTGACTGCTCCATCCCTATGCAGGCCAAAGTTCAATATTTCACATCTCATTCTTGTCTGTGCTCTTGAGCACACGTGCATGCACATCACACAGAGCAGGGGGGGAGTGGGGTCTTAGGGGGTATGGGGGCGGTGCCTGGCCTCACATGTATTTCCAGGTTAGCAGTCCCTGTCTCGGTCCTACTTCTACCTGCTCCTTAAGCCCTGGATCTATCCTAGCCAACTAAAGCATGCACCCCACCCACCTGACTGCTCACAGGGGCACAGCTCAGCCTGGAACAGTAACTGCCACTCCGTGTCTAACCCTGAACTCTGCAAGGCCTAACACATGTCCCAAGAAACCAATGGCAGGGACTGGCTGAAGCCCAAGACCGGCATGTAGGAACTTTATGGGGGTGAGATCAGGGATCTTACCCCAGGAACCACAATTTTCTTCCATGTTGAGAATTAGAGAGAGGCGTAAGCCCCCCAGAGAACCCAGTATATATCACCAGGCAGGAATAAAGAATAAGGAATAAAGCCTCAAAAAATAAGGCTCTGAGTACAGAGGAAGAAAAGCCCCTGGGACTAGAACTATCAGGGATGTTCATCCACTAATTCATCCATCCATTTATCAAATACATATTGAGTACCTACTGTATTTGAGCAGTATGCTGGGCACTGTGGGGGTGTGTGTGTGTGTGTGTGTGTGTGCGCATGGATCTGGGTTTAGGAATTACCCCCCACACACACACCCACCACACACCCACACACACAGACAAGAGCAGGATCCCAGGGCCACTCTCGGTCTCAGCCCCAATCCTAACCCCACCTTCCAGGGCCAACAGGTCCTCTCACTCCTTCCCCTGAACCAGCGTTGGCCCCTGGCTTCACAGGGAAGTCAGGGTGGGGAGAGCTGCCTACAACTTTGCAGCTCCTGACCCACTATTCTTAGGTGCATTAAGCCTACTAACCGTCTTGCATAATGTCCGCTGTCTTATTCCTATGAAGCTCCCCCAGCCCAGGCCCCCCCTGCCCCAGCTCAGGGCTCCAGGAATGGCCCAGCAGATCCTGCCAGGGGCTCCTTTTCTGGGCTGGCTGGGAACCCGAGGTCTGGGGCTGCCAGCAGATGGTGTGCATCTCCCAGGCTGCCTGGGAGATGGACGAGAAGGGGAAGCGGGGCTGTCCGAATCTCTGGGCTGTCACCAGGTCCCCTTGATCCTCCTTCCAAGAAAGAAGGGGGGAAACATGTCTTTCCGGGCCCTAATCCTCTCCACATGGGCGGGCACCATGGAGAGCCAGGGCTCCCGAGGCAGGCGCGCAGGCGGGCAAGAGCACTGCTGTCACTCCACCCAAGGACCTGTCCCCCTGTCCTGCAGGCTTGTGACCGCAGAAGCTTCTGCCTGCCTGCCTTTCAGAGCCTCCACACTGCCTACCTCCAACCCTCTGCCCACCCTGTGCCTGGTATCCCCTCGCAGACTTCGGCTGAAGGGAAACCGAGGCAGCACCAGCTGACAGACATCTGGGTGGAAGGAGCCAGGCAAGAAGTGGTTTGCCCTGAGCTGAGCTAACTTCCGGAACCCGAAGCCTCCAAGAGCATCCCAGGCCACAGCTCCCAGGAACGCTTCCCTGGGGAGTGCGGGACCCTTACACATCTGCGTAGTGCATCACCAGGGGCTAATCTGCACCCTGGACACTCAGAGCAGAGCCCCAGGTGGCCCTCCTCTCAGCAGTGAATGACCCCTGGGGCTAGTTCCCTGAGGAGGCTCGGGACTGGTGGGAACAAGAGCAGAAAAACGGAAGACCTCCCAGAATGGAGACTTGGAGGTCAGTGGGGGAGTTAAGGGGTCCCCCTGAGGAAGGTCTGTGTAGGGGACTCTCCTCTAAACCAGCTCTGAATCCCTCCCAGCTGGGAGCCCGTGAAAGACCAGTTTGCGTGGCCAATGTTATAGCTCTTTCTTGCTCTAGCAAGATAGACCTTCTGTCTTCTCGGCAGGCTGGCTGCAGGCTCTGAGCCTTGGCTCTTGTCATCGATCTGGGCCATATGGGCCCCAACCCCCAGCCCCCCATGGCCTGGGGTTAGTGACCTCTGTGTCCAACCCTGGGTGTCTAAGACATGGAGCCAGGGTGATAAGCACAGGCATGCACCAGCAGATGTGAACCACACCCAGTTGCAGCTCTTGGCAGCCCCAGAGTGGGAAAAGGCCCACATCCCTGCCGCTCTAGCTCACTTGGGGCCTACCATGGATGCCAGGCTGGCCTGACCTGTCCATTCGGCCAGCACTACCACCTGGCCTGGACCCTGAGGGCAGGGAGGGGCTGCGGGGAGCCCAGTGGCCCGGAGGGCCTGGCCCTGCCTTAATGCTGGGCATCAAAGGCCAAGAAATGCAAGGACAAGTACTTGCTATCTGATGTCCCCAGGGGGCACAGGCCCAGACCACTCCTGTTCTCCTCAGACCAACCTGGGCCCTAGCTTCCAGGCCCAGGACCCTGGGCAGGGAACTGGAAAGGCCATCCCCATTTCCCAACCAAATCAATGGCAACTCTTTGAATAAGAGCTAATTCTGCTGACATGGCGTCTTCCTTTTATACCTCCCACCCTGTTTGTGTCTAGTTCCCCTCCAACCCCACCCCCACCCCCCCCCCCAGCTGCCCCCCTGACTTTTATTGTCCCAGACATTTTCACGAAAACAGGAACTTTGTGCTCTGGGCTCCATCTGCTCCTGCTTATTTCTCACTTGGAGCTGCAATCCTTGGTCACATATGCCCCCTCCCCACAAACTCACCCACTTCTAATTCAGCCTGCCCCTGGTGTCAGGGATAGTGGGGTCTCTGGTCCCTGGTGCAGGCCAGTGTAGCCTGAGAGAGTGGCCTCCTATTCAGACCCCTGTTCCCATCTCAGGGTCATGGACACAGTGGAACTGGAAAGTTCTGGAGCCTTGAGACTAGCCCTCACCCCTAGATAGTCCCTACCCCCACCTCATTCCACCTCCCTTTTGGCCCCAGAGCCCAGAGGAACTCCCCCACAACACTTGGAAGAATTCAGGGAGTCCGGAGGACCTTCCAGACACCAGCAGCATCTTGAGTGAGGAAGACGGAGTAAACACAACCCAGGCTGTCTCTCCAAGAGGCCCTGGCCCTCAGGCGCAGTATCCAGGAGTCACAAGCTTGAGTAAACGCCATCTTGTGTTGCTTATAGGAATTAAAATGAATAGTACAAAGAAAACCATATTGTTAAATATATGAATAAATACACAAGTGTCTCATGGGGCATTTAACTATGTGTCAGGCATGACTGTAAGAATTTTACCAATATTACCACACTTTTTACCGATATGGCCTTACCTATCTCAGATACATGCTATTATAATCCTCTTTATACAAATGAGGAATTGAGGCTCAGACAAGTTAAAGAATTTGTCCCGGGTCACACAGCTGGTAAGAGAGACAGAGCCTGGCCTCCTCTGTACTCAAAAACAGTCACTGCCCAATCAGCCCTCTGAATCTTTGCCCATGCTTTGCTCTAGAAGGTTCTCCTTGCTCCTGCCTATCCTTCAAAACCCATTTCCATCTTCCTCATGAAGCCTATGTGCTCTTATCCCCATTTTAAAGATGAGGAAACTGAGACCCAGCAGTCACTAACCTGATGGTGAGATCTTACAGGGACTCCGATGCCATCAAAAACTGAACTCTGGTTACCTAAAAGTTTAAAAACCTTTTCCTGTTGGAGATTTTTCTTTCCCAGTTGCCCTGAATCAAAAGCCCTCAGATGCCAAGTGAGCAGGTCAGGAGCTCCATCAACCAGTCAGTGTGCAGGCTAGGCCTTCAGAGTAGGGGTCAGCACTCATGGGCCCTAATTCCTTCCTCTGAAGACTACACCTCCCCCAACCAGCAGCCAGTCCTGCCCATGTCCCCGGGGTTCCTACCTTTCGGCTTCTGGCAGCACATTGGCTGTGCCAAAGCCCACATCAAGCCAGCACACCAGAACTTGGGGGCTCTCTCTGGCCTGTGCTGTCAGTCTGGGAAGAGAGGCACAACCCTGTGGACATGGTGGGAGGGGAGCTGATCCCTGGACTGGACAGGAGGGAAGCTAGAGTCCACTTCCTGCTCTGTCTGTATTGGTGCAAGTCCCTTGGCCTCTCTGAGCCTCAATTTTCCATTATGTAAAATAAAAGGAGGGCTCCCCAACCCCTACTCTTCCAACCCAGACCGGGGGAAGAGAGAAAACACCTGCACATAGACCACCAGACCTGGAACGGAATTGAGAGGACACATACAGGCTAGGTATGTGCGTTCACCAAGGAGGTAGAGGAGTTTCCGGAATGAAGAGAGGTGGCTCTGGAGGGCTTCCTGGGGGAGGCGAGCTGTGCACCCATATCTTGTTCCAGGGGACAGAAACCACCTCCACAGTACGTAACTAGCCTGGCTGAGCAGAGCCCAGGGAGCAGGTGAGGGCCTGATGTGCTGGGAGAGGCAGGGGAGGGGGCCGCCAGCCCCACAGGAAGCCCCAGCTTGTTGTTGGGTAACTTCTCCTCCTGTTTTCTGGGAACAAGCTATTTGGAGAAGAGGGGGAGGGAGACCTTAAAGGCTTCCAGATGGGGGGCCCTTCTGCTCAGGCCTGCTGCTGTGCCGCCACAAAGTCTGTGTAGTGCTTTCTAAGAACCCCAGCAACTGTGAGCTGGGGTGGCTCTGGGATGGCCTTCTGAGCCATCCCCCTGCCTCTGTGATTCCCACCCTCCCAGAGCTAATAGGGGGCCTTATCCCATCCTTTACAATTACTCTTTCTTATTAAAAGGCTACAGAGACAGAGTTGTGTATCATCTTTGCTGCTCTTTTCCACCCCCACTCCAAGGTGCTCTCTTGGTGTCCTGGCCTCCTGGCAGCCCCTCTATCCACTTCGTGGGGGCCCTTTGCCCTGAAGGCACAGGGCCGGAGAAAAGAGGCATCTCCCCAAGCTAGGGGAGGCCACTGGAAGCTCAAGAGAGAAGAGAAAACAGAACAGCCCCAAGATGGCCGTGGAGAGGTGGGGCAGGGGCTGGGGCGGGGTGAGGGGGAGCAGGGGAGCAGAAAGGAGCTGGGACTAGGGTCACTGAGGGCAGCTGCCCAACTGCCACTCCTGGCCCATCCCCGCTGTCAACCACTTCCTGAGCTGGGGTGTTGGGGACATGCAGCCCCATCTTGGGGCAGCTGGCCTCATCTGGGCTGCTCAGGACAGAGCCCTGGAGGGATCAGGGAAGGCTCGGCGCAGAGACATTGGTGTCAGGGCTCAGCCCCACAGAGTCTCTAACCCTTTCTGTGCTGTTTGGGATTTGTTCACCAGTCTTCTGATGGTGGGATGCGGTGAGGTGGCCTAGAGTGGAGAGGGGGACTGAGGCAGTGAAAGGAGACTTTGAGAGGAGGGCTCCACACCCGGGCCTCCAGGTGTGGGGGAGAGAAGAAGGGAGCCCCCAGGCCCGGCTATGGCAATAGATTGGAAGAACCCATCCCAATCCTGTCAGAATTCTGGATTTCAGAAGGAGCAGCAGGTTTCCCCCAAAGCCTGCTGTTCCCCACACTGTTGCAACATAAGCCTGTGATGAGAAGGCATTTTTTATGAGTCAGTCAGAAACATATGAAGCACACACCACAAGGGTGAAGGACAGAAGAGCAGGGATAAGAGCAGGGGCAGACATGTGGAGCCAGAGGCATCCTACCTGGGCAGAGCACCTCCCTGACTTGGTCTTCAGCTAGCTCTGGACCCGGCTGGGGACACTGGGTCCCCACCATGAGGCTTCTCCTTGGAAGACTGAGTGGGACCTAGGGTCAAGGAGGGCAAGGCTGCTGGCCTTGCCATGGCCCCACCTCGCCCTGAGAGCCTACAAAGATCTGAGCCTTAGCTCTAGGGCCCTACCCTGAGTGGAAAAGAGCATGAGGGAGGGGCTCAGTGAGCACTCAAAAGTTGCCCAGAGAAGCCATCCCAGAACAAATGAATGATGCTCTCAGGCACAGTAGGGGCTGGATTGATGTTGGAGGTGTGGGGCACAGGCTTCCACCAGGCCTGACCCTTCCCAACAGATGATTCATGTTCAGATAGGGGCCTGGTGGTGGCTGGCACCACCTTGAGGCAGAAGGAGCCGGGCGGGGGGGGGGGGCGGCCTGGTGTGTGTACATTCCTAGCCCCGGCCCTCAGTCTGCCTTGAGAGGCCTCCTGCCCTCAGTCTGCCTTGTGAGGCCTGCCTGGGCCACCACCACAGGCAGCACCTGCTCCCTCAACCATCCCCCTTCTGTAAAGAGGCCTCCCGGTGAGCCCACACCTGATGGTCCTTCCCTCAAGGGCCAGCCTTCGCGCCCTCTGCTGCCCCCACCACTGTGGAACCTTCCTGAGAGGCGTCTTCTGGCCTCCCTGGGGCTGGCCCTTCCACTGCCCTCACCCCTGCAGCTTCTGGCCTCTCAGCCTAGCCAGAGCCCGAACCTTGAATCTGCTCACTGTCCCTCACTCAGCTTCTGACTCCTATACCTACTTCTGGTTAAATCCCTCCTGCGCCAAGCCCCACTCTGCCCCTGCCTTCTACTGTGCCAGAGACAGGTCCCTGTCCCTCCACTGCCTCCGTTTCCCCTTCTCCAACCAGAGTTGGAGAAACTCCCAGTCCCAGCAGACTCCACGATTCTGTGAGTTCCAACACAGGCAATTTGAGGGGCAAATGTATGCAGATGGATATGCAAATGGACACCTCCAGGATTTATGGGTGGCCTTAATTCCAAGGGGAGGAGGTGGGACGGGTGGAGGGGGCATTTCAATGAGGCGGCCTCAGTCTGGCTGGGCCCACTAAATCCTAGTCGGTGTCAGCGCCGTAAAGCACTGTGATGAAGGGCAGGCGGCCCGCGGGAGGGGACAAGTGATTTACAGCCACCAGAGCCTTCTCCCTGCAGCCTCGCAGGCAAGCGCCACGGGACAGGGACAGGGAAGGATTTATGGCGCCCGCTTCCCCACCCCAGCGGCGGCGGGCGGTCGGGAGCGCGGGAGTGCCAAGGAAGGTGACTTTCACTTTCAGAGGAGGCACTGCACCCCCGGAGAAGGGAGAGGAGCCAGAGAAGGGATGGCGGGAGGGGGTGGGAGCCGGGAGCACGGAGGCGCCCTTCCAGCCTGAGCCCTGCCCCGCCCTTAGCCACCGGGGTCCCTTCCAGGTGGCCTTTCTGCACTAAGGCGGCCAGCCTGCACCCCAGCCCACTGCCCGGGACAGTCACTTCTGCCCTGGGGCCCTAGCTGTATCTGGCCGACTCTCCTGGGCCTGGCAAGGTTGGGCCCTGAAAGACTGGAGGGAAGGATGGGGGTTCTAGTGAGTTTCCTTGGCTGAACAGAGCTCTCCTGAAGTCTAACTTCATTCTCTTATGCTGGAAAGAGAAAGAACAGTACACTTTGATCTATTTTCAGTGGCCAAAAAAAAAAGGAGGTTAATCTCCCCCAACTTCACCCGGCTGAAAGGTGCTCATTTGCTGTATTCTCTCCCTTCCAATCCCTCTTGTCTCCAGCAGGTGAATGCCCCAGGGTGGGGCACCCCTCACTACACACACAGTTCAAATCCTGAGGTCGCTGGTAAATTGAATTTTGGAAAAATAACACTGTTTCTCCAGTGACTCACAAGAGTCTCAGAAGTGACTGATGCGCCACTCAACCAGGAAGTCCTACTGTGTGCTGGAGCTGAGGCATGGAAGACAGAAGGCTCAGAAGCAAACTTCTGGTTCTCAGGGCTGCCCCACCCCCAGCTCTGAGGGCCTCTGCCTCCTGGCCCACCCCAGCCTCTCCATAAACAAAGTTTACATGTCCTGTTCTCATAATTAAAGGAACTGGGCCAAAAGTCCCTCAGGTAAAGAAAGGCTCCTTTTGAGGATGTAAACACATAAATCAAAAGGCCTGGTTCCATTGAGTTGTTCATCTCCCAAGCTGCATGTTTTGAGCTAAGGCTGTCTCCCTTGAGTTCATTTTAGGGAAATATGTCCTGGCCTATTCCGTCTGTTTAGAGCAAAGCAGAGATGCTTCCCTGACCAAAGGCTTCACCTCAGAAACCCAGCGACATTTCAGACTCTGCTGGAGTCCTACGATTTTGTCTCTAGCTCCTCAGGACCTCTCTGCTCTGGCCATATTTCCTGACCCCCAACTATTTTGTGCCTCTATCTGTCCCTCCCTAAACAAAGACCAAATCCAGTGACCATAAATGTTATTGTCTCAAGCACATCTCTGTGACACTGAAGTATTTCCAAGAACCAGACTATGAAAGTAAGCCGGGTTCTCTATGACTCCATACAGGTACCAAACTCCAAAGACATTTCCCCAAGTGGAATTTGACCTGGAGATTGGTGCTTAAAGTCTCAGAGATGCAAAGTTCAGGTGGTAGAAGGTAGGGAAGTCACCAGAACAAGTGAGAGGGCAGTGGGAGAGAGGTGAACATATACACAAGGCCCCACTGACAAATACGTTCACCTCTTACTTTCAATTTCATTCGTTCAGTGTTCTTTTGTTGAGAATTTATGGGACAAAGAGAATCACTGTGAATAACTGTGCAGTTTGCGTGCTGCCAAAGCCTCCCCATCTGGGGAACAATAGCATCAAAATGCAGTTCCCAGCACCCTGGCCCAGGGCCGAATCAACCCAGATAAAGGGGCACCTTTACCTAATTCTCACAAAGACGCTGTATAGACCAACAGCAGCTCTGGTGCCAGGCACTGTGAAAATATGTTTCCATATATTACCTCATTTAATCTCAACAAAGGTAGATGTGATACCCCTGTTTTTCAGGTGAAATACTGGAAGCGCAGCAAGGTTCAAGTACTTTCCCAAGCTCACAGGGCTGATAAGCAATGGCAAGAGATGCAAACAGCACAGTGCATTTCCAAACCCAATCTCTTTCTTCTTGGTTTACTCTGTGCCTGTCCTCTCAACTCCAGCTCTGTCCCTTATCTTTTTTTTTTTTTTAAAGATTTTATTTATTCATTTGAGAGAGAATGAGATAGAGAGAGCATGAGAGGGAGGAGGGTCAGAGGGAGAAGAAGACTCCCCGCTGAGCAGGGAGCCCGATGCGGGACTCGATCCCGGGACTCCAGGATCATGACCTGAGCCGAAGGCAGTCGCTCAACCAACTGAGCCACCCAGGCGCCCCTCTGTCCCTTATCTCTTGCTGCTACAACCCACCTGCCCTCAGCCCTAATGGAAGACAATTAACAAGACCGAGTGTTGGCCAGTAGATGGGACAGCTGGTGCTCTCACACACTGCTGGAGGGAACAGAAGATGGGACAAGTACTTTAGAAAACTGTATGTGAGTTTGTTCCAAAATTAAACATACACTGACTATATGATTCAGCCATTCCACTCCTAGATATATACCTAAGAGGAATGAAATATGTCTATATAAAGACTTGTGCCTGAGTGTGGCTGGACAGAAAGTTAGGGAAAGGCAAGCAGGAGCAGGAGGGGGCTGGTGAGATAGGCCTACCCCTGGGCTGCCTTACTTCACTCCGTTCCTCCTCAGTCCAAGTCAGAAGCTACTGGGGGCTCCAGACCAACACTGTGCGGGCCAGCTCGGGGGAAGCGGGAAGCCACCAAGGGTCTGCAAAGTGCTCAGGAGACCTGCTGGTGACTGTGCCCCAGCTCAGGCCTTTGCATCAGGAGGGAAGCAGGGTCCCTGCCAGCGGGAAGGGCTGGGCTGGCATGGGGCGGAAGGATGGGAAAGAGGGTGCAGTGGCCCAGGCCTAAGGGAAGAGGAGCAAAGCCAAGAATTGGGCAGACAGTGGAACTAAAGCCAACTGAGAGCAGAGCTTAGGAGCCCAAGTGCCTCTTAGCCAGAGGGCTGCAGTATGGCAGCTCTGCGGGAGCCCAGAGTTCACGCATGCACCTGAGATGAGATGCTTATTAAGGGCTCCAGGTGGGCAGAAGACCCATTTGCCCCTTGGCTTGGGTGGCACCAGCTCCTAGGCTGAAATTTTCAGGGAGTTGCTGCTGGGTGGGGACAGGCTAGAGTCTGACTCCCTTCCTAGCTAGGCTATACCCAACCACCCCAACTTCTGCCCCTGCACTGGCTCTGAGCCAGAAGACTGGCCGAGGAGAACACTGGAAGGCCTTTCCCCTGCTGGCAATGAAGGTCTGGAGGTCCTGCTCTGGTGGCCGGGAGTGGGCAGACCTGACATGCCCTCGAGCACCTCTGGAAGCAGCCCCTCTACACTCCTCCTTCTTTTGCCCATGCCCCTGGTTCCCCACTTTTAGGTCTGCTCCCTGCTGGGATGGAAGCCTCAAGTCTTCTGTACCCCCCTCCAGGACTCCACCCTGATTGCCCTTTAGCCCCCCCCTTGACAGCAGCCAGGGTGGAAGTCCAGGCCATCCAGAGCCCAAAGAGAAAAGATGGTGCCACCATCTTTTTGAGGTCCATGCATCCTCAAAATGCTATTAGCTCAGTTGTGGGAGATTAGAAGCAGGGAGGGCACGCTGATTCCCCACTCCTAGGCCAATGCTCATGATCAGTTTGGAGTTACATCCAGGACCTTAGGCACCCCTCTGTCTGTCACTTAAGTATGAAAGTGCCCTCCAAAGTCAATCAGGATCGCTTACTTTTCCCACCCACCATTTTGGATGACTCAGGTCAGCACAGGGTGTCAAATACCTGCGGGCTTGGCTGTCCCACCAGGGGAGCACAGAGGAGTAGGACGCCTTGCTGTGGCCAGAGACTGCCCCACACCCACTCCACCCCACCCCAACTTGAAGCTATTCTCTTGTCATTCTGCCCTCGGACCTCCACGCCACTCATCACACTTCCCATGTGAAAGTGTAAAGTTCTCAGCTCCAGCTTACACACAGGACTTCCCCCTTGTTTTAAAAAGCAATTTCTCTCCTTGTCCCAAATCTCACTTCCACTGCCCAGTTCAGGCCTTCACAACTTCTGATCTGGACTCTTCCGGTCCTTCCCCCTGAGGTCTGCCAGCCTTCCCCTATACCCCACTCGTCCCTCTCACCAGTATAGCTGCTCAACAGAACAGTCCAGCTACCGTGTGCCAGTGGCCACCAGAAGTGGAAGCAAGGACAGGTCTGTCTTCCGGTGCAAAAGATGGATGGGAGCCAATCAGCGCATCGGCGTTATCCTGTAGCCCAGAGCATGCCCCAGGTGCAGTCTGGATCCCAGAGTCGGGGAGCACTTCTAAGGGGGGAGATTCCATTACACGGTACTGGAAGAGGACTAGAGAACACCACAACGGTGTTCTCAGTAGTGGAACACTCTGTGCAAAGGCTCAGAGGCTGGATTTCAAGGTCTTCTGTGCCCTGATCACACTTACTTATTGTACTGGTCAGGCTCTTATGTCTGTATGTGACACAAAGTCCACCTCAGACTGACTTAAACAACAAAGGGAATGTGTTGACTTTCAACTCAAACTCAACAGGTTGAGCCAGAGATGCTTGACCCAGAGGCTTAAAGGACATCACCAGAGATACCGTTTCTGTGTCTTTGCTCTAACCTCACCTTCACAAGGTATTACTCCAGCACCTTCCAGCTCTCCCCTCCATGCAGCAGTGCCCGACCTCCCGATACCACACTGCCCAAGAGAAGAAATTCTATGCCAGAAACATGCATACCTTCACTCCTCCTCCTTTTCTTGCTGGCGCTCTACTCTCTCAGAAATACAACAAATGTTTCCTTGAAGCTCATTGGCTCTGTCTGGGTCAAATCTCCATCTCTGAACCAATCACCGAGACTAGGAGAATATGATTCTCTCATTGGCTTAGGCCAAGTCATGCACTCCACTTTTGACTCTCCAGGTGGACTGTGGGTGTGAAGAACCTGGTAGCCAGGAGCACCGAGTATGAACCCAGGGCTGGAGAAGGCACCTGTCCTATGCGTGACTGTGGATGAGGAGGGTCACCTGGGATTTGCTTCAAACCAAATCATAAGTCTTGTAAAGGAAGATTGGGAGAAAATGCTGGGCCTCCAAGTCCTCCCAAGTTTCCTTTCTCCTGATTTATCAATTCCATATTACTTAAGCTAGGAAGAGAGCATCAGCTCTCAGCAGTGCAATTTTCATCCCTGTGTGTGTGTCTGTGTGTGTGTGTGTGTGGTAGGGGGAGGAAGGGAGGAAGGTAGAAGGAGAGAGAGAGAGAGGAGAGGGAGGGAGAGCAAGAGGGAGAGGGAGGGATTGTATATGTATGCTGGTGTCATCTTCCTTTGGAATACAGGGAAGTGTGGGGTTTGAAAGCCCTTCCTTCCAAATACTAAACAATCATAGCCAAGAAAAAAAGAACACACATAAAATATGATGCTGACCTTGAACCCAGTGAGTGTGGCCTTGGGAGGCTGAGCCATGTCCTGTGGTCCCACAGCCAATGTGCACCTGGAAGGGAATGGGGCTGCGACCTTGGGCACCTGTTTTGCCCAGGCCAAGGCTGCCCTTCTCTACCAGTCTTTGGCACTTCCCGGGACAGACTGAGGTGGGTGTGTAGTGTGCAAGGGTCTTGAGCCTCCAACTCCACAAATCATCCTGTTTTAATGTAAATGGCAATTGCCAAGAGTACAGCATGTTTTCCTGTGTCAGCAGCTCAGTGACTAATGTCCCAAGATAAATGGCTTTGCTTTGCCTTGTTTAGAGTGATTCTGTAATCTTTCCCTCCTTTCTGCAGAGGGGACTCCCCAGAACCTTCCCAAGTGCGCTCCAGGGCTGAGGAAGCCTGGGGGTCAGGCTGTGCCGGGGTTGCTCCTTGTGCAGTGAGAGGCAGGGGCAGGTGAGAACCTGGGCTGAACAAGTCTGAAGCAGACTGGCCCTCAGTCCACAGCAAATGACTAGAGAGAAGCTGAGAACAAGCCCTACCTTCCAGCCAGTCTGGAGCTGCGGCTGGAGGGAGGATCCAGAGTGCCCACGACTACTGGGGAGAAACATGGGACCTGGGATAGAAGGCAGAGAAGAATGGGCAGAGGGGTGGGAGAGAATCTCAGGCAGACTCCCTGCCCAGCGCAAAGCCTGACATGGGGCTTGGTCCCACAACCAGGAGATCAGGACCTGAGCTGAAACCAAGAGTCGGACACTTAACCGACTGAGCCGCCCAGGCGCCCCCCACCGCTGGCGGGGGGACATTTTTATTTATTTACTTTTTAACAATTGAAGACTTAGGGTTTGGAAAGAAGAACCGGCTGTGGACCCAGACCCGGATGGCTGGGAATCTCGGTCCTAGCACTTACTGGCTGTGGCATCTTGGATGGTAGTGCTCCCATTTTACAGATGAGAAAACTGAGGCTGAGAGTAGCTAAGCAATTTGCCCAAAGTCCCACGTCTAGCTCATGGCAGCATTCAGACTTAAACCAGGACAGTCTAGCTTCAAAATCAATAGTGTTGAATGAAGGGGCAATTGGGAGAATAGATCTCCCCGGGGCCCTGGTGACTTCTGACCACCCACCTGAAACCCCAGCTCTTCACCCTTCCAGAAATGTGTCCTTGCTTAACCACACTGCAAATGCTGTGATTTACATTTCCACCCTCTACCTTCTGAACACATTTCCCCGTCCCTTGTGGTTGGTGGACCATGTGATGTGTGTCACTTCCAGGTTGGACTAGTTCACTGTCAGTGTCAAGCCCTCCAGGGCCCTCCCTTTGTCACAGCAGTGGGCGCTAGTCCAAAGAACTACTCCATCAGCCTGGGTCCCACATACGGATGTCATGGACAGGACCCCAACCAACCCACAGTGGACAATGGAGCATGAGTGAGAAATAAGTCTCCAAACTGCGGGAATTTGAGGTTTGTTACTGTGGTATAACTCAGCCCATCCTGACCGGCAGTCTTCTCTTTCTAGGAGGAGGAAGCCGGTGAATTCCTCTAGATGTACTCAGCAGTGTTTAGTGGCAGCAAAGGACAGGGAGCCCCTTTCTATCAGCCACACCATCCTGTTTCAGAGAAGCCAAATGGGGTAAGGAGAAATTAGCCTTAGGGGAGACAAGGATTCCAAAAGCCCTGAGCCAGAGAGCTGTCAGACGGCAGGGTCATCCGGCCCCTCTGAGGTCAGGACGGCTGGGTCAGGGAGGTCTAATTTCACACAACCCAGATCCAGGTGGCTGGAGCCTAGAGCTGTCCAGGCCTCATGCAAGAGAAGGAGCTGACTCACCCCTGGGTCAAGCATCAGCAGGGTCTCTCGAGTGGCAGATGGGCCCAGGGCACCTGTGCCCCATTTACCTGAGCACAGACTCCGTTGTCCAGGCGAGCCCCGTGGACAGTGCACAGGGCCCTCCGTGGGCTTGAGCCCTGGGACGCACACTGGAGCGGCAGGGACTGGGCTGCAGGACACAGGAAGGAGTCTCCTGGAAGTCTGAGCCCTGTGGAGAGCGTGGGCACTAACCCTTCCCTTGGGGTGTCTTCCCCCTCCTCCCACATAAGGCCCCCACCCCCTCTCCATCTCACATTTCTGAGAGACAGCTAGAGGGAAAGCAGTTGGACTATAAATTAGCCCCTCTCGATAACGTGGTTCTGAAGCTGGATTTAAACTGGGAGAGATGCTGGAACCTGGTGCTCAGAGGGGATCCCTGTAGAAGGTGGAGGGGTGGGGGTAGAGAGACTTTCCCCTAAGTAGCAGCTGCCTGACTGGTGTGAGTAGAAGACTGCTTCAGGGCTTAAGTGACCCCCAAACACCCTTCCACTACCTCCCCCTTTCCCTGTGGTCAGGGCTAGCCTTTACTCACTCTGCACCTGACACCTCCTGCCTCCCGGTTCCTCGAAACCACGTCCCTGCCTCCCAAAGCTGCCTGAAAGATCTCATCAGCCTTCTTTCACAATGTACGGAGTTCCTTCCAGAAGATCTCGGAAGTGCTGTGCTGCTTTCTGGAGAAGTGGTGAACAGTGGAGCCCCTTTCTCCCAGCCAAGATTGGCAATTTGGAAGCTGCCTTAGAAGCAAACATTGGTATTACAACCGTCTCTTATTGTATCCTCAGCAGAAATGCAGAGAGGAAACAGCCCAGCATTTGAGATGAGACAAATCTGGGTTTCATTCCCAACTGCCATGGGCCAGGTGTGTGAACGTGGGCCAGGGCCTTCAGTTCTGTAAGCCTCAGCGTCCTCATCTGTAAAATGGTGATAACATCAGCCCCCACACCATGATAGCGCTCATACAAGGGCCCAGCTGGGTGAGAAGACACTGCCCTTAGCACAGGGTCCATCTGCCCTGAAGCACATATAAGTGCTTAATAAGTGATATTTAGGATTTGTGTGCTCTCCTGAGTAGGCCAGAAGCAGAGAGGCTCTAAGAGCATCAGCAAGCAGGCAGCGAATTTGCTTGACTCAAGAGGGCAAGAAGAGGGTTGGGGAAAGGTGCAAGGGGCCTGGGCTACACCCTAGAGCCCTGGTCAGCTGCAGTGCCAAGCACTGAGCACCCTGAGGCCAGAGCCCACAGACAGAAAGGAGGCTCCAGAGCCTGGGTGTCCTCCCAGTCAGCAGCTCTAGAGCCAACCCAGTGCTACCTCGGGCAAGTGTCTGAACGCATTTGTTCAGTGTCCAGAACAGTCCAGAAACCACCCCTGGGAAAAGCTATTCCTTAGCCTTACCCCTAGCCCTCTGCATCAGCACTCTTCTGTTTCTGCTATTACATTTCTGGGTTGCTGTTTTTGACCTTCAAACTGCTTGTGGTTATTTGCAGAGAAGTTGTTGGGCTTCCCCGTCCAGGCCAGTTAGGTTGGTAGCAGGGGCAGTAAGGGTGGCTGGGTCCCATTTAAGAGCGCAGAGCCAACTGGGAAGACACAGGAGAAATGAAGAAGATGGAGCCTTAGGGCTGCTTGAGGAGGATAGGGCCTCTCTTTCCTGAATCTTCCCAAAGGGGAATTTTACCCAGAAGTGTTCCAACACGAACTGTCATTCAGCTTCAGTCTATTTATATATTAATAATTAATATGGGACTCTGGGGTCAAGAGGCCAGCCTCCCAGCTCCATCTCCACATAGAGGAATGACAGATATGTTTGTTTATTTAGTATATATGTATATAACCATGTTAAAGAGAATAAAGAAAGGAAGATATCCACAGGCAAATAATGGAGAAGGAAACCAAAGTGATAAGCAGAAACTGAAGTGCAGTGAAGAACTGGAACAGAGATGAGTAGCTGGTGACAGGCCTGCTGTGCCCAGATGGGGCTCCTGTGTGAGGAGGAGGCTCACCCCGGAGGCTGGATTGACTGCCCACATCGGATTGACTGCCCACAGGATAAACACACACTGTTTATCCCAGACCAGAAATTGAGATGTAGCCCAAGAAAGAAACTGAGCCCTGGTCATGTTCCCTATGTAGGTAGAAAGTTCAGAACTCTTCCATCCACATGGAGACGACACGCAGACAAAGTTGCTCCCAGGAATACCTTGTCCACAACTCCAAAGCACATGGGGCTGGAGCTGAGGCAACCACAAAACCACCCTGTAGGGAAGGGCATGTGACAGAACACCCCCAGGAGAGATGAACCCTCAAACGAGATTATCTACCCAAAGGAGAGAAGTGGGATGTGTCATTGCAAAACATGTAGAGAAAAAAATGAACAAAAAAATGAATTCAACAGAAAGTAGGAATGGAAGGGAAATAAGGAAGCAAAGTAAAACATGGTAAATAGAAACAAAAATGATATTGCAGAAGTAATTTCAAATATATTGATACTCGAAATAAATGAATTTGAGTGGGTGAAACCCTTATTAAAAGACAAATTTTTATGGGGATTCCCCAAGGGGCACATTCAGTTGGGTGTCCAACTCTTGGTTTTGGCTCAGGTTGTGATCTCAGGGTCATGAGGTCAAACCCTGCATCAGGCTCCACGCTCTGCAGAGTCCACTTGAGACTCTCTCTCTCCCCCCTGCACGTGCACACACACACTCTCTTTCTCTCTCAAATAAATGAATGAATCTTTTAAAAAAAGACAAAATTTTTTGTTTTTACCTTTAATTCATATATATGCTATTTATGAAAGAAATATCTAAAATTAAGACAGAAGTGGGCGCCTGGGTGGCTCAGTTGGTTGAGTGACTGCCTTCGGCTCAGGTCATGATCCTGGAGTCCCGGGATCGAGTCCCGTATCGGGCTCCCCCTGCTCGGCAGGGAGTCTGCTTCTCCCTCTGACCCTCTTCCCTCTCGTGCTCTCTCTCTCATTCACTCTCTCTCAAATAGATAAATAAAATCTAAAAAAATAAATAAAATAAAATTAAGACAGAAGTGTGAGCAGTAAGATTATGCAACACACACACCCAATGCTAATCGAAGGGGACTGATGAAATATTAATTAGTAGAAGAAAACCTTAATTTTATGGAAATGACAAACGCTTCCCAGTCTTAAAAAGAAGTATCCATTAAAATGGCATAATGGTAATACCTTGTATACAACTAACAGTACAAACTCAAAGCATGTAAGTTGGCAGTACTGAAAGGAGACGTTGACAAATGCACAGAGTGGGCCACTCTCTCGGAAATGAAGAGATCACGCAGTCAACAATTGCGCAGAATATAAAATATCTGAATACAAGTATTCGAACAATGAAATTATACATTTGATTAATAGAGCCATATAGTACTTGGCATCCAATAAACAGAAAACACGTATCATTCAAGCATGCATGGGTCATTTGTAATATTCGATCTGAACTGTATGGTAAAACTAGTCTCATCAAATCCCAAAGACTCAATATGAAAAAACCACGTGTCCTGACTGCCACACCATAAAACCCAAAAGAAATCATCAAAAGAGGGCACTCCCAAAAAACCCATATATTTGGAAATAAACAAGCAAAACAATTCCACTGCCAGATAATTTGTAAGTTAAAGGGAAATCATTTAAAAACTTATGAACATTTTAGAACCAAACAAGAATGAGAGCATGGCATATCAAAATTTCTGAAGCTGTCCCTTGAGAGAAATGTCTAAGTCTAAATACGTTTGTTAAAAACCAAGAAACATAAAATAAATAGACTGAGGATTCACTTCAAGAACTTGAAAATAGGATAATGGAGCAAACCAAAAGAGAAGAAAAAAAAAGGAAATAATAAAGATGAAAGCCAAAAATAATAAAATAAAAATAAAAAAACAAAAATAGAAAGGAACCATGAAATAAATAGTGGTTGTTTGGGGAAAAAAAACCCTCTTATGTGACTGGGAAAAACATAATATGTTATGCTAATATTATTATATTATTATAAAACAATCAAGCAAACATAACTATAGATACAGTTATTTGGGGGTTTCTGGGAGCTACTTCTCTATTCATCATGTCTTTCTGTTCTCTGTATTTCCTGATGCTTTGATAGCTGGGGCCCTGCCATCCCCAGAGACACTGCCTCTCCCCAGAGACACTCCCAGGGCTGGTCAGTGTCTGGAGACAGGAAAGGACTCACCTGCAAGCACCCTTCCTCAGCAAACCAACCAGTCCTGAGCCCATGCCCAACCACCTCCTTTATCCACCTGCCCTAACCACCCCAGGGCCAACTACAAGACAATCAATCAGAGACAGCCCTTTGGCCCCCGGAGTCTGCTGAAATTATCCAAACTAGGCAATCCTAAACCTGCTTACTCTGCCCATTCCTTTTTACAGAAACCACAATGAAGCCTCTTGCCCATGCTTTCCTCTCACGCCCTCCGCCTCCTGACTGACCCTGGTGCTTCCCCACATGGCCCTGTGCGGTGTGGCAGGCCCCTTCCTCTTGGGAACTGTGAGTCACAAACTATCCTTTCAAAGCAAGTCATCTCCTGATCTGTGGCCTCCCCATACGGGAATAATAACAAAGCCTACATTTCTTTTTTTTAAATTTAAATTAAATTAATTAACATATAATGTATTGTTTGTTTCAGAGGTAGAGGTCAGCGATTCATCAGTCTTATATAATACCCAGTGCTCATTACATCACATGCCCTCCTTAATGTGCATCACCCCATCCCTCCACACCCCCTCCCCTCCAGCAACCCTCAGTTTGTTTCCTATGATTAAGAGTCTCTTATGGCTTGTCTCCCTCTCTGGTTTTGTCTTATTTTATTTTTTCCTCTCTTCCCCGATGATCCTCTGTTTTGTTTCTTAAATTCCATGTATGAGTGAGATCATATGATAATTGTCTTTCTCTGATTGATTTAGCTTAGCATAAATACCCTCTAGTTCCATCCATGTCATTGCAAATGGCAAGATAGTATTTTTTGATGACTCTGTAATATTCCATTGTATATATATATACACCACATCTTCTTTATCCATTCATTTGTCGATGGACATCTAGGCTCTTTCCATAGTTTGGCTATTGTGGACATTGCTGCTATAAACATTGGGGTGCACGTGCCCCTTTGGATCACTACATTTGTATCTTTGGGGTAAATACCCAGCAGTGAAATTGTGGGTTATAGGGTAGCTCTATTTTCATCTTTTTGAGGAACCTCCATACTGTTTTCCAGAGTGGCTGCACCAAAAGCCTACATTTCAAAACAACCTCCCCAGTGCTATTCCAGAAGGAGAAAGAGGAGAAGATGAATCACGTGGGAAATGTGAGAGATGAACAGTATCTTTAATCTTAGGGGTAGAAGGTCCCATGGAGGACCAAGCACTACAGATGTTAAGAGGAACCATGTATAAATCTCCCCTGGTAAAATTTCAGGATGTCAGGGATAAAGTTTCAAATCCTTTAAGTATCTGAGGGGAAAAAATTTACATGTCAGGGTAAAGAGGATTGAACTGGAATCAGTCTTCTCCTTGACAAACCTAAATACAAATGAAATAATGGTAAGTATAATAATATCAACAAAGTTCCAAGAGGAAAAGACTGCATTCAAGACAAGAAAGCTGTGATTTATTTGTGGGGTTAATTAAAAGATATTTTTCAAACATTTAAGCATTCAAATGTTAAATGTAAATGTAAACAAACAATACATTATATGTTAAGCATTCAAACATGCAGAAAAATTTGCTCAAAGTAATATTCCAGCTGAGCAAGAAATGAATAGGAAAATTGTTAGAACTCAAGGTTACTTTATAAAAAATCAATATTAGCACTACTGATGTCCAAATATAATGTCCAAAATATCCAAAATAATTACTGAAAGAGAAGGTACATAAATGTCCAAAGTAATTACTACAAGAGAAAGTATACATACATGTAAGAAATAAATTCATAATACTAATCTTAATGTTTTATGTCAAGAAAAATGGGAGATAAGTAGGGAGGAAATTTTACAAGCATGAAATCATCAGATACAGGGGAAATAAATACATACTATGTTCTTTTTGAGGTTGGTAGGGCGATAGTATATATATGGGATGTATGTGTGTGTGATTGAAGGAACCAGGAGTAGGCTAGAAATGGGGAGTGTGACTTTCTAAGTTCTAAATATAAAGAAACTTGCAAAGCAAACCTGAGCAAATGGCAAAATGAAAAAGGAAAACATAAGGAAGCAAAAAGAGGAGAAAATATTATCATCATATGAGACAAATGATTAAATATCCTGACTCCAGCCTCAGGACTAAAATAACACTGAGACCACCATGCTGGGGACTCCCCCATCTCTTATGGCTGGGTCCACTTTCTTTTCACCATTTGCAGTAATCCACTCCCTCTGTTTTCTAGTTTACCTATAGGAAGATGGCAGTTTACTTATAGGAAGATGGCAATCAAGTGTGTGTCCCCTTAGATCCAGAGAGTGACAAAACTGAGTGAAAATCCTTATCCCAGGTCCCAACATGCAGGGAGGGTTCTGCTTGGCCCCGCCTGCATCAGCTGCCCATCTCTGGAGCAAACACATGTGGTTGGGGACCAGATCTTCAGAACTCCCCACAAAGTGGACTACCTTCCAAGAGAAGGACAGACAATCTATTTGGTGTCCATTACCCAAGGACAAACAAAAAGAAAGCAATATTCGTATCAGACAATGCAGAAATCACAGCAAAAAAGCACTGAACGACCTTAAGGGGTGGGGGGAGTGTATCCTATATTGGCAAATTGTAGAAACTAATGAGAATATAAGAACCATGAATCTGTGCCCTGAATATTGCATTAAATATACAAGGCCAAAAGGGCTAGAAATTAAGGAGTAACTGAACAAAACCACAGTGATAACAGAAGGATTAATATGCCTTACCATTTCTGAGAGACCAAATAGAAATTTCGTGAGAATACAGAAGAGTTCAAACCTATTATTAAAATTTTGATTTAACAGATCTATATTAGAATGTGTTCTCTAGAAACAGAAAATACATATTCATTTCAAATGGCCAAAGAAGAGTTACAAATTTGATCATATCTTAGGCCGCAAAGAAGATCTCATTAAAACCTCAAAAGCAGAAATAGTACTATGCACAAATTCAAACCACAATGCAACAAAAGTAGAAGTTAATAGCAAAAGAGAAACAAAGAAACAAAATGAAGCCACTCTGGAGAGCTGGGAAACTTGTCTTAATAGCCAGAGAGTCAAAGAGAACATTCAAACCATAATTAATGATTGTTTAAGAAACAATGAGGAGCTATACCAAAGAGAAAACACAAAGCTCTAAAGAACAGAATACACATAGTTTTGTTTTTCTCATTAAACAGAAGAAATTAAATGAAACAAGTATTCAAGACAAAAGCAAGTAAAAGAGCAAAAAAAGTGAAGCTATGAAAAGCTAGAGGAAGAATTTGAAGATAGTAAATAAGAAGGTGATAAATTAAAAATAATTTAAAAAACTATAGATCTGAGAAATTTAAGAGCTGGATCTTTGAAAAGACCATAATTAGGATAATAATAGTGACTAGTGATTGGGCATTCAGCTAATGGCTAAGGATCATGCTAAACACTTTAATATTCACACATTCATCTCAGGATGGCGCCATGTGGTAGGAAGTACAGATATCCCCATTTCATAGACAGGAAAACTGAGGTGTTGGGAGTTAAGTGTTGGGTCCCAGATTGGTCCATGCCCAGAACTCATGCTTTTAGTCATTACACATTTCCTCTAGCAGGGCAAATCAAGGAGAAAAGACCTCATGGTCACAGACACACAATACAGTGGAGGAGAAAGGCATACAACCAGTACAGAGGAAAATTTCAAATTAGGAAAAAATACTACACACAAACGGATAGTAAGATAACTGATTTTTTTTCTCCCTCCTCTTTTTTCTATTGGTAAGTTTGTTTATTTGACATAGTTGGGATCATATGCTTTATCCAGTCAGGGCTCCTTTCTTTTTCTCTTTTTATGTAGAAATAATTTCAGACTTAAAGAAAGGCTGCTAGAACAACACCAAGAACTTTTTTTTGAGAATAATTTGCTCATCGGATGCTCCTGTACCCCCCAGTACTTGAGCGTACATTTCCTTAAAGTAAGGACATCTCCCACATAATCTCAGTACAACCATCCGAACCAGGACAACATCGTTACACTTCTACCGTCCAATCCACAGACCACGTTCAAGTTTTGCCAACTATCTCCACAATCTCCATAAACAAGCAGCTTCAATCTGGAATCACATGTTGCATTTAGTTATCACTTCCCTTCAATCTGGAACCATACCTTAGTCTTTTCTCTACTCTTGTTAAAAAGGAAACAACAAGCTCAATATGGAGTCATTTGCCCTCTATGACAGCAAACTGAGACTTACAGTTTCAACTTACCCTGGGAAATGTGACATTTTAACAGTCGTTCTGAAATTTCCTGTCCAACTAGTGAGGCCATCTGCAGGATAAAGACCCTATCATCCCCCTACCACCTCCCCCCCCACCACCTCCAAAAAAACATATGCTGGCTTGGAACAAATCTTTCTTCTCTTTTGCCAGTAACTTCTTTGCCCCACCCTCTTGACTCTAAAAACCTTCCATTTTGTACATCTCCTCAGATCATCTTTCTATTTGGTAAATGAGATGCTGCCCAATTCACGAATCACTTAATAAAACCAATTAGATCTTCAAATGTACTCATTGAATTTTTGTTCTGTAACACTCTCTTGACCTTGATACATTTGAGGATACAAGCCAGCTATTTTGTTGAATGGCCCTCAGTTTGGGTTTGTCTGGTATTTCCCCATGTTACCTTTTTTTTAAAGATTTTATTTATTTGAGAGAGAGAGAGAGAGCACAAGTGGGAGGAGAGGCAGAGGGAGAGGAAGAAGCAGGCTCCCCACTGAGCAGGGAGCCCAATGCTGGGCTCCATCCCAGGACCGTGGAATCATGACCTGAACCAAAGGCAGATGTTTAACTGACTGAGCCACCCAGGAGCCCCTCATGTTACATATTTTGAACGAGAACATTACACACCGTAGTTCTTCAATGCATCCTATCATGGGTCACATGATTTCATTTTGACTTTGGTTATTGAATTAAGGGAGTGTCTTCTATTAAGTGACTCTTCTTCCAAAGCCCTTTGTAATCAAGAATTATTTTATGGGAAAGTATTTGAGACTATGTAACTAGTTTCTCATCTACCCTTATAATATCCACTGATGGTTCTTGGCTGAATCACTTATTACTACGATGGTTGCCAAAGGGTGATTTTCAAATTCCATCATCCCTTCTACATTGGTTGACATTCTACTTTTAAGGAAAGGTTTTTCTCTCCTCTCCACTTATATATTCACTTATTTATTTTATCGCTGTGGACTCCCGATTCCTATTTCATTCCATGGTAAAAATCTGTTATTCTTCTCTTGTCTTTTGTCAGATTATCCCAGATTGGCTAGTATTACCTCTTCAATCTGGTCTCTATGTCCCTCTTGACCTGTACTCATTATTCCTTGAGCACTTCTTTACTTTCTTGAACAACAGAATGTTCCAGGCTCATCTTGTCCTTTTTCTACCCCTGTCCTGGAACCCACCATTTCTTCAAGTACTTTTAGTGGAGAAAGGTACTTAAAAAACAAAGATCTGGACAGGAGATGAGTCCATTGCTATTAAGGTTTCCCAGGGCACAGAGGTGAAAAATGTCTATCCCTATCTATCTGTCAATCATCTATCTATCTATCTATCATCTATCTATCTATCTATCTATCTATCTTCATCTATCTGTGGTAGGCAGCTCCAGGATTGCCCCCCAAATGATCCCCACCTCTGGTATTCAAATACTTATATAATCCTCTCCTCTCAAAAGTGAAGTGGACATTGGTGACTCACTTCTAACAACAATCTGACAGAAGTTCAAATTCGAGTTTAGGTTTATGTCACATTGAAGTTGAGGTTACAAGAAGACTGTGACTTCTATCTTAGATATTCTCTCTTACTCACTGTGAAAGAAGCCAGCTACATGCTGTGAGATACCCTGCGGAGAGGTCCACCTAGCAAGGGACTGAGGGTGCCTCCAGCCAACAGCCAGTGAGGAAGTGAGCCCTGCAAACAACCACATGAGTGAGATTGGAAATGGGTCTTTCTCTAATAGAGCCTTCAAATGAGGCTACAACCCCAGCTGACAGTTTGATGGCAGCCTTGTGAGACCTTGAGGCAGAGGCCCTCAGCTAAGTCCCTCCTAGATTCCTGATATACAGAAATTATGAAATAATAAATATGTCCTGTTGTTTTAAGGCACTAAGTTTGAGGGTCCTTTATTACATAACAGTAGAAAACCAAACCACACACAGACACACAAAATACATGCATTTATTGCTATATCAGTGCTCTATATCGGAAACCATGAGTTCACCCATACCTCCAATTCCAATTCAATACCACAGGATTCACTCTAGTTTTCTTCTTTTCCCTAATTGTAACACCCTTTGCCAACAGTGAGGACCTGACTCTCATTATTCTTAATATACTTACTTATTGGATCACCCCCCACTCCCATAACCAGCCTCCTCTCCATGCAGGCTTCCTCCTCAACCTGCTCAAACCCTGACACCCCAAGTTACAGCCACGGGTACTGTCTACCCTATGTGAACCCCTGCCTTGTCCAGATCTACCCACTGGCTCCTGGTATTTAAGAAGGGAGGAAGGAAAAGTAGAAAGGAGGCTGGGAAGAAGGCAATATAGAATACCAAAACTGATTCCAAAAAGAGAGAAAAAGGATAGAAAAATAAGCTTGAAATAAATTGAGAAACCCTTAGAGATTTACCTGCCAAAAGCTGATGGGCCCAGAAGTATTTCAAACTCTCAGGGAATAGATCATTACTGCACTATATAAACTGTTCTAAGACCAGAAAAAATATAGGTAATATTTCAAATAGTTTTATAAATCTAGCAAAACTCTGATATCAAACCTAAAGAAATCAAAACTTCACGTAAGTAAATAAACTGAATTCAGCAATACATTTCAAGAGTAATGCATGATCAAGAAGATTATGATGTAATGTATGGTGATTAACATAATAAAATTTAAAAAAAAAAGAAGATTTAACTGCAGGAATGCAGGGGTGGGTCAACATTAGGAAATCTCTTCACTTTAAATGAGTAGATAAGGAGATAAATAAATACGTGGAGATCGCAGTTGGCATCAAATGGACTTTTTTTTAAAATTTAGTCTTTTCCAAGACATATTAGTCAGCACTCTTTTGGTTGCAAGTAACAGAATCCAAGTCAAGCTTATGCACATAGGGCTATTTCATGGACGTCAATAAACCACGACTAAAAAAAATAAATGCTGGAAAGGAAAAAGCAAAAATTTTCGTACCTGTCCATCGAGAATAAATACTCCAAAATCAATAACTTTCCCATAAATCAACAATATCCTGCTTGAAAAGCCAACGGGACAAAATTCCATTTACAATATCAATAAAAGACTACAAAGTACCTAGAGATTTGATGCTAGTGGTGCGCATCTATTGAGGAAATACAGAATATTTTCATAGGAGGACACAGAAGGAGACTTGAGTAAGACGAGAGACAGGGACTGTTCCTGGGTAAGAAGATACATATTGTAAAGATGTTCCTTTGCCTTGAATAAATCTATAAAGTCAATGCAATCTCAATGGGACTGTCTTTAAGATTTGACAATACAATTCTAAAATGGAGGTGAAAGACTTAACAGAAGCCAGGAAAGACTTCAGATGTCGCCTCCTAGACACTAAAAACTTAGCATCTATCAAGTGCTTATACTGTACTTAGCACTGAGCTAAGTGTTTCACATGCACTGTGGATTCTATTCACTCCTTCCAAAAATTCAGGGAAGTACAATTACCTACCCTGAGAGACATTAACAAAGTTTGCCATTATTACAGAAGTACTAAATATCAGGAGTCTGTATTTGAACCCTGGACTCATCACTTCAGAACTTAAAGTGTAACTACTATGCTAATTAAATATATTACAAAGCTAGAGAAATTAAAACAACCTGCTAGTGAGAGAGAACTCAACTGAACAAATTAATTTAAAAATATATATATACATATATTATTCCCAACATAAGAATAGAATTACAGAGGCGCCTGCATGGCTCAGTCAGTTAAGCATCTGCCTTCAGCTCAGGTCATGATCCCAGGGTTCTGGGATGGAGCCCAGCATCAGGCTCCCTGCTCAGCGGGGAGCCTGCTTCTCCCTCTCCCTCTTACTCTCCCCTGCTTGTGCTCTCTCTCTCTCTAATAAATAAATAAAATTAAAAAAAAAAAGAATAGAACTACAGATTTATTTTTTCTTACACTTTATTTCTTCCAGGATTTATTATGAGGAGCAGTATCGGGGAGAATATGTTTATTTTATTACTTTTTTCAAAGAAAGAGCTGTTGATTGTATTTATCGATTCTACTATTTTTCTTTGTGTAATTCATTGCTTTATTACTCTTTCCTTATTTCCTTTGTTTTTTTTTTCTTTTTTTTTTTTACTTTCTTGCATTGAGTGTTTAATGTTTAGTGTAATAATGAAACATTTCTTCCCCATTTATTTTTCCAAATGAACTTTGTGTTCTCTTTAAGTTCTGAAAAACTTACACAGAGATGTTTATCAGAGTTTTATTAAAGGTATAAATTAAATTGTGGTGAAATGACATTTTTACATATTGAATCTTCCCAACAAGGAGCATGTCCTCCCATTTATTCAAGACCTCTTTTATGCCTTTCAGTAATGTTTTATGGTTTTATTCCTATGGGTCCTGCACAGTTTTCAATAGTTCATGCAAAGGAAATCTTCTTTTTGTTTGTTTTCTTAACTAGCTACTGCTAATTTATAAGACTTTGTTAATGGAGTCCAATTTGTGACTAGTTCCCTTATGAACTCTCTTCTATTGTTCCTAGGGTTTTCAAGGTAGAAAAAATTTGTTATATGCAAATTATGATAATTTCATTTCCTATTTCTTAGTTTCTTCTTTCAGTTTCCTAAATAACTGTATTAGCTAAAACTTCTAAAACAGTATCAACAAATAATGGTTACGGTAGGCATCTTTGTCTGGTTTCTGACTAATGTAAATGCCTGTTTCATTTCTTTAATTACACTTTTTGAGATAATTATAGATTCACATGTAGTTGGAAGCCACAAAGAGACCTTATGTATTCTTTACCAAGTTTCCTGCAAAGTTAGGTTTTGCATAACTGTAGTTACAACCAGAATATTAACATTGATTCAACTCATCCATCTTATTCAGATTTCCCCAGTTCTACTTGTATTTGTGTGTGCGCCTGTGTGTGTTTTAATTCTGTAGAATTTTGGGCGCCTGGGTGGCTCAGATGGTTAAGCGTCTGCCTTCGGCTCAGGTCATGATCCCGGGGTCCTGGGATCGAGTCCCGCATCGGGCTCCCTGTTAGGCGGGGAGCCTGCTTCTCCTTCTGCCTCTCTCTCTCTGACTCTCATGAATAAATAAATAAAACATTTAAAAAAAATTTTTTTTTAAAATTCTGTAGAATTTTATCATACATGTGAGTCCTTGTATCCACATCCACAGTAAATAAAGAACAGTTCCTCCATCACAAGGATCCCTTGTGTTGCTCTTTTATAGCCACTCCTACTTCCACTCCCTCACCCCCACACCCCATCTCTGGCTCCTGGCAACCATTAATCTGCTCTCCATTCCTATAATTTTGTCATATCAAGAAAGTTAAATAAATGGACTCATATAATATGTACCCTTTTGAGGCTGGCTTTTTTCACCTTAATTTCCCCATAATTCTCTGGCAATTCATACAAGTTATTACATGTGTCAATAGCTGGTTCCTTTTTATTGCTGAGTATTCCATGGTATGGATATACCACAGTTGGTTTAACCAGTCACCTGCTGAAGAACATCTGGATTGTTTCCAATTTGGGGCTAGCTATGATGAATAAAGAAGCTAATAATGTTGAACATCTTTTCAGGTGCTTATTTGCCATCTGTCTATTCTCTTTATGTGAAATATCTGTTTATGTCTTTTCCCCATTTTCCAGTGGGACTTTTTTTTTTAACTATTGAGTTTTGAGAGTACTTTACATATTCTAGATACCAGTCATTGTTGAATATGTGACTTGCAAATATTATGGCTTGTCTTAAACCCTTCATATGAACCCTCACAGGGAAAAAGCTTTCAATTTTGATAAGGTCCAATTTATCTTTATTTTATTTTATTTTATTTGGTATGGATCATAGTTTGGTGTTGAATTTAAGAACTCGTTGCTTACATCTAGATCCCAAGATCTATTTTTTCTAAAAGTTTTATAGTTTTATGTCTTATATTTAAGTCCATGAAAAAGCATTTGACAAAATCCAATACCTACTCATAATAAAAACTCTTAGCAAATTAGGAATAGAGGAGAATTACCTCAACTTGAAAAAGAGCATCTATTTAAAAACCTATAGCTAACATCAGACTTAGTGGTAAAAGACTGGATGTTTTTTCTTAGGATCAGGAATAGTCAAGAATGTCTGCCCTCACTGCTTTTATTCACCATAGTACTAGAAGTCCTAGCCTCTGTAATAAGGCAAGAAAAAGGAATAAAAGGCATATAGTTTAAAAATAAAACTGTCTTTATTTTCAGATGACATGACTGTCTATATAGAAAATCACATGGAATCTATAAAAAAACTACAATATGTGAGTTTAGTAAGGGTATAGGACACAGGGTCAACACACACAAATCAATTGCATGTCAATACACTAACAATGAACATATGGAAACTGAAATGTAAAACATGATGCCACTTACAATAACTCCAAAGAAAATTAAATGCTTAGGTATACATATACCAAAACACATGTGTACAGGATCTATATGCTAAAATTTACAAAATGCTGATGAAATAAATCAAGGAAAATCTAAATAAAGGTAAAGACATACTGTGTTTATGGATTTGATGACTCAACATAATAAAGATTTCAGTCCTATTCAAACTGATTTATAGATTTAATGCAATTCTTATCAAAATCCCAGCAAGATTTTTTTGTATACATAGACAAGCTTATTCTGAAGTTTGTGTGGAAGGCAAAGGGCCTAGAATAGCTAAAACAATCTTGAGAAAGAAAAATGAAGTGTGAGAATCACTCACTCAGTTTCAGGCTAAACATCTTCAAGTAATTCTTTTTAAAGAAAAATGTGGATCACAGACTCTTACCCACAAAACTAAAAAAATGGAAACATTGCTATCTTTTCTTTTGGCAGTTAGCATTGCAGATGAAATGTTTGAAGTCATCCTAACTTGCAGATAATCTATTTTTTTTCACTTCTTGATTCCTATATATTTTTTCTTATTAAATATAATTATTTCCATGATATGTCCAGATGAGATCTCTTTTTATTATCTTGCCTAAAATACAGAAAAACACTTCTGGACACATACTTGGATTCCCTTTTGACTTCTACGAAGAAAAAGAAAATTTGTTTTGACTGATCATTGCCTCCTAGTTATCCTGGTTTTCCTCCCACAGCAACACCTGTTAGTCTTTGTTCATATCCTTATACAAGTCAGGGATCTTAATTTCAAGCAACCCAAATTAACTCTGGCTACTTTAGTAGTGAAAGAATTTATTAAACAGATACTGGGAATCTTACAAAAATATATCTTTATTAAAAAAAAAAAAGACTCAGGCGCCTGGGTGGCTCAGTTGGTTAAGCAACTGCCTTCGGCTCAGGTCATGATCCTGGAGTCCCGGGATCGAGTCCCGCATCGGGCTCCCTGCTCAGCAGGGAGTCTGCTTCTCCCTTTGACCCTCCCCCCTCTCATGTGCTCTCTCTCTCTCTCTCTCATTCTCTCTCTCAAATAAATAAATAAAATCTTTAAAAAAAAAAAAAAAGACTCAAGCTCAGAAACAGGGCAGTATAGAATGAGGCTCAGCAGCAACCAGAATGACAACCAAGTTGCACCACAGAACACATCCAATGAGGACTCCAGGATGCTACCACTAAACCCTGAGGGCTCCTCACAGCATTACCACTCTAGCCCTGGACCCTGGACACTGCAGCTTGTGCTGTCCTGAAGCCAGTGCTGCCACCCTCCAAGTAAATTCTCCTTAGTCCTTTCATCTGTGTGCTACAAGCTTCCTTTTCAAAGTCCCAGATGCATGTGCCTGACTGACTGGCACAAGTCACATGCTGGTACCTTAGCAATCAGCCTGAGAAAATGGAATTCTGGCCTTTTCAGATTCTATGTGTGGGACAGTTCTGCCACCAAGACACCTCACATGGGAAATTCCACAAACATAGAAAGGAGCTTTCATTAGGACCTTGCTTCTTTGCCCTGTGTCTCTCATTCGTTATTTTCATCTCTATATCCACTCATACCTTCTGGGACAACTACTCAAATTTGTGTTCCACATCACTATTCCAATTTTCCGTAGTGTCAATTCTGCTCCTCACCTCCTTTGGTGTGGATGTTAAATTTTTTTTTTAAGTTTCTTTTCCATCCTTCCTTTGAAACTACAATTCCTGGGCAGACTGACAGCGAAAATGACTGTCAATTATTCCTCCTAAAACTGTGCACACCCATCCCCTCCCATCAAGAGGTGGAGACTACTTCCCTCCCCTTTAATCTGGGCTGATCTTGTGACCTGATTTAACCAATAGAACGCATCAGAAGGGATATTCTTATGAGGATTGGCAGCTTCCACTTTCTCACTTTGGGGATCTAGCTGCCATATAAAGAAACTCAAGCCACATGAGAGAGAGAGGGTCCCACAATTCTCTAGCCACCACGTGCCAGATGTGAGAAGTGAAGTTATCTTGAACATTCCAGCTCTAGCCACTTCCCAACTAAATGCTACCATCTCATGGGGCAGACCCTACACCAGATGGAGCAGAAGAATTGATCAATTCGTTCTGCTCTAATTCCTTCCCATAGAATTGTGAAAAACAAAATGGTGTGATTTAGGTCACTAGGTTTTAGCATAGTTCATTTCTTAGCAGTAGGTAACTTGACACACTCCAACATCTTACCTAGTTCCCTTTTCGCCTCACTTTGGCATCTTTTCATTTCATCTTATTTCATCATGGTCCTCTCTCCCCTCATGATTTTCTTCAGCTGTTCAGAGGCCACATTTTTTTTTCAACTTAGTGAGGGCTCCAAACAATTTTCTAAAATTGAATTCTTGTTACTCTCTGCACATCTGAGTCATCAAGATAAAGTTTCCTTTCTCATGTTCCACAGTTCATCTTTTTTTAATAGATCAAGTTGAGTGTTTTCCCTTCTTGTTCATTTTCAAAATAAAAGAGACATATCAAGATTCCATTTAGCATCAAACAAAATGTGTAGATTTCCCTTGGTGCCCCCACTGTTTATTGGGAATCAGTTGAATCCCCTTCTCAAAACTATAGCATCAGGGCTTTTGAGGGCTCTCTGTTTATAGAGACCTCAGCCCAATATCCAAGGTCTGGTTCCCAGGTTTTCTTTTTTTTTTTTTTTTAAAGATTTTATTTATTTATTCATAAGAGACAGAGACAGAGAGAGAGGCAGAGGGAGAAGCAGGCTTCCTGCCGAGCAGGGAGCCCGATGCGGGACTCGATCCCAGGACCCTGGGATCATGACCCGAGCCGAAGGCAGACGCTGAACCATCTGAGCCACCCAGGCGCCCCCAGGTTTTCTTTTAATATGGTACTGCCATGCTGTGGTAGAGTCTTGTCTTACCCCTACTTCGTGGCTTCCTGGAACTTTGAAACTATGATTCCCAGCATGCTTTGCTACCAGGTCTATTAAGGCTCTGTCTACCCACAGGTGTGGGGCGATGCATGAGGGCAGCGCACCTCCGTGAATGCAAAGCACTACCATCAAGATCACCCTATATTGCCCTGCTGTTCTGCAGTAGTTTCAGTCTCCGAATGAATGTAGAAATGTTAGCGGGAAGGCAAAATAAGCTGCACTCACACAGCGCTGGGACAGTTTCATAGTTTTTTAATTCATTTGGTATCAGAGTGTCTTAGGGCAACCAGAGGAGGAGAAAAGAAATGTTCTGCTTTATATCAAAAGGGACACGGGTGTGCCATTTGTTTCTGTTTTTGTGATACAGCTTTATCAGTATTGTGTTAATAAGAATTCCTCTTATCTGATAATATGTTGTTCATCAGCCTTGGTTGTCAGTGATGTTACATATTTTCATCTCTTTCTAAGTTTTTCTTAAACTTCTAGAGGGAAAAGCATACAGGCCACATCAGGGCCTTCAAGCCCTGTCTCCATTAAAATCATTAGCAGTCAAGAACTAGTGTTGGATAGAGGTCTGTATTACATCTGCTGGAGGAACTGCACGAGTGGAAGTAATTCTAGGAAGACACCGTGCAGAAGGAATTTTAATTCCATTTTCTCAAAAGATGCAGGTGGATTATGAAGAAAAAGATTAGAAAGGAAATGTCCTAGATTAGGGAGAGGAGAGAGCTTGATGAAAAAGGTTTTTTAGCTACAGTCAGGATATTGGATCAAAAAATTATGAATCATCATAGTGCCAAATTTTAGGCTTGACCTAATATCAGAGTAGAGATCTTGAATGCTACAATTTGAATGTTGGAGCCAGTATCAGTAGTTAAATTGGGGCCAATAAATGTCCAAACCATAGAAGCTCTTGAATCTAAGTGCAGAGAGAGTAGAGGTAAGGAGCCAGCTAGTATAGGGCATTGAATAAAAAATACGCAGATTGAATCATGCAGTATAGCCCTAAGCTCTCTCCTCCCACTATTCTGGTTATCTATTGCTACATAACAACCACTCCAAAATTTAGTGGCTTAAGCCTATGAGCATCTTATTGCTTACAATTCTCTAGGTTGACTGTCCCCAGCTAGATAGTTCTTCCATACCAGAATTAAAGATCATGTGTCTCCAGATTGAAATGCAATTTTTAAAAAAATCCACACCAATACCCAATGTCATGAAACTTTAGCATACCAGGGGTAAATACCTAAAAGCTTTTAAAGAAAAAAGATAGCCCAAACAAATGGCTGAGAATAAGAATGGCGTGGGCTCTTCAACAGCAACATTAGAAGATAGAAATTATGAGGGGAAATTATTTTCATCCAACAATTCTCCTCCTGTATTCAGTCTAGTTTGTGGGTGGAATAAAGGCATTTCAGACATTCAGAATCTCCTAACATTTATTTCTGTTGCACTGTTTCTTGGGAAGCTATTGGAGGATATGTACCCCCAAAGCCAAGGAAGTAAATCAAGAAACAGGCAGACATGACATGGAGTCAAAGCAACCAAGAATAAACGTAAGAGCAGGGCAAAGGCAATGCCAGGATGTTAGAGAGAGGAAGGGGCAGGATGAAGCTTTGCAGCAGCCAGAGAGAGAAGTGAGTCCAGATAGAGCCACAGATCTCAGAGTGCAAAACAGGACTCTGGAGGAGAGAAAATGAAAGCGGTAAATTATCTGGTAGGCTTGACCAATCAGAAAATTGCCCTGAGAGGTATTTTGCAGAGCTATGAAGGAGTGTGAAATTACTTAGCTGTTCAAAGAAAATAAAACAAATGAAAATCGGATGCAATTATTAACTCCAAGAAAAGCTAAAAGCTGTACAACAAATGAGATGTAATTAGACTATACCATTTATGTCAACAGTGAGCAAAATTTATAGCCATAATGATGAAAACTCTGAAAATGATTTTAACTAAGAATCTAGATATAATGATATTAGGAGAATAGGGGGTGTAGGAGAGTGTGTATACGTGAGTTTATATTTTCATCTATCATAATAGAAAGTCAATAATGCCTGAAGTTAATGGATAAAGAGAAAGCAATGCATTCATTTTAGTTAGAAATACAGATAGAAATACTAAAAGAAACACTAAAATAGTTTAAAATGCTCCCTTGTGAACAGTAGGATGGGAGTGGGGGTGCAATCTCGAGAGGTCTTAACAGGACTTCCTGCTATAGCATCTAAATAACCCACTCCTTACCTCATGCCCTCTTCCCTTTCCCAACCAGGCACTCCCTATTATAGTTCCTTGCAACCCATTTCTGCTCTGTCACAAAACCTCTTCCTTATTATCCTCTCTCCCAACCCAGGCTCAGACACTGCCCAGACTACCTGTACTCTTTACTCTGCACTTACAAGTCTTTGAGACAAGCGTATTTGTTGTCTGTAAGTTCCAGGAGAAAATGCAGATGAGAAACTATGAGAAACTGAAGACCTGGGACCAGTACGGTCAGAGGAAAGGTTTTTCAGCCTAAGGCTCAGAAAGCAAGTGGACAGTCACATTTGTGAAGTTGAAGAGATTGTTCTAGCATGGATAGCCATATTTACCAGTTTCCCCTCCTTCCTAAATTCATCCCTCAAGTCTCACCTCCTCCATAAGACTCCATCATCTCCTAATCTGCAAGGACATCACCTTTTTAGGACAGAAGTACCTTCAGACTTGACCAACTCCCAGCCCATGCAATCTCTAGGTGGTTCTCTAGCCAGTCTTGGAAGAGAAAGCACCATGCTACTATGGCTTCTCTATTTATTTATATCACAGCAGTGGGCAGTGAAGGCATTTATAAGCCTTCAACAGAGGCTGAATATATTGAATTCCTTGATTCAACTTAGCAAATGCCCAGAGTCTGCTCACATGTCCTTCTCTTCCCCGCTGAACTGGCTTTTCATATCTGTGTTTTTAATAGGTGTCAGTCAGTGTTTATTAAATGAATTAATTAATGAGTTTAATGACTGCATATTTTACTGATGGTTCCTGCCCTTATTAGTTGATGTTAGCATAACAAAGTTGGGCTAAATTACACTAAGGTAGTAGTTCTCAAGGTGTGATCCCTGGGTCAGCAGCATCAGCAACACTTGTTAGAAATGCCTCACTCGGGACCTCCTGATTTAGAAACACTGGGGGCAGGGCCCAGAAATCAGTGTTTTGATAACCCCTACAGGTGATTCTGATGCAAGCTCAAGTTCAAGAAGCTAACTGCACTAATGGTTCCTCTCATGCCCAAGGCTATGTCTTGCCCTGCATTTTCTCACACAGAGATATTACCGAGTGAGATAAAAGTAACCACAGCCAGAAGTAAGGCTAGCAGAGGCTCAGTCTGGATCTTGCTAACGGAGAACCCCGCTGCCTGATAGCAGGGCTTTCGGCAGATCATTTGTTCTAAAGAAATGTGATCTGATATTTTAAAGTCCTGTTAAGAACTGCCTCAGGCAGGAACCCTGGGCTTCAGCTACAGCAAAAAGTATCCAGGTTAGACAAGAGGAGGACTGTTGGACCAGCTTCACCAAAGGAAGACATAGAGTATCACCAATGAAATGCAAGGAAATGGACAAGATGACTGCCAGGGGTCATTACGTGCCAAACCAACAAGCAGGGGTCAGATGCCTGTTCAGAACTCTGAACCCCGCACTCTGATTACCTTGCTCCTCCTCCCCCACCCCTTCCCTCCTTCCTCATCTTCCAGGGCAGAGCTGGAGCCAGCTGCAGGGGCAGATTTACAGCTCTCCTCCATGAATAATGCAGCAGCCCAGCTCTCCAGGCAGAAGCTTCTGGGTAGCCCGTAAATCATTGCAGACATTGTGCCAACCTGCTTAATCAGCTGTCTCCAGGGCACCTCAGCAGAGGGAAGGAGGGCACCCTGGCCGCACTCAGTACTCCATTAATAAGGCCCCAGGCCACAGCTGCCAACCCCTCCATGCTAGCCCCACAGCCCCCACACTGTGGCCCCAGAGAGAGACTCCCCTAAAAGGGACAGCAGAAGGACATAGAGGGGAGAGGAGACACAGTCCTTGATCCAGAAAGCCCCGGCTTACACACACACAAGCACTTCTGTTCCTGGGCTCTGGGCCATAGCACAAAGGTTGTGCGGGTCATGCTTTCACTGCATAAGGGCCCGGCAGGAGGGGCATGAGGAAGGCTGAAATCCGGCCCAGCCACTGCCCACCAAGCCTGCACTCTGGCTCAGGGCTGTGCTCTGGCACCTTTTTCTGATTGTTCAAAGACGTGGTCTTGGCTCACAGCTGTAGTGCTGGGCATTTATCTGGGTCCCCTCTTCCTTCCGAGCCCCACCTCCTCTAGTTCACGGCATTGGCGCTGCCTCCTCCTAGAACCCCAGTCTCCCCAGGTACACTCCCTACTCCCTGTCCGTAGCCTGAAGCCCTGTCCCCCATGGTGAGCCATTTCTTGGTGCCTATTTTTCAGGGCTATCTAGCCCACATTCCCCACCTCTAAGTGACTAAGAATGGAAAGCCCAGAGCTGGCATGTGCCCACACATTACTGTGGTCCACAGATACACAGAGCTTTAACATGACTTTCCCTGAGACAGCCTAAGGCAAGGTTATTCCCAAGTTCCCTGATGGACAGGCCAGGGCAGCCCCTTGCTGTAAGTAAACAAACAATACATGATCCCCAACCTATAGCAGAGTGCTTGAGTTTCCTCCAGTGTCTCCGTATTCCAAAAATGCATATTTCCCACCAGGACCCCTCAGGCAAGGCTTAACCATAGTCTAGCAGAAAGACCTTCTCAAATTAAGAGATGATTCTCAACCCACTGGAACTCTGATTCATGCATCTACAAATGTTTCTTATTCTCCACTGGAAAGGAGGATATTGCTCATAATAAAAGGGTATGCTTGGGGAGGGGTATGCACAGGGGAGCAGGCATCTGAAAATAGGGTCAGGAATTTTAGAAATGTACGAAGTTCCCAAACCATGTCTCCTATCACATGACCCATTTGGTGTCTCCGGAAATCCCACATGGAAAATTGGACCAAAGCAGGGAGACACAGCTTCCCCAGGGAGGCGGGAAGGCTGGAAGTCGGCGAGCCGAGCCTCCCTGGGAATGGTGGTGCCCTTGGACTTGCGGTTTAATGAATGAGCCAGGTCACTAACTCTGGGAAGAGCCCCGGAGGCCCAGGAGGTCGTCGGGGCAGCCCGCCTGGACACAGCAGCCCACTTCCTGCCTTGGCCATCCTCCCTCCCCCAGCCACCGCTAACTCCAAGAGTTACATGACTCAGCACCCAGAGCCACCAACCACTGAGTTCATCAGCACCCCTGGAGAGGCCTAGGCAGTTCATCAAAACCCACAGGCTCCACGTGAAATGATCTCCCTGTCCTGGTGGAAAAAAAATGCAGCTCCTGCCCTCAGGGGGGTGACTGTCCTATGGCCGCACCACTGGCCACCACAGCCAGGCATTCAGCAGACACTCATTGCATAATAACAGCAGACCAGGACTGGATGGAGGTCTATGGTCCTTTCTATAGCCATGAGTCAGATAGTCACGTAGTCATCCGACACATGCGACTGAGCCCTACCGTGTGCCAAGCGCTGGTAGTGCATGCTGTGCCAACCTAAATAATAAGACCTTCCTTGGAGGGCCCTGCTGGGCCTCAGCCTCTTCTAAGGGCTCCAGATGTGTCGGCCCATGTAAGCCCAACAGCAACCTCTCATGCCATCCTTATCTTACTGGAAACTGAGGAACAGAGCGGTTAAGTGACTTGCCTCAGGCCACATGGCAAAGTGATGCCTGGCTCCTGGTGATGTCCCTCTAGAACCCAAGGCAGGTGACGCTGAGGGCTCCAGGTGGCAGCCGGCCTTACTCCTCCACAAACAGGGCTCCTCTCTCAGTAGCTCACAGTCTATGAGAGAGCTGGGCAATGAACCAAATAATTAGAATATGGAGCCCCTCTAGGTAAAAACACTAACTCTAAACCCATGCCTAAATGGAGTGTCAAAGTAGGATTTTGCCAGGACAGCAGGGCCTTCCCCAAAAGGGAGTAGTCTGTGAGAGAGCTCAGAGGGAGTAGTCTGTGAGAGAGCTCAGAGGAATAAGAGCTTGGCATTTCTGGAAAATGGCAAGATGCACTCCGAGGCTGTGGTCCATGACCAGGTGAGCCATCTGAGGGCCCTTCAGTGCCAGGCTGGGGCATGTAGGCTGTGTCCCATGGGCAGTGAGGAGCCGCTGCAGGTTTAGGCGGGGTGGTGACATAGCCCCCATCCAGCAAGAGGCCCTGGCACAGGGGTCAGGGGGCCATCTGTGGCCAGCCTGTGGCTAAGGACCCAGTGGCTGGCTCCCCCAGGGACTGGCCTGGCCTTTGCCTGCCCTGGGCCTGGGGCGGGGCTGGGGGAGCCGGCCGGCTGTCTCCAGATGATTAAGGAGCTGGCAGCTGCTCCTTGGTCCAGGGAGGCTCCAGCCAGCACAGCACAGTCTTCCCTCTTTCCCTTTTGGCACCGGGTGGGCCTATTGATGTTTATCAGCCCGTGTTTATTATTCTTAACGCTGTTCAGGATGTTCCTCCCAGCTGGGGAGGGTGAGGCAGGCCAGCGGGGAGAGCACGGGGCCGGGACCTTGGCCTCGCTGCCACCCAGTGTGTGTGTCAGGGCTGGAAGACTCACAGCTCAGCCAACTTAGCTGCCTCATTGACAGATAAAGAAGTTGAGGCCAGAGACCAGGAGAGATTTGCCCAAGCTCACAAGCAAATTAGATGCAGATTATCTGCAAAGAGAACCGAGCCTGAATTCAGATCTCTTGGTCCCTGCAGCCCCTGGAACAGGGCTTGGGGTTTTGTTTAACAAATGCTAATCACGTGTCTGGTATCTGAAGGGGCTCTGCAAGATGGAGTATGAATTATCCAGGGCAGGAAGGCTGAGACGGGGTTAGGAAGTTGGTAAGAAGAGTGCTCTGAGTAGAGAAAACAACTTGGGCAAGCACCTGGAATACGCAGATGATTCCAGAGCTGGGGAGGCAAAGGGTGGGGGCCAAGGGTGCGGGTGGGCAATGAAAGAGACCAATAGTACTGACTTCTCTCCAAGCTGGAGAGCTCCCCACGATGCCTTCTGCACACCAGCAGTGTGGCCAGCTGCCTTCATCTGTCCAGATAAAGCTCGAGCACACCCCTGCTGCCTCCAGGCCCTTTTGAAGCCCGTCTCTCTGTTATCATTCCCCCACACATGTAGTTGACTCTGACCGGGGTCAAGAGGGACTCCCGGAATTCAGCTCTCCCTGGTCACTGGGAGACTGTGTCTCTACAGAGATGTGGTTTGATGGGGCAAGGGCCTCCAGGTGGAAGGAGAGCTGGCTCGGAAGGGCACGGGAAAGCCTGTTGGCAGGGAGGTAACGTCTCCCCAGGGCCGAAGGCAGGCGAGGCTGAGGGCTCCAGCCCAGGGCACCAGCCTCAATGGCCCCTTTAGGCTCAATCGAACTCCGCCTCCCTTCCCATCCACCTGCCACAGGGCTGTGAGACATGGTGCTACTCCAGCCCCAGCGCTAACCAGGGTCCCCAGAGAAGAGGGCATCCTTCTGGCCCCTGTCCTTCCTCTTTTCCCAGGATGTCTCTGCCCTGAAACTTCCCAGAGTTTATCCCCCTCCAGAGAGCCCTCCCCAAGTGTCCCCTGACTCTGAGAACTCTTGGGTGGTAAGGACACGAGACTCAAGCCCAGGGGTTGCCGTGTGTTTATTCACACTTGTTTTTCTTGTCTGTGGCCTGTGGCTGGGCGTGTTCTCCCAATTAGCAAGTGCCCAGTGGCCCCACTGAGATGGATGGGCCTGTAGTAACTCCACAGCAGGCTCTTCTCAGCCCTGGCTGAGCCTGCCAGGCACTGGGACAGGATCAGGAAGGTGCTTTGATGGCCTTCTACCTTAAATCTATCCCCAGAACTTGATTCTAAGACCTGAGACCCAAATCCATCATCTGCAAGGCTGAAGTCTTCTCATGCCCCCAATAGAGCCTGAGCACCAGGTGCTTGATGGGAGGCAGAGGAGAAACAAGCAAACCTGGAAACCAGCAGGGCAGCCAAGAAATGCAGCAAGGGCCTGGGAGGCTGTGGAGGCATCGGCCAGCCCAAGGGTCTCAGGACCTGAGGAAGAGGGCAGTGGCAAGATGAGGGCTCCAAGTCAACTGCCCAGGGCAGTGGGCTCACCAACAACCCCTAGGGTTCCAGAGTCAATCCTTCCACCAGCGCTGAAGACTGTGGACCAAAGCCTTGTCTCCAAGGGCTTCACCTGCTTGGTGAAGGCATTGGTTGGTCCAGAAGATTCCTACAAGGCTTCTTAGATCCGACCGTTGAGATTCAGTTTGTTTTAATGCTCATGCTCTGATTGCAGTGCGCACAGAAATACAATAGGGGAATGCATTTCCAACTACAATAACCCAAAACCAGGGCCCTGGAAACCCACATTAAAAAAGCCTCATGGCCCTGATGCGCTGCCTGAAATGCCCAGCGTCGCTCAGAGTAGAAGAGTGCAGTCTCCCTAATAGCCGAGGTAGCAGAGATCAAACAGCTAACCCACGCATGGAGCTTCTGTTAGTCATCTGTGCTCAAGGCCAGTTGTTAGTTAAGGCTCTTGGCTTTGGAGGCCAGAAGGCGGCAATGAAAATAGGGCATAGTTCAGAGAGGGGAAGCAGACTCAGCACACATTCCTGTGTGTGCCAAGGGCTGTCATAAAGGCAGGGTTGATTCACCACTCCATTCACCTCTTTGGCCATTCATCGTTCACTCCTTGAGTTCTCCCTGGTTGCAGTTGCACGGCAGGGGCTGTGCAGACAGGGAGGATTAGGTAAGACGGTCTCTGCCCAGAGGCGTGCATGGCCAGGCTGGTGACACGGATGGGTAGTGGCAGTTAAGGGCCACCAAGGCTTCAGGAGGCTGAGGTTGGTGTGTACCTGGCCAAGGTGGCCCTAAGGAAGCAGCATGTGGAAGGAGGTGCTGGCCCTGGGCTGTGGGGAGGGAGCAAGTAGTGGGCAGGTGAACAAGACCGAGGTCAGACAGCCTCAATGGCGCGGCAGCCCCAGGCCTGAGATCAACGCCGAAGGGAGTGGACGTTAGCCAGAAGATAGGAGGAGGCCATCAGGTGAGGGGTGGTGGTGCCCTTAGCAGGTGCAGGAAGGTGAAGGAAGTGGGCTATCATCCCAGACACCCAGTCTTCTGGTCTGCGCAGCTGGGGAGGTATGTCGAACACACAGGAGAGGGTTTGGGGGAAGACGACAAGTTCAGCTTTCCCGGAATCACACACGCCTGTATTTCCTTCAAGCATTAAAGGTTTCATCAACAGTCTGCAAATGATTTACTGTTCCTCCCCGTCTGCATCCATTACCCTTTGGGTTTTTAGTCCTATATACCCACAGACAGAGAGAAGCACAGAGACAAGAAGAGAGCCCCAGAGAGTGCATACCAGAGAGAAGCAAACCTTTCCTTCTCTTTCCCTTTGCCCCTAGACCATGCCCATCACACGTGTGAGCCAGTCCCGCAGCCCACACAGCACCTGCAACCCCCCCCCCCCACATCATTCTGAGAGTGGTCCAGGAAGCCTTTGGAAATGGAGGCCCCAGGAGGAGCCGTACTTGCCAGAGGTCACACTTGAGGCAGTAAATGTTTCCTGATGCTCACGGTGTGATGGTCACCGGGGCATGTGGCTCTCCCTCCCCTCGTGGCTGTCAGGAGGCACCCAGCAGGGCCTGGGACATGGCAAAGCCTCGCCTTCATCCATGGGACTGGCGTGGCCAAGGGATGTCTCTGGTGTACGCACCACGCGTCTCCAGCCCAGAAGAAAGGTTGAGATTATGAAGAAAAAAAAAGGTCTGAATTCCTGTGGAAGTGCCTCCTGACCTTCTCTAACATGGTGTGGTTTGAATTTTCCGGAAACCAAGCCCCCCGACTAATGGTTCTACTCTCTTTTCTAATAAATACGTGGCCCTGGGCCTGGCTCCCTTCTCTGCTTTGTCATAAGGGACCCGTTATTTATGACTTAGGGATGAGTCACAGGCCTGGCAAGGAGCTCACGGCTCTAGGCCCAATGTATTTTTCCACTCAGTAGCAAGTGAAGGAGGACGGATGCTTGTAAATTCTTTGTTGAAACGACTGTGTAGGTATCTTCACAGGGATGCTCTTCCTCGCTCAGCTATCAATCCTGTTGGACATTTCTGGTGGTCTTTGGCTGCTGCCCAGGAGTACGGGTTCTATGGACTCTGGACTCAGCCCCCACCCCGGCTCCCAGGCCACACAAACAACCACGTGCCTCACAAAAGTGCCACGTATTCTGTGGGGATTTTTCCAAGGCACCTTGGACACAGTGAGCCGATTGGAAATGAAGGTGTCAGAACTATGAGTCCCAGAGAAGATAAGGGTGGCGCATGGGAGACACAGACAGCAGGATATAAGGGCTTCCAGGGCTCCCCATTACCCTCAGAACTCAGTGTGCCTTCCTTAGCTGGACACTCCTGATTCTCTGTGCTGGGGCTGACCCTCACCTACACCAGGTGTACACTGTCCTGGCCTGCACTCCCAGCCTCCCTGCTTGGCTCTAGTGCTTCTCTCTCCCTCCAAACCCCCATCTACAAAGCCCCTACTCAGGCACTATGCTATTAGTGGTCAGACTATGTTGCAGATGATTTTTTACTTCCTATTCATTTGTCTTATTTGCCCAAAGAGATTTTGAGCTCCTGAGCAGGAGGTCTCATGTCTCTTTACAACACTTACATGATGAGATGACCAAGCACTTGATTTGGGGGACCTGTAGGAGAGGTGTTAAGAACTGCAGAAGGAGCTGAGATTTGTACCCTTCTTGCAAGCTAGAAAGCTTGCCTGCCACTATTCCATGGATGCTGGCAGAAGACATGAGACTCCTGGGTCAGAGACAAAGGACTCTATTACTCACAGTGATAACAGTATCTGGAGCATTAGAATTTGTGCCAGTCCCGGGAACCTTAATTTCTCCAGAGTTAGGCAAAGAGGCCAGGTGATACCTGCACTGTGGGTTGCATTACAGAAGATCTCTGAGCTTAGGGAGCCTGAATCTTTTATAATAGGCAGTAAGCATGCCTAAATTTTGACCCAGAAGTAGACATTCTCTTTACTGTTCTGGACAGCAGACAAAGCTGCTCTCTGCTCCACAGGGAGACACTTCCGTCTTCCTAGACTGTTAACTACACAAACAACCTTGAAGAGGCAGTCAAGAACAAAGGGAGCCCATGTTTGTGCTGGCAAGATGTGCAGAAAAATGACATACATGGAGCATTGTCTTCCAACAGGGGCTCAATAGATTTTTTTATTCATCTCATAATGACCAGCCATGGCATTGTCCCAAACTGTGTCATAGTGCACCAGCCTAGAGATCCCAAACTCTGAATTGCACATCAGAGTCTTGGTGACGTTGAGGGCAAGAGTGAGGGATATACCTCATTTGTAAATGCATATTGCAGCAGGCTCTCTTGGTTTTCTGCCATAGTCTTCAGTTTCACCTCCAGACTGAAGACTATCTGCAATGCACCTGTCTCTGCCTGTGCATAGGACAGCCAGAGCTGATGGAAGTTTAGAACTCCTGCAGGCAGTCCTCAGCCAAAGATAGGGAGATGGTGCTTAGATACCTCAGCTTCCTTCCCCTCGCCTGGGACAACCCAGTGAGATTGTGCCCCAGTTTTCCACACCAATAGATACTCAATGGCACTCCCTTTATTGACTCCTTCCCTTCTCTTTCTCATTTCTGCACTCTCTCAGTGCTTTCTGAGATCACTTCCTTACTTGTATTCAAATCCTTTTCTTAGTACTACTTCTAGGGGATCCCAACCTCAGACACTGAATTGGCATCATAATACTCTATGTTTGAAAAATGAAATGTATATCGGGGTGCCTGGGTGGCTCAGTCGTTAAGCATCTGCCTTCGGCTCGGGTCATGATCCCAGGGTCCTGGGATCGAGCCCCGCATCGGGCTCCCTGCTCTGCCAGGAGCCTGCTTCTCCCTCTCCCACTCCCCCTGCTTGTGTTCCCTCTTTAGCTGTCTATCTCTCTGTCAAGTAAATAAAATGAAATCTTTAAAAAAAAAAAAAAAAGAAAGAAAAGAAAAATGAAATGTATATCATCCTCACAATACAAGGTATAGAAAATAAAGTTTAGCATACTATACTTGAGTCATGGAGATATGCAAAAAATATAACGATTCCTTCTAAGAGAGGGGCAGATCAATGGAGGGCAGGGAGGGAAATATGGGATTAAAGAGGCCAAGATACCCTAATCTAGACCCTGTGCTGGCTCTTGAGAACACAGCAGCTGAACGATCTCTGCCAGTACAAAAGGGAGACATGTAAGGTAAGAACCATTGGCCAAGGGAGCACTGGCATGCAGTCTTCCCTTCTGTGGAGCTCTCCCCTTATATTCCAACTCCAAGTCTACTGCCTTCTTAGCCCAGACTCTTCCCTTACAGGAAGAGATTGGGATCACACACAGGCATGAGTATCTGAGAATAGCTATGAATGGGATCCTTGGGGCACTGAATTTAAATAAGCCTCAAAGCCTTGAGCTAAAGTAAGGAATACCCAAGAAGGGGAACAGGGTGGGAGTCAAGAGCTTCAGAACCACTTGGAGAGCTTATCCAAACCACACACCTAATGGGCTGGAGATACCCCAGGATGGGCTGAATGTCTCCAATTCAGCCACATCCCTACATAATTTACATTCTGCCCAGAACCACTCTGCCAGGCTTCCTCCCCAGCACATACACTGGAATTTCTCCCCTCCAACCCTTTAGCAAGCAAATAAAAGTGTATTAGGAAACTACTAGCATTAATTAGCACTTATCATTATTGCTCATTATCATTATTGTCTCTTGAATTAGAACAGTTCTTTATATTTCTCAAAGCTTTATCACATTGACTATATGTCATCTGAGCCTCTTTCTTTCCATCCCCCCCATTAGATAAATAAGAAAATATTATCCTCATATTTCACAGAGAGTGAAACTTTGGATTAGAAAAGGAAGGTTGATGGAAATACTTTCACTTTACAGATAAAGAAACTGAGACTCAGAAAAAGTGGCTTGTCTAAGATCACGCAGCACGTTAGTGTCACAGAGAGTAAGAGGAGCACCTTGTTATATAATACTGTAGTGGCTATCACTAGTTGGATGTTTACAATCTGCCAGGTCCTGTATGTGGATTACATTCAGCTCATCATCTTCATTAATGCTCATGACAAGCCTTCCAGGTAGATGTTATCATGATCCCCATTCCACATATGAGGACATCAAGGCTCCATGTGGTTAGTGCTCTGCCCCAAGAGGAAGGCAGATCCTGGTTGGGTGGGCATGGATATGTGTGGAGTTAGGCTTCCTGGCCCGCCAGCTCTCTCCAAGCATGAGCTCAATCAGATCTGACAGCCAGATGGCTGGGCTGTGACGTCAGGGCTTAAGGCAAGGGGCTGGGGGACAGCCAAGCTCTGGTTGGTAGCCCCCACCCAGACAGCTCCCCATGTGCTGGGCCACATGAGAGCCAGAGTGAAAGAGTATGTCTGTTCCTCCCAGCTGAAAACACCCCGCTGATGGGCCTGGGGCTGGCCTTTGTACCAAAACCAGACCAATATTTATGGGTTGCTGGTTGGAGTGGGCCCTTGAAGAGTCCTGGACTCCATTCCTGCAGCTCCAGGTCCCCTGCAGGCAGATGCGCCAGGAGGGGCCAGTGACTGCTCATCCCAGGAACACCCAGCTGAGCAGAGGACTGTCCTCACCTCCCCCATCAAAGCCTCCTCTGTTCATCCACAACCATTTGGCCATTGGTTCTCCCACAGATCTGCTCCATGGTCTCTTCCCAGGGAGACATCTTGTTCCCCTCCCAGGTGTGACCCACAGCTCAGAATGTACATCCAGGCTGACCTCACTACTTCGCTTCAGGAATGGTCTGGTGTGAGTGCCAGGCCAAGTCTCAGGTCACTGGCAATGAAAGTCTGCTGTCACGTCCCTTTCCCCCGGCCCTGACACTGTCCTTCAGCAGCAGCCCTTGAAGCCTTCTCAGTATCCAGATGTTTGGTGTCCTACAGCCTGGCTGATGTCCAGCCACACCACAGTGGCATTAATGGACCGTGCAGGCATGGAGCCTTCTGCTGGAGAAGATGGAGGTCAGTTTACTTAACTCAATTATAAACAAAAGCAATAATTAGCCTGGGTGAGGGAGGGAAGGAAAAAGGAATAAATTAAGCCCAGGCTGAAGAAACACCTGTGGAAAGGACTCCTCAGCCCAAGGGAAAGCGGCTGCAGTAAACAAACCACGAGTGACCTTGGCTCACAGACTATTAATTTGTTGATTGTTGATGGGTTTACACAGCCTAAAATGGGAAGAAAGCCATGGTCAGGCAGCAACCCAGTCACCCTGCGTGGGAGCATTTTGTCACGAATTAGCAATTCATTAGTCATGAGTTAGCAAAGATGGACCAGCCCTGATCTAGGGCCATAGGCCTGAGGGGACTCTGCCATCTTGCGGGGTGGGGGGCACCCAATGGGGTAGCTGCGCCCTCTACAAACTCAGAGACGGACTGGGGGAGGGGTCCCATTTGCACTCAGATAGCTGCAATACTACACAGAACCAAATAGGTATATGCATTAGGACTCTTGGCTGCAACTTGAACCAGATTAAGAAAAAAGATGGATATTATTTACTCAGAGAATCCAACCAAGTCATGGCAAAAGCAAGGATGCAAATGGGCTTCAGGAATCATTCAAGCTCCTCTAGGCCAGCTTCTATCTGCTTCTCTCTCCCTCTCTCTCTCTCTCTCCCCCCCTCTGCCTCTCTCTTGCCATATATACAGATGTACACCATATATATATAGATCCTCTCTGTGTGTTAGTTTCCTTCTCTTACTGCACAATGGCTTCCATCATACAAAGACATAGCCTCTAACAACTTCTAAGTTTTACATCATACTACTTCTGCCTCATTCTCTTTCTCAGTTTTTATTTTTTAAAAGATTTATTTATTTATTTGGGAGAACAAGCGAGAGAGAGAGAGAGAGCATGAGATGGGGGGGGGCAGAAGGAGAAGAAGAGGTAGAAGCTGACTCCCCGCTGAGCAGGGAGCCCGATACAGGGCTTAATCCCAGCACCCCAGGATCATGACCTGAGCCAAAGGCAGACACCTAACCAACTGGGCCACCCAGGTGTCCCATCTCAGTTTTTGTTTTAAAAAAAAACATATCAGGGAATGACTCTGAGTCGCCTGGATTGAGTGAGGGGGTTGGTCTTAAACCAATGAACTAGAACCAGAAAGGTAAGGAGTTACGATTGATCCAGCTTGGCAAAGACCCAACAGTGAACATAAAGGCAGGGCTGCCAAACACCAGGGCAGTCCCCTCCTTTCAACCATGTGGTTATGGGGACAGCAGAGAGAGGAGGAAACTCCAGATGGAAGGAGGGGTGCGGGATGTTAATAGCACAGCTGGACACAGCACTCTATTGACAGTAACAATACAAAAGCATCAGGCAGCATGTGCAGCAGAGTATGTGACTGAGTTGGGCAGACCAAAGAAGGTACCATGCAAGTGAGTTTTGAAGGATGGGTAGGTGTTCAACAGGTGAAGAGAGGAGAAAGGGCCCTCCAGGTTAGGAGAAGCAAGGGACAAAAGATATAGGAGCCTAAGAGTAAGTAGGTATGACAAGAAATGGTGTGTCTGGGTGATGGACTGGACGGTGAGCCTGAAAACCCTGACAGTCCCATCATGCAAGGCCTTGAATGTCTTGGAAAAGAGCTTAGACTTTATTATATAGTCAACGAGGAGCCACTGATGTTTTTTGAGCCAGGGTGACATGATCGATTATTTATTCAACAAACACTTTCTAAATGCTTGTTATTTTCTAGGCCTTGTCTGATGCTGGGACCGGGGAAAAGGAAAATGCATGCCCTCAGAGGGCCCTCAGGCAGGTGAGAGGGATGCAGAAATGGAGCATTACAGTTCTGTTCTGACCCAGACAGAGGCTGTGTCACAGAGGCCAAGGGCTAGAATTAGATCTCACAGCTCCCAAAGGGCATGGGAGTGGGTGAGAAGGGGCTTCCCAGAGGGATAAACACTTAGGCCAAGTTCTGAGGGCTGAGCAGGTATCTGCCACGTTGGGCAGATGGAGAGAAAGGGATGGGTGAGAAACACAGACCAAGAAACAGGACGTGCAGTTTTCAGAGCTCATGAAACCACTTGGAATGGGAAAGCAGGAATAGGAAGAAGCAGGGCACGGGCTGGAAAAAGGAGCAGGGCCAGCTGGGGTGCACTCTGTGGGCAGTGGGGAGCCATGGAAGGTGGATAAGCAGGGGGTACACATTTTAGACAGTCTGGCTGCTCCATATACCTGGGGAGGCAGATGCAAACAGGAGGCACGGGGACAGGTAGCAGGCAGCTGCAAGGCCAGGAGGAAAGGGAAGACATCTGGGCCGAGGCGGGGGGTGGGGGGTAGGGATGAGGGTAAGGAAGGGATGGCTATGAGGGGGCTTGAGGGGTGGATTGCATGGGAACTGATGGAGAGAACCTGGAGCTGGAGGGGTGGTGTCACACACAGGAGCAACAGCCCCATGGGGAGAAGGAGATTTGGGAAGAAAATAATGAGTTAGGTTTGGGGGCCTATTGATTTTGAGGTATTAGTGGGACCTCCAAAAGGAATTACCCAGTTGTGGAGTGGAAGTGTGGGTGTAGGGTCAGGAGGTACTTCTATGCAAAGATACAGACTGCAGAACACTTTACTTCGGGAAGGTGGGGCTTGACTCTATAGGTGCTTTAAGTCCCCAATAGAGAACACATAGAGAGAGATGAGAGCAGGCCGTAAAAGGGAGTACCAACATTTCAGGGGCAGATAGAGGAAAACTGCCCCGGGGAAAATATTAACAAGGAACAATCAGAGATAGTTGTCCACCAATATCTGTTCTCTCCTCCTTACATGGCAACAGAATTTCTGCCTGGCTCAACATCACAGTCCCCAGCGAGGTGTGGCCATATGCTGCTTTCTGACCAGTGGGACATGAGTTGAAGGGACACTGCAGCTTCGGAGTCCTGCCTTTGAAGGGAAGCTGCGTGGCTTCCCCTCCCCATCACCCCTTTCCCACGGAAGACAGGATCAAGAGCAGCCAGCCAGGGCCAAGAAACCGAAGTGGCACACAGAAGATGGCAGAGCAAGAAGGAGCCAGACCCTGACGCCATTGAGCCACCACACCAGCCATGCCCCCAGCCTTCTTGAGAGAGAAGTGAATTTCCATCTTGCTTCAGCCACTGTGTCTTGGGGTGCTTTGACTCAGAGGGTAGCAGAAAAGCCAGGGAGGATGGTCAGGATAATGGGCTACCATAGAGGTCAAAGGAGTGAGGTCAGAGAACAACTTGACAATGAGGTCACTGGTGACCCCGGTGAGCACAGACTCTGTGCAGCGGAAGGGTCTGAGTGGAGCAGGCTGAAGCTGCCAATGGAAGTGGAGCAGAGAAGCAAGTGTAACAGCTTCAGGAGGCAGGCTAAGGGTGGGAGCCAAGAGACGGGCTGTGGGCTGGATTACCAACAGCGTGTAGACAGTGATAAAGGGCGTGCTGTGCTAGTAGGCGAGAGGGAGTGAGGGAAAGGGTATAGGGAAGCCCAATAGTTGTGGGAATGTTCTTGAATCCGAGGCTGGAGCACAGTGGCTGGGATGGACATGGGAGGTGTCATTTCTGGGTAGGGACACCCCAATCCACAGGCTCCCCCAAACACCCCAAGATCATGAAGGAGACCAGGAGAATGGAAAGAATTGCAAAGGCAATGTGGGGTGGGGTGGGGTGGGAGAATCAATGACTTCTTGGGGCTAGTCAGGAGATAGGTTTGGACAAGGGTTGGGTAGTGTTTCATGACAGGTTTGGGAAGGAGAAGGATAAGCCTTTGCTTATCCCACAAAGTACCATCAGCAGCAGGCATGGGCAGATCCAGAGACTGCCCACACCTGCTTCTTTGAGGTAGCTTTCATGGGGCCATCATTGTCCAGTGTTGGGGTCACTGGCTCTGTCGAAGCTGATGTCTGCTGGGCAAGCAGAACCAAGGGCTCAGGGGCAAACTGGGGACCTGCTGGAGAAAGGAGGAAGGCAGAAGGGAAAGCGTGGCCAGAGGGAAGAAGAAGGAGGGACCCATCTCTTGGTCCCGGGCTTTCCATCCCTGGAACAGGAAGAGTGGGGACTGGAAAGGTCTGGGTCAGGAGGAGGTGCCGAGTAGACGGCTGGGGACATGCTGGGCCTGAGACTCCCCTGGAGAGTAGCGGGGAGACAGAGGGTCGAGGGTTCTGGTTCTCACATCGCTGGGGCTGAGGGGAGCATGGCTGGAATGCACTACAAGCCAGCGTCCATCCCCCGGGGCAGCCAGCAGGGAATCTCCAGCCCTGAAGTCATCGCCACCCGAGGAGCCTGGACCCCGCCATGGAAAAAGGGTCCCGCAGGGGCACCCGGCGCCGGCCAGTGAGGATGAGCTCATCACCGCTTGCCGCCTCTTCCCCTCTTTTCCAGGCCTCTCAGATTTCTGGCTGTCAGGAGCATCTGACAGACAGGAGCGGAGGATGAGAATGGGGCTGGGACCCAAGGCGGGAGGTAGGGGGCCAGCGGTATTCCCCTCCACCCCAGCACTTCTCCTGCCTCCCCTGCTTCATCCTAGGCCAGATGCAGGGGTGTTCCCAGCCCTCCCATTAGAGGCCCTAATGACAAGGCACCTAAAAAAATGCATGTGTTACGCAGAGGGATGTCACTGCTGTCCTTTCCCATCAGCCCACGCTATTCACCATGCACTTGCTATGGAAATGAGGGTCCTGGACCCAAAAGAAATAGGAAACAGAGCAGAGGAGGTAGTCAGGGTGGCAGGAGTCTGATGAGGCTGGGGACATCGGGCAGGAGGCAAGGAGCTGCCACACGATGCTGCAGTCAGAGCACTGTGCTAAGAGTCTGAGCATAGGGCCGGGCCCAGGTTCCCGCTCCACCACTGCATAACTGTGTGAGCCTGGGGGAGCCACTGTCTGTCTTCCTCAGTTTCCCCTATGTGAAATGGAAAGGCCACCTGACCTTGAGGATCAACTGAAAGCACAGAATTGGGCTTTGGAAGCTTATAGCTCTTTACACTCAAGGAGAGCACATTACTGATGCAAATGCCGTGTGATTTACTTCGTGGCTGCTACACCTACAACCGCAGGCACCAGCGCTCACCCCGCAGCCTGTAAGGATGAGCGCTCCCGTGATGCGAGTGATGCTCTCGGCGGTGGTGCTCACCTGCGGACCTGACCCTATAGCTGGGAAAATGGCTGCCCAGAATTTTCCCTGCACAGGGAGTGCGGCTACCCTAGTCATCTGACCATTGGGTGGCTCTCTGGGAGCCAGGCTCCTGCAGAATAGTCCAGCGTGGGAGATTCTAATCTAACTGAGATCATGCTGCTTCCCTAGGGGAGGCAACAGGAGGAAGCCCGCCCATTGCACCTCACGAAGTCAGGATACGGTCAGACACACTACAGTTAATGAGACCATCAATGAGACACCCTGGCCAGGTCTGGCACCTGCGAGACTGGATCAGACATCCCTGGAGGACTACCCAGAACCCCTGTGAGGTTATCAACTGTAAAGACAGGTGACATCAGACTGTTAGGGCTATTGCCATTGTCAATCACAGATGCTATAGGCCAGAAGTGGCCTTGGAGGTTGAACACTCAGGTGTGACCCCTCTTTAGGTCACTGTCTCCACAGTGGGATCCTGAGGGACAGGGGGCCCTGCACTCAGGGGAAGCCAATCCCACAGCCATACAGCTCTCCCCAGCATCTAGAACTAGAGGCCTCTTGGCGGTGTCATTTCACCTGCAGGGAGAATTTTCTAAGGGGAGGGAGGAAATGAGCTACCAGTTATTGAGTCCTTGATCTGTGGTAGGCACTTTACCTATGTGCCCAGCACACAGTAGGTGATGAATAAATAAGGTGCTGAATGAATGGATGGATGGATGGTTGAACAGTGGGAGAAAAGAACCAAAGTCTTCTAACACCTGACTAACTTCAGTGATCCTGCCTCCTACGGGAATGATATAATGCCTCTTCTAAGTAGACACCTTCGTGCAAAGCGAAGTGCCCTGAAGAGGCATGGGGTTTTTAAAGCTGGCCTCAGGGAGGAGAGATGGGACACCAAGGGAAATCATTTTCTCAGCACAGGAAAACAATAATTTGACAGCTTCTGGAGAGAACGCAAGGGTACAGGAAATGGTGCCTGGGAATGGGGAGAGGGTTGGAACTTGGCAATATACGATAGCCAGGCTGGGCCCGCAGAGAAATACAGCCAATAGGATGAGCAGCAGAGGTGAGGGTGGACTTTTCAGAACAGCAAGGGCTAGAGGTCACTCTTTAAGCTCCCACCTGGGCTGCACTTGCAGAGATCCAACCTCTAAAATATTACCCCCAGAATATAAGTAAAAGCTGCCACATATGTGGCCCTGTACTTAGGAATATGAAGAAATTTGTGGGGGTAAGGTGTCCATCAAATAAAACTAAGGGCCAGCCAGGTGTTGAGAAAGGTACAGAGGTGGGGATTGACACAAAAAGTAAAAATACATGCCTTTGCTCATATGCTCCTGTTCACAGTTCTGTGTGAGTACAGTGGCCAACACTTGTAGCCATCAGAACTCTGGAAATGAAAGAGGCAACCTCAAATGTGGAGAGGGCTCCAACCCTAGGTTTCTAAACAAAGTTCTCCGAAGTGGGTCTTAAGCCCTGGAGTGGGGATTGGACCACACCAGGTCCCTCCCAATCCCAACAGTCCATGATTATGTTAAAATAGTCAAAGAAGTCCTTCATCTGCCTCCCTATCTCTTCCTCCCCACTGAAGCAATACTGAAAAGTTCTGGCCTTCATTCACTTTCAAGTCCTTTAAAGATTTGAGGAGAGCTGTTGTGAAGAGAACATTCACTGCCCTCCAAAACGTCATCTCTCCTGTTTGAGCAAACTTCTGGACTACACTTCCCAGCCTCCCTTGCAGTTATGTGCAACCACATGACTAAGTTATATCCAATGATACTTTAGCAGAAGCAATGTGTTCCATCTCCTGGCCTGGCCCATAAAATTCTCCCATGCCCCTACTCTCTGTTCTTTCCCCTCCTGCTGACCAGGATGTTAACACCCAGAGTACTGGAAGCCACGTGTTGAAGATGGCAGAGTTATCACCAGTGGGTTTCCCAGTGTGAAGAGAGTTAATGTACAAGAGCGTATTTGGCTATGTAGCATTTTACCTGTGGCTTATGTTGTAAAATATCTCAGCATGGCATTCAAAGCCCTCTATCCTATGGCTCTAGCTGACCTTTCCATCCTTGTCTTCTGCTGCTTCTGCCTATGAATCTTGTGCTCTGAACAAACTTTCCTAGAATCTGTTGGATTTCTGGGAAGCTAGAAATACCAAGGGAACTGAGGAGCAATGGCGAGCACATTTATGAACTTTGCCATAACTAGTCCTGCCTCTAGCTCCTGGTGTCTCCTCCCTCTAAATTGTTTTCCCCTTTCCATAAGCCCCTCCACATTGACCAAGTCTTTCTTCTATGACCATAGCAGCCTTCCATGATAGCTACATTGTCCCCACTCCCTCCTGTACCCAACAAGCAAACAGTGCCTGTCACTAAAGAGGACACAAACATTCCAGTTCTTCTCTTTCTAGGCACCTGAGAAGATTGCACTTCCTTGCTTCTTCTGAAATTAGTCTCGCTTCAGCCAATAAAATGTAGACAGAAACGATATGTGTCACTTCTGAGCAATGTACATAGAATGTGAATGAGAAATTCTGTTGTTGAAAGCTACAGAAATTTGGGGGTTTTGCACTACCATCCCATACCCTAGCCCAAGCTGACCAATACAGAAATAATGCATGACTCATCACATTTTCTTCTTACTGCCACAGTGATCCTAAAAGCACACAGAATTGGATCCTCCATCAGCACAGCCCACAGGTGACTATGAGAGCAACATACAGCATGAGAATTAAACTTTGCCATATAAACTCCCAAAGGAGATGTTTGTTGCTACAGTATAACCCCGACTATTCAGACTGTTATCTTTAGATGCCCTACATATGTATCTGTCTTATGATTTTGATCAATATTCTCATATTTATAATATTGTGTTTGTCATTGCTAAGTCCAGTATCATTGCTTCCATTGCCAATACCACCATCCTCACCGTCATGAAAGCCACCATCTTGGCCATAATGAATACAGCATCCACACCACTATGAAATCCATCATCACTGCCCACATTCCCACAACTACCACTTCCAGCATCAAGGCCACAATCATTCCCATCATTCCCACCATTACCACCACCAAGCACTAGCACTATCACTTCCACCTTCATGGCTATAATTATCAATGCAATCCACATTACTATTACTTCCCCTTGTTGCCTCCCATTATTGCCATCAACTCCACTAATACCATGTCTCTCATCATGCCACTGTCACCACATCACCTCCACTACCATTGTTAATATCCCCTCCTCTAACATCTCATCTTCACAGCCACAATCACCTCTATCATCATGAAGACAATCACTTTCATCATCCCACTAGAATGTTTTGCACCATTACTTCCACTACCATTGTCCATATCACTTCCACTATCACTAGCACCATCTCTGCATCTATCACTTCTCCAGCCACTCTCTCTATTATGCTCATTATAAATTCCCATTATCATTGCCACTTCCTCACCTCTATCAGCTCTATCATCACACTATCACCCCCAGCTTCACTGCTACCATCACTGTTGGATTCTAGGAGTTATTCACAGCTTTCCCCCTCCCTCTTTGCTCTACCCTCGAGGAGCGTTGCAATAGTTACTCAGGTCTAAGAATATCCTATGGTGCACTGTGCTAGTTAGGGAGATAGAGTGCCAGACTGAATGTCTAGCCCACATGGGTGCAGTATGAGGGCTAGGGCCTGCTCCCCCAGGGAGAAGGCCCAATCATCTCTCCTCATTTTTGGCTTGAACCTTTTCTCCCCATTCCTCTCTCTTTCTTCCATGTGGCAGCCACATGGTCCTGGAAAGGCTTGAGAAATGGAGCAAATGCAAGATGTTTCTGTGTTTCTTGTGCTCCCTTTTGTGGCTTTCTGGTGAATGTGGACATATCCAAGACTTGGGTTTGGACCTAGAGGCAGTAGATGGAGCAGGTCTTTCAGCTGATTTTGGTTCTGAGCCATTTGGACTGACTTATTTGGTCAAGAAGTTCTCCACATAATCTAGCATGGCTCACTAGAGTTCTCATTTTTATATTCTATTTAAATCTTTATTTTTTTAATCAAAGTAATACATGTACATATTTTTGAAAGTCAAATGTTCTACAAGGTTTATAATGAAAACCATAAGACTTCTGCTCCAATCCTGCTCACTTTTGAGTCCTCCTTTCTTGAAGCAAGCACTCTGAATTATTTTAACTCTTTCCTCTAGTATTTATTTCTTTCTAATTGACATGGTAATACTGATATTTCTTATATTTTTCAGTATTAGGTTTTATCTATTGACCTTCTACTATGGAAGATGAGGATTCAGCTCTCTTACACCATATCTTTCTCTTTCTCTCTCTCTCTCTCTCTCTCACACACACACACACACACACAACATTGATACTGAATAGTCATATTCAGGTTTTGCATTACTATCATTCACAATTAAACCACTTTTCCTTTCTTGTACAACTGTTTGGTTTCCCTTGGAAATAATAATTACCTTGCTTTGCCATTTGCTTAATTTTCCATGATCATTTACTAATTCATCTCTGAACTTTCCAATGGAACTAAAAATTTCCTTTGAATGTACATTACCATCAGTTTCATTTTCTTCTTGGAGACCTCCCTCCTGGAGTCCTGCATCCTCATGGCTAATGTAGACTGGCTTTTCTCTACATATTTTACTTGACTGTCATCCTAACACTTTTCTTCACCATCATTCTCGAACTTTCCTTTGTCTCTATCCTGATCACAGTATCCTTTGTCTATTTCCTCTTCCTTGGTTTATTTCCTAAGTAAGGTGGATAATACTCCCCAAGATCCTCCTGGAAAATACCGCTTAGGAGGTAAATTTGTAAGACCATTCATGTCCAAACGTATCCTTATTTTTAGTGCCATACTCAATTGCTAGTTTGCCTGGGAATAGAACTCTGTGAAAATCATTTCCCTCAGGATTAGAAGCATTGTTCATTTTCTTCTACTTACATGGTAGTTGTAGAGATCTGTGATATAATTCAAATTCAAAATAATTTGTAAATAAACTTCTTTCCCCATGCTGGAACTTTTAAAGTTTTCATTTCAATGTTCTGAGATTTCACTGCAATGTGCCTTAGGGTGAGTTGGTTTTGTTTTTAAATTCAGTTTGCCATATATTCATAGAAAAATTTTGACCTGTAAATTGGTGTTTTGCAGTTCTAGGAAATTTTCCTCCTTTTTAAATTTTGTTTCTCGTAGGACTTACATTTTTATATGCTGCTCTGAGACTGATCATCTAACTGTTTCTGTCAATTTACATTTCTTTGTTATACTTTTTGGGACTTTGTCTCGACTTTATAGTCCAACTCTTCCTTTGACTTTTAATCAGATATGGATGTTATATTTGCATGTTCAAGAATTTTCTTTCTTCTGCTCCTTAAAAAAAAAAAAAGCACCCCCAGTTCTCACTTAAAGAAGGCATAACCTCTTTTATCATTCTAAAAATGTTAATTATAGTTTCTGGGCTTTTCTTCCTCACTGTTTTTTTCCATATTCCTTTTTCCTCTTAGTTTGGATGTCTGCCTTTATGTTGAAGGCCTTCTTGAAATATCAAGCAATTCTTAGCTGTCCATTCACATTGATGTATGAGGCACTGCAGTTCTGATTGGAAGCAGTGGAAGAAGAGAGAAAGTTGTTGACATGTGGGCTTCACCGAAGGGTAATTGATTGGGACTAGCAGTTTCATGAGGAGACCAAATACCAAACCTATAGGAGAAAACTTGGAAAAATAAGTTTCCCAGGAAACTTTCCTCCAATAGCTTGCCTATGTAGTATTACCCTGGCTTCCAGTGTTCTGGGGATTGATGAGGAAGAGAGCTGAGAGCTTCACCTTTCAGAAAACAGACTTATTTTTAATCCCTATTTTCAGAATGACTCTTCTCTCCCTCCTAGTTGTGCCTGGTGCTCCTATGTCCAGAACCTTTTAGATTCAACATCTCAGAGCATAAATCTTCTGTCTTCTGCCAGCATGGAAGGGGATGGTTACCTGGATGCATAGAGTAGAGGAGTAAATCTGGGATGGGGAGGTTTTTACTGCTTTTTAAAAAAAACTTATAACCAATCTTCCTATTTTCCACCCTCATTCTGAACCCTTGCCTTCGGAAGTTTAACTGGTGCCTCCAATTCCCAGGCTTTTCTGGGAATCTGTGGCTAAAAATATTTTACTACCTATCGGTTCCTGCCATCTACCCCCACAACCTTGTGGGCTTGAGTTTCAGCTTTCTGTGGTCTGCTAAGTCAGGTACCACTCATCCATACACCTTCTAATTTCCAAATTCTCAATTCTCTTGTCTGCGCCTGTTCCCTCTCCCATTCTCTTTTTCCCTGTGGGTTTATGATTTTTAAAAAATCTATTAATGACATGTTAGTGGGGTTTCCGGAAGTAGCCAAGATAAACGTGTGTTCAATCAGCAATGATTAAGAAGTCTAATGTTTTCTATTGGAGTTTAGGGCCAATGTAACAGTTAATCATAAAGCATTCTTCTACCTTGCTTTGCCTGCCCCCTCTGGGCCTTTCTTCTGGAGGAGACAACTGTTGAAGGTAGTCCTGATCACATATCTCACCATGACTCTAAATCAAGTGGAACAATCATCCCAAACAACACACACATCATCACCTCTAACATAGCCTTTATGACCACCGTCACTATCACTGTTAGTCTCATCCCTGTCACTTCCCTCACCCTACTTCAGTGCAGCCTGTACTACCATCTCCACCACTGCCCCCGCCATCACCTTAACCACCTTCTCCATCATCTACTCCTGGCGTCCATCAGTACCATCATTTTTGACATCACCACCCTTCCACCATCATCTCATCACCATGACTACCATCAGCTTCACTGTCACCACTTCCATAATCTTCACCAAGACTTCCACCATCTCCTCCAGCATTATCACCTCTAGAATGTTTTCTTAACTATATATTAAATATATTCTTCCATAAGAGTTGCACTAGTGATTTTCAGTTGTGTGGGGAAGGAGTGATTTCTATCTTTGAACACACATAATCCTTCTTTGGACAAAGAGAGGGGTAGCTGGTTTCTCCAGCTTAAGCCACCTACATGGGACGAGGGAGGGGGAAGGGAACATTCACTGAGCCCTTTCTAGGCAACAGGCATCCTACTAGGCACATTAGTTAGAGTATTTTCTCTGGTAAGAATCATTGCCCCAGTTTTACAAGGAGGAAACTGAGATTCCCAGATGCTAAATAACATACTCAAGGCCACACAATTAATAAGTGGTGGAGCCAAGATTCCAACCCTGTGTGACTTCAAAGTCCATATTCTTTCCATTACACTATGCTGGCAAGAAATCTCAGGAGCTTGGTTTAAGCACAATGGGTTATGACTCTGAGCAAAGAGAGCCATAGTCATGGTCCCTGATCCCAGGGTGACCTGATCTGATGAGGCAGAAAGAAGTTCCTCTCTCAAAAAGACTATTATCTAATGAAGAAGATTCTATTCCAGGCTCACAGAGCCTATGCCCTGCCTGAAGGCCTCACTCAAGCAACTCTTCACAGTGCCCAAGCCTGCCACCTCTCCCTGACCTTGAGTTCCCAGAGGGAGGGGGAGGGAGTGTGGACATCCAGTCCTGGGAATGCCTGGGGTTGAGAGAGCTGAGTTATTTTGGGATTGTTTACATTTGGAATCTTCCTGATCTTTGGTCCCAGAAAAACACCCACATGTTGGAAACTCTTCCGAGTTATTCACTGTTGGGGTTTTTCTTCATCTCCTTCAGCTTTTTCTTCTTCTTGGATGGAAAAAAAAATCTGCTAGTGATTAGTCACAACCTGTGAGGCTCAGCTTTTGACAGCCCCACTGAGAAGAGAGAGACAAAGAGGCTCAGAGAGGGGCCCATGGGCAGATGCTGCTGGGAAGGAAACGTGGTTCACAGCATTGACCTCCCGGGATGAGGGATGGTCCACTCGCCTCTCTCTGCCAAGGGACAATCACTCCCCAGACCATGGTTGTTCTACTCCAAGCCCTCATCCCAATTTCACTGGGAGCACAGGCCAGAGCATAACATTAGAAGAAGATGCAGGGGGTCAGGACCCGGAGAAGAAGGCTGAAAAGAGAGGAAAGAGGAGCAGGTGCCAGGCACAAATGATGCCTTTCCCTTAGGCTCTCTGGCCATGTTCTCCACTGACAACCCAGAGTGCCCCATTTCAGGATGGAAGTATAAACTGACAATCCCATACCTCTTTGGACAGCCATATGATCTCTGACAGGTTTTATTACATCTTCGGTCTCCTGCAAATCCCAGGGTGTTGAGAGGGCCTCCTGCTTTTTTGCAAGAAGGCTAAGGGTCGGGTGGGGCTGAGCACTGTCCACAGAGGCCAGGACAAAGGGAGATTGTTTGAGCTGAAGAATTAAGGCCTGGAAGTCAGATCTGGATCCAATTTTAAAATCTAAGGATTGTGAAACATGGTGGGGAGGGGGTAATAAAGGGAATTTGGGAAATCTCCCTTGGTGTACATCTTTTTAAAGAGGTTTCAAGGCAACAAAGGGAAAATCAATTAATACAATAAGCAATAATACAGCAGGATGGCTTAATGTCAGGGGAATGGCAGAGCCATCCCTAAGGTGTATGGGACCCCAGGAAAAAAATTTTTTTGCCAGGTTCCTGTCTATGTAAACAATTTGAGTCAGTCAAAATCAGTGTGTCAGCACCATTCTGAAAGCCCAGTCTTGTGTGATCCCACATAAAAAATACTTCACCAGCCAGGGGAACAATCCACTTGCCAGACTGCCTGCCTAGAACTGAGTATGTCCATGAGGCCTCAGGATGACTGCATAGGCATGAGTCTCATTGCTTCTGGAAGCATCTGGCTGACCCCACATATGGGATAGAGGGTTGGAAGGTACTTGAAGGAGGAGAAGGAGGGGCTGGGGATCATCTAAGGCTCAGTCCAAGCACAGGGTGCCCCAGTCAGAGAGCACTGCCAGCCCTGGTCAGTTCTAATCACAGAAGAGGACCTCAAAAATCTCAAGGAAAGAACTCCAAGGCACAGGGCCATTTGTGCCCAAGCCTCAGGATGGTACTGGGACTAGAGGCAATAATCTTTCAGCAGGCCACCTCATACCACTGCAATAAGAAGTGCTGAGGGGCAGGCGGCAACACCTGGTTTTTAGTCCTAGCTCTGTCTTTTACTGGCTGTGTGACGTCAGGTAACCCTCTTTTCTTCTCTGGGCCTCTGGTTCCTCATCCATACACCAGTGATACAATGTCCACCTCAGATTGCTGCTGTGAAGATTAATAGCCCAGTGCCCTGGTCCTGCCTCTGCCTGAAAGGGGTGGACTTGCCCACAGGCAATATGGTCCAGGTCTAGAATCATGGCCCTGCCTTCCAGAGTCTCCAGGCTGGCAATGTGCTGGCCACCACCACTTCTCCTTGCCCCCAGTGCTGGCCCTGGGGTCAGAGTCCTGCTTCTCTTGAGAAGATGGGCCTCTAGGCCAGGCCCCTTGGGGGAGGACAGAAGGCCTATTATCCAAAACAGGCCGTTGAAGCCAGCAGGGTTCCAGATGCAAGCCTGACAGGAGGGGGAGGAAGGTCCAGTCTGGGTCACCTAAGTGAGGCTCTAGAGGATGTCATACCAACAGAAACACGGCCAGCTTGGACTGAAGGGGACAGAGAGAAGATGAAATGAGACAAGGGGTTATGACAATGAAAGCAAAGACTGAAGTGACGAAGCCATGAGCCAAGGAGCAAGGGCAGCATTCATCTTGGAAGAGGGAAGGAAATGGGTTCTTGCCTGTGGGGGCTACAGGGCCAGAGGCTGAGGAAGTTGCTGGTCTGGGAGTCATCCCGGCCTTGTCATAGAAAAACGAGGTGGCAGCTATGCCCTCAGATAAAACTATTCAAGCCTCCCTCTTGATTCAGTCCTAGGTGTGACTGGATCTTGGTGGTGGCCTAGTACAAGTCCATATTCCCATCCCCAAAGCTGTCACATGAGCCAGCTGAGGAGCAGCCAGGGGCTGGGGGCCAGCTGGGGCATGGGGACCAGGACTTGAATAAGCCAATCATGCCCCCTCTCCCTGACTCCCTCTTTATCTCCTGATTACCAGCCTCAATATACATGGGGGCCTCTTGGAAAATTCCTTCAGATGTCACCTGCTCTTGCCTGTGGAGCTGGACTGAGGTCCCCTAGGACCCTCAGCATGGTCAAACCAAGCTAGAACAGTCCCCAGAAGTAAAGGCAAAGGAAGTCCTTGGCAACAACCCAGCAGGGGCTCCATAAGAGCCTGTCATGAAGAACCTCCATGTGATTGCCATCCAGAGCTCTATCCTGGCAGGTGGCTGGCCTGGCCGTTCGCCCACCCTCCTCACACTGCAGAGCCCTCTGAATCAGCCTGGGAGGCAGTCCCCTGCCCAAGCCCCACCTCCATTTGGAAACACCTCATTCCTCACCTATGGCTACTTTCTTTAAAAAACCAAAATGTAGTCTGCCAAAGGATTTTGTTTTCTCATTTGTGAACTTAAATGAAAGTCTTATCAAGATATAAAAAAATCAATTGCATTTATAGTGGATATTCAATGCACCAACATGATCAGAAAGAAGAGACTTTTGTGTATATCAATGACCTTAGAATGAGGGCTAAAGCTGCAGTTGCCATGCCATACCCACCAATGCAGCCCCAACCTGCTAACAAAATACGGGACAGGTACCGGCCCCACCCAAAGAGGAGAAAGAGCTAAGGGCCTGCTGGGTCCAGAAAGCTGAATGAGGGGGAGAAGGGGTCTCCAGGCCCCAGTGGGGAGAAGGGTGGGAAAGAGCACTGAGAAAGCAGGACAGATGAAAGAACTACACCCGAGGGGAAGATTGAGGCCCAAAGCATGGGGACCAGGAGGGTCGCCCCCTCAGGCCAGCCAGTGCACTTCTGCTCAGGATGTCATTACTGTCACAATATCCTTTTCGGTCTTTCTCATAACTAACGACTCCAAGGAGGGAGGTTGTGCATTATTTCTGTCATTTTACAGACGGAAAAGCTGAGATAAAGTGATGACATTTGTGTCCTTCCCTTGCTGACACCCTTCTTCACAGGCAGGAGCCTGATGAGGAACCCAGGGGAGCAGCATGGAGCCACTGGTCCTAGCCCCACATTTTGGTGGAGCCCTGTCTTTGTCCCTCATCTCTCTGGGTGGGGTGAAGTGGAGCCAAAGCTTCCTGAACCAGGTCATAGAGGATGGCTCTCCACAGGACAGGAGGGGCCACTGATCACCAGGAAGTAGCCCAGCCTTCTTGACCAGGTGCCTTCACCCACACACACCAGCCAAACTGCCTGGACCGTGGCCTCTGGCCTGGACCTGTTGTCTAAGAAAACTGGCATCTCAAGAACCAGCCCTCATTCTGTCAAAGACTTAGCCTCATCTCAAGTACCTGTGCTCAAATGTACCCACTCCGTTCTGCTTAGGCCACTCTGCTGGAACTGAGATCGGGCCCAGCCTCCACCATTAGACTGGGGGCTCCCTAACAGCAATTCTGGATCTCTCTCCCTTCCACTTTTACATGTTTACTCCCAAGACTATTTCTTGCTTATTCTTTTCTTTTTAATACCCTGTTATCTCCCCTGCCAAAAAAAAAAAAAAAAAAACACTGGCATTAAAAGATTGATACTTTCCCCTCCCAGATACCCATCTGTCTAACTTGGATTTCCCTCCATAGACTGACAGAGATCCACTATGTATTTGCCATTCGACAAATGGGTCTGAGTCTCCTCATTTCTCAGATGGAGAAAGCAAGTCTCAAGAGGTTGGGTGACTTGCCTGTCAGGATGCAATCAGTCTTGGACCTCTGGCCTTCCAGCCTATCGTCCTTTCCCTAGACAACCTCACCACAGCCTCCTGGTGTTCACCCCAAGTAAAATCCAGGAGCCAGGACAGGAACTGGGACAAAGAGGAGGAGGACACAGGGGCCCAGGCCTTGACCCCAAGTTCCTATTTATAATCCTCGTTCCGGAGACGGCCACTTAAACACACATTCCTGATAACTGAATAATCTTTGGCACCAAGCAAAAAATAGCCTGTGGCCCAGACCACAATTGCACAGCTGGAGCAGGGTGAGCAGGGGCAACACAGGGCCCCAATGGTGCAGGACAGGCTTCTGGGTGGGGGGGGGGAGCGGCAGGCAGGGCTTGGGGTTGGGACAAGTGAGTGGAACTGCAAATATAGCAGTTAAATATAGCCTTGCCGACCTGGACATGGTGCCAGCCTCCTCTGCAGGGATCGTTTCCCAAATAGGCTTGGATCTCCTTTTACCAAAGGAAATGAGAGCCAGAGTCTTGAAGGGAGGAACTGGAGGGATCTTGATGGCAATGGAGCCCAAGGCTCTGAGAAGTCTGCAAACAAACTGGGGACCAAGAAAAATGGCTCTGATGACATCTTCTGGAATTGCCAGTCTGATCAGGGAGGCATGGCTGTTCCCTGAGGCAAATAACAGAGGATACCTCATTTCCCAATCAGCTGGTCAAGACCCCATGCATCTTCCAATTCTAGGAGAACTGATGCTGAGGCCTCTTCTCTAAGAAGGCTCAGACCAGGGTAGAGATGGAAGTGAGAGACATGGAAAATTCTGGAATCCAGAACCCTAAGGGATCTCTGAGGCAAGCAGTAGGCACCTGACCCCCTCCCCCAAGGCAGGGGCCCCAGAGAAAGCAGCCATGGGCCCTCCCTCCCTCAGGACCAGCTGGCCCCAAGATGAACCAAGGTGCTGCTTGAGCCAACACCCTTGACAAACTTTTCTGCTCTTAATGTTTCCTCTCAGGACCCTTCAGTTGCTCCTCTGGGGCACAAGCTTGGTTCTGAGTTCTAAATTTTGGAGAGTCTATGTGGCCCTTCTTCAGGATTTATAGACAGTAATAAATAAGGTGCATGACTCTAGGTCTCAGGTCCTCCTGCCTACACGGAGGCATCCCCTGCATTCCCAGGACATCTCAGGCAGGGGCTCACTCACAGCAGGGGATAGGTCTCCTCACCTGTCTGCTTACCATAAGCCATCTGAAGAAGTTTCACCCCACATCTGATGCCACTATCCCTTGAGAACCCCCTCCATGCCCAGGTGTCCCCAAGCTCCCAAGGTCACCAAGTCTGCAGAATATCAAAGTACTGCTTTCCTTCTGACCCTCCCTGGGCAAGGGTCTGATCCATCAAGGTCTCATGGAGAAATGAAGAGAACATCCCCATCTCCATTACTGTGCTACAGGTACTGAAGCGTCACTGCCTGGGCCCCAAAACCCACAATGTCCAGCAGCTTCTCTCTATCAAGAGTACGATCCACACTTAACACACTGTGTTTGCCCTCCCTTCAACAGCCTTCCAATTTGGAGGAATCCCTCTTGGGTGAGGTCTTGTGAGAAGCAATGCCCCACTCCCCACCTCAGAAGGTGAGAAAGCCCAGGCCTCCCCTCACTGTCCCTGACAGCCAGGGCCAGGTACTCAGCACAGCTCAGCAAAGAGTGTGCCAAGAGCCACCCCTCAGCCTCCCCAGGCTGTGGCTGTCAGGGGTTCTGCGATGTTGTGGGGGAAGGGGCTGGGCCACGCAGGTCCCAGTGTGGGGCCCTGGCCCCTCACTCCATGAAGATGCCCCAAGTGCCAACATGTGCCAGGTGATAAGCTAGTTACTGAGGGCAGCAGAGGGAACGAGAGCCAGGAGGCCCCTGGCGGCTGCTCAAAACCAGGAACGCTGAGAGCATTGAGGGAGGGCAGTGGGAAGCCCAGCTGGTGGCAGACAGGGATTGGGAAGGCCTCTGGAGGCCAGGAAGGCAGAGGGGACAAGGGATTCTAGGCAGCGAGCCTACATGTAAAAGGCCTGAGTGAGGGGAAGGGAGGCCATCTGAAGATGTGGAAGAAGGGCAGCATAGCTGGTGCTCAAAAGGAGAGGGGGAGAGACAGGAGGTACAGGACAAGGTTAGAAGAGGGAGTGGGGGCCAGATCATGCCCTGGACTCCTCCTGAGGGCAACAGGGGGCCCTGAAGGGTTTTAAGCAGGGGTTGACCTGATTGATTTATATGTGAGAAGGGTCCTTTGATCACGGAAAGTAGATGGGAGGGGGCCCGGACAGGATGTGGGCAGACCAGTTAGGAGGCACTTGCTAATGTCCAGATGAGCAGTGATGGTAGCCTGAACTCAGGCACTAGAAGGAGGTAGAGAGAGGTGAGCAGTCCCAAGACATATTTAGGACAAACCATAAGACATGGTAAATACTTGATGTGAGAAGGAGAGACAGAGAGAAGTAAAACATTCACTCATTCATTCACTCAACAGTGATGCAGAGTTTCTAACACACGTGAAGTTCTTTGCTGGCCACTGGGGATACAACAAGCTCTCTGCTCGTGGAGGTTTACCTTCCAGTGGCATGGGGGCAATGTAAAATCAACATGAAATCAAACACAAGATTGTTTTAGGTAGTGATAAGTGTTATGAAGATAATAAAAAAGGATAAATAATAAAGAGTGATTTGGGAAAAGGGCCTACCTTAGGTTGGGTATTCTCTGAAGCCATTTCCAGAGGAGAGGATTGAACGCTAAGGCTCCAAGTGGGGAAGAACTTGCAGCCTGTAAGGAACAGAAGGAAAATCAGTGTGAGCAGGGTGTAGTGTGAGAAGCTTGGAAAGTATGAGGTCCAAGGATTAGGCATGTGCACATGCTCAACATGCACGCACGCACACACGCACACATGCACACGCACGTACACACACATGCCCCTTAGGATTGTGCGGAGTTGACTTGACACAGAACAGATTTGGGGAGAAGAGAAAGAAAGGAAGAAAAGAAGGAAAAAAAAGAGAAGACAAGAAAAGCCATCACTGAGAGGTCATAAAATAAACAGGCTCTCCACTGGAGCCACCAACCAAATTTGCATCACTAGGTCAGTTCAAGGCACCTTACACTGTGAAATTTTATGTAATTGAGATCATACTTTTAGTCTGGTTTTTTTTCACTATTATACTATGTAAAAAGATAACTTTGTAATCCAATTAAATGTGTTTACATAAGATATCAAAAACCTAAGGCTATATGCCATGGAAGTCCTTACCAAAGAACAGCTAAAGTAGCTGTGTAATTTCAGATAAGAGATTTTAAGGAAAAAGCATTACTAAAGATAAGGTGATTCCTTCACAATCGTAACAGATTTAGTTCATCAGAAATGTGTAACTAATTTAAATTCTATGCACCCAATAACAGAGCCTCAAAAGTGCAAAACATAAAAATTAACAGAACTTCAAAAAAAAGCTCACAAATCCACAATCACAGTAGGAGATTTTAAGACATTCTGTTAGTAATTGATATAATAAAAAGAAAAAATATCGGTAAGGGCATAGAAATTTTGAAAAACAGGATTAACAAACTTTACCTAATGCACCTATGTAGGAAACAGGACTCAACAAGTGCAGAAGATACATTTTTTGTTCAAACACACTTAGAAGATTTCTATAAATAGATCATATACTTGGTTCCAAGGCCAATCTCAAAAAATGTAAAAGAATGAAATCATAGAGCATGCTCCCTAATCCCAGTGCAATCAAACAAGAAAAGTGTAACAAAAAAAGATAACAGAAAAATCCCCCTATGTTTGGAAACTAAGAAACACCCAAGTGTCAAAAATAAATCATACGGAAACTAGGAAATATTTTCAACTGTATAATAATGAAAATATTACATATGAAAGTTCGTGATGCAACCAAAGCAGGAGGGAAATTTACTGCCTTATAGTAGATGTATTTCAAAAGGCTGAAAAATAATGAGCTAAGCATCAATAAGCTAAGTTAGAACACCACCAAAATAAACCTGAATAAAAGGAAATATTAAAAATAAAGGCAGAGAATGATGAAATAGAAAACAAACATACAATAAAGAGGTTCAACAAAAAGAAAAATAGAGTCCTTGAAAGAACTAATACAATTAACAAACCACTAATGAGAATGATCGAGAGAAAGAGAGAGAGAGAGATGGAATGAGAGAAGACAATAACCAACATCAGGAGGAGAAAGTGGACATCTCTGCAGATGCTCTAAAGATTTAGAAGGTTAAGGGAATGCGATTTTTAAAAAAATGATGAGAATAAAGTTGTACGCTGCTGATATATCACGGAAAATAAGAACCAGGGTGACCTGTGGGGGCAGCAACCACCGAGGCAGCCGCTGCCCATCTGCCCTCCCCGCCAGATGCCCTCGTGGCCCAGGCTGCAGGGCGTCCCATTCCAGGTGGAAGCCTTTTGCCTCTCTAGTCCTCAGGGGCTGAAGGGTCTCGGTGAACTTGACACAGACTCGAATTAACGCAATTTACCCAAGCCAGAGTGTAAACCAGATGCCAATTTGTTCTTCTGCAGCAGGGACTATCCCTTTCTATCGCCTAGAACACACCCTCCACTCCAGGATACCCTTTCCCAAGGTCAGAGTGGAGAACAGAACAGCAGAGTATAGTTAAGTACATGAGGTCGGGAGCCAGGCTGTCTGAGTTCAAATCCTAGCCCTCTCGTTTCACTTAAGCTCTCTGAGCTTACGTTTTCTCACTACAAATTTGGGATAACAACAGATTATTGTGAAGATTTCATGAGTTAATACCTGCAAAGCAGTTAAAACAGTGTCTGGCATACACTAAGCACTCAATAAACGTTAATCATAACAACTGCTACTACCTGAGAAGGCAAAGTCTTACCCAGAACATGGCCTGGTGAATGTGGAACTCGAAAAGAGTTGTGGATTGGTTTAGAGGGAAATTTTACTTTGCTCTAGGGAAGCCCAATAAAATATCTCAACTCTGCAAGTGGACCCCCGCCCCACTTCCTGAGCCTCTCTTCCCTGAACATGGCTGGCAAGCAGCAAGCAACTCTGGGTTCTCTGATCCTTTTCATTCTAATCTCACCATTCCAACCCACCCGACCTCTTGTAAATGAGCTAAGCATCAATGAGCTAAGTTCACAGTTACTGTAGCTGTGAACCCAAAGGAGTTTCTTAATGCCCTGTACCTTGATTTCACATAAATTTCACAAAATCATCAACATGGCTGGGTTGTTGTTCCAGTTATCTATGGGTGCGTCACACACTACCTTGACCCTAACAACTTAAAACAGGGGTCAGCAAACTCCGGGCCACTTTGTGGTTTTATACAGACCACAGGCTTAGAATGGTTTCTTAGGTTTTTAAAGAGTTGCAAAAAAATATATCAAAAGAATACTATTTTGTGACACGTTTAAATTATACAAAATTCTAACTTCAGTGTATATAAAGTTTTATTGGAACACAGCCACACCCATTCATTTATGTGCTCCCTGGGGCTGCTTTTGCAGGACGACAGACGTGAGTCATTGCAACAGAGACCTAAGGGCCCACAGAGCCCAAAATGTTTACTATCTCATCCTTTACAGAGGAAGTTTTCTAGGCCCTGGCTTAACACATCAACTGTCATTTATTTTGCTCATAAATCAGCACTCAGAGGGGATGGGTTATCTCTGCTCCTTCCAGGGTCATGTGAGGTGGCTCGAGGCCGGGAGTGAGTCACGCAGGGGAAAAAACTGTCTGAAGCCCAGCTCAGTCACCTCTCTGGCAGTGGGCGGCAGCTGTCAGCCGGGACCCCCTCCACTGGAACAGCTGGTCAGGTCACCTATGTGTGACCTCTCCATGTGGCTGTCTGGCTCCCTCACTGCAGGCCTTCAAAAGCAAATGTCCCAAAGGTTAGGAAGTGAAAGCCACCAGTTCCCTAAGCCCTGGTCCCAGAAACTCACACAGCATTACTTCTACCACGTTCTGTTGGCCAAGCTGTCCTAGAGCCCGGGTGCAAGGGGAGCAGACAGAGACTCCACTTCTCATTGGAAAGGGTGTCAAAGAATGTGGTGGCCATGTTTTAAACCCAACACAGTTGTTGTGAGCATTTGGGGGCACGAGGCAGGGACCCAAAGAATAGCTGTTATTATTACTGCTCTTGCTTCTGCTGTTCATCCGCATCAGAGTCACCACCATTCCAATTCTCTTTAAGGAAGCCTCTGCTCATGGGGCCTAGGAGATACCCAGGCTCCTCCCTAGCTGTTGACTTACCTACATTCAGGCTACAACTCATCTACAGGAAAGTGCACACATCCCTCTATTTTAGAAGCTCCTCACATGATTCTAGTGTGCAGCCTGGGTTGAGGACCACTGAGCAGGGGAGCAAGTCTAGCATTTGCGGTCAATCCACATACAGTAAATGAACCCATTTCTCTAGCCCTTTATGTGAAGACTTGAACAAGAGAATCTGGCTCACCTCTTAATTCCCTGCAGAGTCCAGGCCAGGGCCTAGAGCACAGCAGGGTCTCAAGTGATGTCACTGGGGTGACCTGCATCTGAGGGTCCCAGGATTCCAGCCCTCCCATCAGGCCACCCCATTCCCTGCAAGCTTGTTCTAACACTGAGCTGACCCAGAGCTGACTGAGAGAGAGCAGAGGTGCCTGTACTTTTCCCAGCCTTCCAAGCCCCTTCCTTTCCCTGCTTCTCCTTCTAGAACGAGCAGTTTCTGGGACAACACATTGAAAGAGGCATGAGCTCAGGGCAAAGGAACCATTCAATTGCCCTTTCTCTAGGGCAGAGGAGCAGTACACTGGTTGTTTTAGGGGATGAAGAATGGACCTGGATGGGATGAGGATTGTCACCCAGCCATGCTGAAGGCCCACACACAGCCATGCACATCTGAAGAGCCCTTGCCATGGGCCACATTCCATGCCAAAGCCTGGCCTCCAGATGCCAAGCTCCAGTCAGGGCCACCATCTGCCATGGTTCCCATAGGACCCCCCAGACTGAAGCGATGTGCAAGAGTCCCTTCAGTTGTGAGCTGGGGCCTTCCAGCTGTAGGAACACATGGCCTGGTAGATCCACTGCTCCCCCAACCCCAAGCCTCAGCAAGGACTTCAGAACTCAGAGCTGCAAATGTCAAGACATTGGAGGGGGGACTTTCATCATCTGGGGCTTTGTGAGGTCAGTCTCATCCACATCAGTTACATTGAAGATAAACTGCTTCCCAGTCACACTCAGCCCTAATTCTGGTCACATCAACGTAACCTCAGACTGACCACAACCGTGGCCACAGATCAACCCTGACACTGACTCAGACTGATTTCAACCCTAGCCAAGACCAACCTCTGACACTGGCCACAAAACTGACCCTATCCAAAGACTAATTCCGACCCTAGCTACAAAATTGACCCTGACCCTGACCACAGACTGACCTTGAAATAGGATTAGTGGAATGCACCAAACCATAGCATAGTCTCATGGGCCCAAAGGTGCACCAGTCTAGCTACACTTGAGTGACAGCCATGTGGGCCAGGAGCAGGAAGATCCGTCCTGTGCAAACCCAGGGCCACCTGCAGCAGGCAGGTCCTGAGTGACTGCTCCCAGACAGGATGACTCAGAAGCACCTTCCGGAATGTTTGAAAGGGCCAAACAGTTGCCAAACATACCAGCTTGCTTGGCCTCTGGACCTTTGCCCTGGAGTTCCCCACCAAGCCATCCTTCGTCTCTTCTGCTAACTCTAATCCTGCTACATCCAGTTCCACCTGCCGGAGGAGGCTGGTCTGAATGCTCCACTTAGGTTTTCACCCACATGATCCTGATGGGAAGTGTCCTCTAAGAGGATCACTGAAGAAATTTTCTCTCCAACCTTCCAACTCAACACTAGACACAGCACCTTCCCCTGTTTCCCCAAACACAATTCAATAAGAGACCAGTCTGGAATTATTTAAATAAGATTTCGTTGCTTTCTTGTGTACATCGTTGCCAGGGAAAAGTCTGGTGCCAATTTGATTTGGGTTTCTTTTTGTAAGTAATCTGTTCTCTTTCCTCCAATGAGTCAGGAGGAGAGGGCTAGGGGGCAGAAGGGGCAAGGAAAAGTTCATCCCTTGGGACACGGGGACTGTGGACAATGGGGTGGGAGCCTCCTTGAGGGTGCCTTGGTCATGCTATCCTCCCACGACAACTACTGCACCTAAGCTCCAACTGCCACCCACTCTTTCCCCCTGTATTCCTGAGCCTTGCTCCTTAAGAACCAGGGCAATCTCTAGTCACAGCCTCTGTTCTCAGAGCTCTGCACTTCCCCTCTCTCATGGCAGGAGGCCAGTCCCCATTCCTGCACACACATGTGAGTATCTGCTTTGCATATTTATCTTTATCTGCTATGCATATTTATCTGCATGCATGTGTGCATGAATGCGTGGGTGACTGTGTGTGTTTGCACCTGTGCACATGTATGTGTATACATGTACATAGATATGGATGTGTGAGATATCTAGATGTGAGCGTGCCTATGTTCGGTATGAATGTGGGTGTGCATGGGTTATGTGGGTATTGTGAATGTGGTACATAAGAGATGTGTCTACGTGTGTGTGTGCTTGAGAATATGTTGCTCTTCCATCCCTGACCAGCAGTTTGCTTCTTGGGAGAGGTACCCTGCAGTGTCCCCTCACCTGTGTTTCCTGCACAGCCCTTGGACTGGATATGGCAAATTCCCAGCAAAGCCTCAGGGCTTGGGTCCAGTGGGACAAATCCCAGGCCTCCTGAGTCCGTGGCCCGTAGCCTTGATAGAGCCAGAAACCTGTCAGCAGTTCAGTGCCTATAGGTGGCCTGGAGAAACAAGGATACCAGGAGACTTTGGGGGTGGCCTTTTGCCTCCAAGTTGTTATCCCAACACCAAGCGCAACTTCATGGGGCAGTTACTGCCAGCACACAGCACCTGCGGCTAATGCTGTCCTTCGCTCCCAAAATCCTGCCCCCAGGCCCCAGGCCCCAAGGCCCAAGCCCACCAGCATGCGAAGCACTAGCTCCTGCTTTCCCACTCCACCACTAACTCCCAGATCCACCTGCTTAGCTCCACATGCCATACGTACCCTTCCAGAGAACGGGAAGAGGGAGTCTGTGTGTCCTCCACTCCCAGGAAGTTCACATTTTCCACAGCCAGGATTCTGAGCAAGCCTGAGGGGGAAAACCAAAGAACACCCTGAGAAAAGATCCCACGGCCCTGGGTAAAACTTCAACCTCCGTCTCAGCCCTGCCACCCATGAACCAAAATCTGAGGCTTCAGAAACCTCTCCAGGTTCTGCTGCACCCTATAGTTGGGAAAGATTATTAGAGAGTGAAGTGACTTCACCTGTCTCTCAAGGCCTGTCAGGAGTTTAGGTGCCCAGCACACAGGTTCTCACTCTGACATGCGCTACCCACCCGCCCAGGTAGAGAGAGAAGCAGAAAGTGAGGCCCTCTGAGAGGGCCGTGAGGCATCCTGGGAGGGGGCATCGT
>NW_023270305.1:43341622-43578710 GCF_011800145.1 Mirounga leonina
GGAGGCGCATGCGGCATCCTGGGAGGGGCGTGAGGCATCGTGGGAGGGGATTATGATTTGGGTCAAGTCCTGGCTGAAGCGCTTATTAGCTTTATGACCTTTGGCAAGGTTTTCTTCAGTTTAGCTTCTTTATATATGGTGACGATTTAAAAGCCAAACTGAAACACTCTTAAGAGTGAAAGGGGACACTATGAATAATTATACCCAGACAACAGGTATGAATCTCAACCATTGCAGGCCAATGGGGACATGGGATCACCCTATGTCATCTACAGTAGTGATACTGAGGAGCAGGAGGGAGGAATTCCAAAGGGAAGAGCCCCTGCTAGATGTTCCCGCGTTCCACTTGGCCACGGGCCAGGGGCTGAAGGCGAGGGGAGGAAGAAAGGGCCGCAGGCGGTCCCTCTGCCTCGCAGCCGCTCTGCTCGGGGCCTCTTGCCCTCTCCCCGCCCTGCTCACCTCCGCATGCCCCGGCTCTCCGACTGTAAGGCCGCGCTGATGCCTTTAGCAGCCGCCCAGGTTTATCTCCAGGGGAGTGCTAGGTTCAAAGATCAGATAAATTTTCTGGCAGACGTGGGGCTGGTGGCCGACTGCCAGAGGTAGGAATGGCCCTGCCGGGGCGGGGTCAGCCGGGTTATTTTGACTCCTCGGCATGGGGTGAGGAGCCTTGGGAAGGAGAAATCTACAGTGTAGACGCAGAGAGACTCCCGTCTCTGATGAGCTGGACTTGGCTTTGTCTTCCAGCTTGGAACAGGAGAGGGAGAAGGAGGAACCGGGGCAAGGAGCTGGAAAAGGAAGGGGGAGAAGGAGCTGAGGAAAAAGAAACCTGGAGAAGGACCTATTTTAAAAGTCACTCGTTTTTGGTTCCAGCTCTCCCCCACCACACCCCAAAGCCCAGGCATTGGGCCACAGGGTGTGGTGACAAGGTGTGTGTGGTTGGTGACGGGAAACCCTTAGGCATCCAGGACAGCTGGGTAGAGGCCAGGTAGGGGGTGGGCAGGGCCAGCCATAGGTCACCTCAGCCAGTCCCCTGTCTCATCACCTCGAGTGCCCCTAGACCAATGCCTTCAAACTTTTGATAGTGACACACTTTTATGCTACAACCCAGAACCCATAAAGGTTCTCCCAAAATACTTGCCCCTATTAAGTCAATGCATGCTGTATTTTCAATTCTAGTCTTATTTTTAAAATGCTGATTGCAACCCAGAGCATTGTTTTCACAATCTACTATGGGTCATATCCTGTGGTTCTGAACACCACTGCTCCAGACTAGCACTTCCCAAACTTTAATGAGCCTGCCTATACAGCACCTGGGAGCATGCTAAATGCAGATTCTGGTTCAATCGGTCTGCACTGGAACCTGAGACTCTGCATTTCTAATAAGCGCCCGAGGGATATAATGCTGCTGGTCCTCAGACCCTGGAGAAAAAGTCCCCGGATCACAACTTCCTGGTCAGCACCAATTTCAACGAAGGGGCTTAGGGGTCACGCATGCAAGGTGAACGGAAGATGAAGGGTAACTGCACTGAGGGTTGTCCGTCGCTCAGCCTCCAGGCAAAGCCGCAACTGAAATGTAGCAAAGATATGATGGCATAGGATGGCAAAGAGCTGCCCCCCAGGGCCCCTGGCTGAACCGCTGTGATCGGGGAGCCAAGTGAGGGCACAGCTGCCAGTCGGCATTCGCTAGACCTCACACACACAAAAAGGAAGGAGGGAGGGAAAAGGAAAAAAGAAAAGAAATTGTAGATTTGGGGACCTCACTCAGCACACTAGCAGGCAAGGCTGACATGTCAAACCGGGATTACTCCTCAGAAATCTAGCATTAACCAGCAAGAGCTGCCTTGTTACTGTTCCATTCTGGAACAGTAATGCTGACCTTGCCTGTAGGCAATTGATTAGGGCAGTGGGTCCCAAATAGAGCTCTACCAAACACTAGCTCAAGAAGATCAACCAGAAATGAGCGTCAAGGTCAACCGTGTTTGGGAAACAGCATGTTATCTCCTCCAGCCTCACTTGGAGCATTTTTGCTCACACTGGAAGATGACAAGAAGACCAGCAGTCAAGAACCCTATTTAATTTGCTTGAACGCATCCTTTTTCACACTTACACAACCATGGAACTCTTTTTCTCTTTAACCTACTGGTATGGACTGAACTGTGTCCCTTCAAAATTCGCATGTTGAAGGCTCTGATATGACTATTAGGAGATAAGGTTATATGAGGTCCTCAGAGTGGAGCCTTAATCCGGTAGGACTGATGTTTTTATAAGCGAAGGAAGAGACGCCAGAGCGCTCGCTCTCTCTCTCTCTCCCTCTCTCTCCCCCCATGCGCTTCCCCAGAGGAAAGGCCATTTGAGGTCACAGGGAGAAGGCAGCCATTTGCAAGCTGGGAAGAGAGGTCTCACCAAAAACCAACCGTGATAGCAACTTGATCTTCGACTTCTAGCCTCCAGAACCGGGAGAAAATCAATTTGTGTTGTTGTTGGTATTCTGTATCGGAGCCCAAACAGACTAATATTATCCACAAGCATGCTGTGGAACTCGCTTTAGGGAAGCAGGATTAAACCTGTGCTTTTCATACCCTTGATCTTCTAGGAGACTTAGAAGTTCCTGTAGACAGGAGAGGGACTATGATCCCTGTTTGGAGGTTAGGAAATGGAAGTCCACAAGCATGAAATGAGTGACCACAGAGCTGGGCAGGACTGGGCACATGGAATTCAATCTCACTGTGACTGACTCAGAAGACAGGTCCCCTGCCATCCAGCAGCTGTAGTCGACTGAGCATGGCATGATACTCCCACTCACAATAAATAGGGGGCTATCTCCCTAAGCACGGACTGTGTAGTAAGGAAAAGTGGTGTCAATCAAAGGTTTCCTGGAAAAGGTGATTCTAGAAGGGGGCACAGAGTAGCCATGTTGGAAGTAACCAGGATCAAAACTGGTGAGACCCTTTGATGGCAGGAACTCTAGTACTAGGCTGAGGATCAGATATCTTCCTGGCTGGGCAATAGGGAGCCGGTGTAGTTCTTGAGCAGCAGGGCATGACATGGTCTGAATTGGTCTAGGTGTGTGGGATAACTGGGAAGGAACCTGGATGTGGGAGGCCCGGAGGCCAGACCAGCAGTGACCCTGCAGAGATGGAACATGGAAGGATGGCGGCGGGGGGATGGTTCACTTTCTCATTCGCCTCCCATGCTTGCCCCCATGATCTTGCTGCCCTGGGGGATGGTTGGACTTTTCCAGGTCTTGGCATTTAGAGCTGGTCCTGGCAGCCAGGTCCTCCCAGGCTCCTGGGAAACTGACAATGAGGGGTAAAGGGTGGATGGAAAAACTATTTAAGGTACTAAACACACACACACACACACAGCATGGATGGCTGTTGGGCAGGGAGGCTCTCTCTCTGCTCCCCTTTTCTGTTTCCCACATGTAAGTGAACCCTAGCTCACTGCTCTGATTTCCATGTATCCTCCCAGACCAACTCATTCAGTCATTCAGCCTGGTTTTGTCACCACATGAGGGAGGGAGAGTCCTGCGGCGGATTCTAGAGGAACTGGCCAGGGACCGAACCAGGGCACCAGCTGGCTCCCCAAAATATGGACAGTTCACCCTTCAGGACAATGACTCTGAGGTCTGAGGAGGCCTAGGGCTCTTCAGTGTGCCTTGGAAGACAGAGGAGTGCTGGCGGTGGCCACCCCCCATCCGCCCATCATTCCCATCCAAACGGGACTTGAACCAGCTCAGCTCAGCTTTCACTGACTTTCACAAATTGGGGCCCTCATACATCCATTCAGAAAGGGATCTACGTCTTTAAAAAACCATTACCGTAGGGTTGAGGTGGGGGAGCAGAGATGCTGAGCTGCAGCTGACGCTCCTGGCAGCCGGGCAGGGATCACAGTGGTGACAGAGAAGCGTGGGAAAGCTCTGCAACCCCCTACTTAATACACAAGGCAGCTCTAAGAGCTAAGGATGCTTCTCCCAGTTTACACTATGGAAACTGAGTCTGGAAGACATAAACTAACTTGCCTGCCCCTGACCACACAGCCAGGATCTCCCATCTTCCGTGGGGTGGCAGCAATTCCAGCAGCTATGGGTTACTGGGAGGAAGTCTGAAACACGCCACCGCTGCCCCAGTCCAGGAAACATCCCTCATGGTACATTCTAGAGAGGCAGCAGGACATGAAGACTTAGAACAGAAGTAGGGATCAGAATCCTGTCGCCACCAGCCTCTTAGAACCCGTGTGAGCTTGAGCAAGCTGTTTGACGGCTCTGGCTCTCATCTGTTAAGTGGGGACAGACAGGACCTCACCCCCAGGGTTCTGGTGAGACGCAGTGAGTGCATATCCACGGTGCCCGACTCCTCACAAGTATACGTGAACTCACTCATTTGATTCTGTGTGGTTGCCCCCCCGAGGTAGTACAAATCAGCGGACTGGGAAGGGGGATTGCTGCCAGAGCCAATCTGAGTTCAAGCCTGCGTCATTTTCCACGACCTTGGATGTGACCCTCTTTCTGCCACTCATTGAGTGATTATTTGGGCTGGCAAATCCCACAGGAAAGCCTGCTGAGATCAAAGCCCAGCTTCCCACAGCCCCCTTTCTGAGCTCTCTGCCTCCTTCGTGCACCCTGTTTGGCCAGGACACACACCCAGAAGGCGAACTCTCTGGGACCCGAGCACTTAGGGTCTCAGCATGGTGAGGCAGAAGAGGATTGGCGACCTGGCTCCCCTTGGCCATGACAGACAAGAGGCAACATCCCCCACTTCCTCCTCTACTTCCCTGTCTCCTGTGCTGTGGCCACAACTCACTTCCCAGGCTTCCCTGCAGGAGCCCCTCCTGTGGCCGCCCCCATCCTCCCTCAGATGAACAGGCGGCTTCTCCTCTCCTGGTCCTGGCTGTTCAAGGCCACAAGGAGGGCCTGGAATTGGGGCCCTGGCTGGAGGCCTCAATGTCTTCCAGGTGTGGGGGAGGCCCAGCTGGCCGGGCAGGTGTGGGGAGGGCCTGAGCAGCTGTGGGGTGTCTGGAAGGCATTTGGGCAGCTAATGAGCTCAGGATCTAATTAAAACATTGGAGGAAGAATCTGGGCCCAAGCCATGCGGCACAGGAAGTACAGTCCAGGGGCCTGCCTGGGCCTGGGTTAAGTGGGAGGAGTGCCTGGCTGAAGAGCGGGGTCCAAGCGGGGACTCAACTCTGGCCCTGACCCCACCCTTCCCGGCCCCACCTCTTCCCCCAGAACCCGAGTTGCTTGGATTCTGAAGTGACCGGGGACTTGGACACCACACCACTGCTCTCTGCAGAGAGAATCGGTCAGTCGGCAACCGGCTGAGGGTTGAGGACTGGGGGCGGGGGGCTCAGGGGCGAAGACCGGGACTCTGCCCAGCTAAGTCCAAGGTGTTTCTGCGGACCGGACGTGAGGAGCAGGATCCAGGTGAAGAGAAAGCCGGGGAAGATTCACCAACCTGATAGCCCACTGCACCCCAAAGACGTGGGCATCCCAGTGGAGCGAAGCTGAGGCCATCAGTCACCGCCATTGTAACGGCATCGCCACCCTCACACTGTCTCCGTCAGCCACAGCCACTGTCACTGTCGCCATCAACCCTATGGATGCCACTTATCGATCCGCACGTCCTTGACAGCCTCCCACCCCCAGGTTGAACACCCACCCCTCATTTCTGGTCTAGCAGATCCCAGCTCCCTTGTACCTCGCCCACCCCTCGACACATGCCCGCACCCTTCACCCCACCCCTGCTAGTGCCCTGAGGGGCTCAAGAGAGGAGCAGGGTGGTGTGGGTCCCCAAGGTCCACATGCTGAGACTTCTGCTGGGACACTCCCTAGGTAGACATGGTTCTTGCCTCTGTTCTTCCTGAAGGCCTCTGTGTACCTTAAATCTGGAATTCCCCACAGTCTAGACCAAAGGACTTCCCATGGAGGAGATATTTCTAAAGAATTGGCTCAGGACCCCAGTAGTCTGGGTGAGGGTCTGCCCAGTCCTTCCCCACGAATAATCCCATCAACCCTCACGCCTAGGGTGACCCTCTTCCTCCTTCACGTCCCTGCCCCTCCCGCCATCCTTTCCCATCTGCTCCCAATAAGTTTGGCTAACATCTCCCAGCATGCCTTTCACCTCCTGGTCCCTGTGGGAGGACTGAGGAGGCAGGACACCCCCCATCCTGGTCCCAACTCAGGGTGTTAACAAGGAGCAGGTTTTCACCCCAGCTGTGGGCTCAGACGGGAGTTTCCTCCCTCCTGCCTTCTCCTTTATTCTTCAAATGGCCCAATTTCCCCAACAGATGCTGGAGGTTGAGAGGAGAGGGGCAGGTGGGGAAAGTGAAGGTTTCCTTCTGGAGTGGAGGTGATAGGGAGGGGAGGAGAAGGTGGGAGCCTGGGGAGGTAAGGGGGACACTTCCTCTGGAGGCACCCGGGGAAGCAGCCGTCCAGAGGTGAGAGGGGAGGTCAAGCAGAGGTCAGGCCCACAGTCCTGGGCGCAGTCCTAGGGGAGAGCTGGATGCTGAGGTCCCCCTACCAACCCTAGTCTCCTCAGCCCTCAGCCTCAACTCCTGCCTCCCCCGTCCTCCCATCTCACAAGCCCTGGGGAGAAGCCTTGCCCCCTAAAGCCTTCCGAGAGAGCCCCTACCTTCCACAACACCTTGGCCCCCACTGGCCCAAAGCAGCCTTCCGGGGCACAGGGGCACCTGCCTGAGCAGATCTATCTGCTTCCCTGAAGGCCAAGGCAGAATCTGCCTCGCTTGTCTGCCCTCCTTACGCAAGCTTCTGAGCTCAGCACACCCTCTGGGGGCGCTTGCTAACCGAATGACCGAATGGCGACAAGAATGCGGTGGTGGCGCTCAGACCAACCGGCAGCTGGGGGCCCGACGCATGAAGTCCTGTGTTCTCTCTCCCCCGCTTGGCTGTGCAGGTTTAGGCCACTTCCTTGCTGCCTCTGGCCTCGGGGGGTTGGCCTAGATGCACTGGGAGCGCGGTGCTGCTCTCTCCCCAGGAGGGTAGGGTCTGACGGGCTATGGCTGAGAAGCTTTGTAGCCCCAGTGGCCGCCCACGTGCCTTCCCCAGGAGGGCCTCTCACAGACTTCCCTGGGGCGCCGGCCGGCCGGTGGGCTGTCCAGGGGCAGAACAGCTCTACGGACACAGCCCCGGGTGGGATTCCATGTGCTCCCAGGATCCCGGGATCCTGCCTGGTGGGAACACCATGAGAAGCATCCCCCAGGTCTGGCTGCCCTGGCCAGGCCAAAGAAGCTGCGAGAGACAAGCCAGCACTCTCCAGCCAGGCTCTCAGTGAGGAGGGGTGCTCTCCAAGGCAAAGCACTGACCTCACACAGATACCACGGCTCACCCTCTCTGCCATCGGTCTCTGCCCATGAGCACGTCAGCAACTCAGGAGGTGAGGGGGACCGGAAAGACCTCTCCTCATGTGGGCTTCCCATGGGGGTCATGGTAAACCAGGAGCCTGGAGAGGGCAATGCACACCCACCCCTAAAGAAACAGAGCTCTGGGGGCAGGCAGAGGCATTCTCAGAGCTCCAAAAGTCCAACCCCCTGGGCCACCTCTGCCAGGAAGCCTCCCCCCTCCTAGGGATGCCTTCTTGTGTTCTGTGGTCATCGCTTGGCCCTCAAGGGCCAGGGTAGAGCTCCTGCCATTTACTTGCTTTCCCTGGGACCTGCGAGGCAGGTAGCCCTGCTCCCAGTCACTAATTAGCATTCCTCCTCCTACAGTACCCCAGTGAGCCCCCTCACCCCTATGTGCCCCCAGGAAATTCAGTGGGTCCCAGGGCCTCTATGGTTCTAGCCCCCTGGGGCTTGCCATGCTCCCGGCCTCTGCTGACTTCTTCACCCCATCCCCAGCATGGAGAACACTGCTGTTCATGCTGTTCTGGGACTGCCATCCTCAGGAGCATCCAAGCTCTGCTGTTCTGCCGGAAGCCCTCAGAAAAATCCTTCCAACCCCTTCCAGGACGGCCCTGCCATCCACCAGGCAGCTTGCACCATGCCCAGCATCAGCACCACTGCCTTCCTCTCCATCAGCTCCCCTCCTGTCCTGCCAGGACCCAAGCTCTCCCCCTCCTCAGCTCCCATAGGAATCAGCACCTGCCCCGGGGTCCCCTGCCCTGTTCTTGGTCGGATCCCGCATGCCCACCTGAATGCCCTTGAGTCTCAGCTGGGGCTGACCCTGCTGCTCACGTCTCTGTGATCTTTGCCAGAGGTTCTGAGGGTCTCCATGGAGGGGCTGTGCCTCCACCATTTGACTATGGAGTCTTCACCTCCCCCCTCGGAATACGTGTCCTCCAAAGGCACTGCCTTCTCCATTAATCTTAGGTCTCTTCAAGCTCAGGGGCTAGTGGCCTGAGGCTCCCTGAGAGCAAGTATTATGTCTCCCACATTGGCCTGGTCTGCCCTTTGGACAGTATATGCCTCTTCCTCCAATCTATTGGCTCCCTAAGGGAGAGGATGTGCCTCTCCCATTTGACCTGGGTCTCCCCCATCAGACTAGTGGCTCCTAAGGGAGCAGACCTGGCTACATAACTCACAGGACCTGGTACAAAATAAAAATGCAGGGCCCCTTATTCACAAAGTATTCAGAATTTCAGGCAGTGACAGGAGAGCATTAAGTCAAAGGCAGGGAGGGCCCTTCTCAGCACAGGGCCCTATGCACAGGTCACACGTCCATAGAGGAGGGGACCATGCCTTCTCATCGAGGTGGAGGGCAAGGAGCTGAGAGGCCGGACTGGCACAAAGCCAAAGGGAATGGGAAGCGACGGGGAGGTGAGTGGTGCAGGCCCCAGGCTTGGAGGAGGGACACACAGGGTCACCTCCAGGAACAATGGGGCATTCAGGAGCAGCTAGGCTTCTCAGCGGGGCCCTGACGCCAGGCTCAGCCCTGCAATTCATGCTCCACTCACTGAGCAAGCACTGGCAGGAGCTCAAGTAGGAGAAAGTTGAGGCTGCGGAGGTGGCCGTGGTAGAAACATCTATTTTTACACAGGCGGGGTGGGGAGGCAGGTCAGCAGTGGCTTTGAGTGAGTCCCAGAGCAGCCACCACAGGGGCCAGTGAGGGCCTGGGCTGGGACAGTCAGGAGGGAAGGGGGGAGGGCAGGCCATGGCAGCTGAGGGCCACCCAGGCAGCCCACCCGAGCAGCACTGGGTCAGGCCTGTGCTGGGCCAAGGAGCAAGATAGCCTCCCTAAGAGAGGCCCAGGGGGGCACCATATCTATCTCCAGTTCTGCTCTCCCAACACTAACTCAGGTCCTTGCGGTGTGACACGGTTGGGCTGGAACAGAGCCAGAGACTCGTGGAGCCCAGCCCCCACCCCCACACCGACTCCTAATTAAGGACCACCACCCACCTTCCCCCAGGTCCCTGGGGATGCTCTGGCCCATCGAAGCTCGTAAGGGTAGAGGAGGAAGAGAGAGCCTTGGCTAAGTTACCCTGCTGGGGACACCTGCTCAGTTACCCTCAGTTGGAAGTGGAGTGTGGGTTAACCTTTAAATAAGGAGCCAAGAGATGTGGTTGCTAAAGCCAGGGAGTGAAGCACTGCTGGGGGGATTTCAGACTCTGCACCAGCCTGGCACCCCACTTGGGTGGCCCCTACCCAGCCTCAAAGTGAGGCCAGCTCGTCCCCACCCCGTGCCTCCAGCAGCCAGCATACGACGCCCCCACCTGTCCTCCCCGCAAGGGAGATGCTGTGTGCTGGGGTGTTTACGTTACATAAACCTAACCACGCTCGTCAAGACAATTTGTGGCTCCCCCTGAGTAATGAAAACTCAAACTCCTTCTAGTGCAGGGCCAGGCTGGGCTCCCAGCCACAAGCCCTGGATCCACTTCTAACTCCTGGATTCCTCTGGGCCCCTGCCAGCATGGGAGAGGAGGACAGACACCCCCCAGCCCTACTCGGCTCACCTCTGCCTACCCTGCTGGGCTACCCTAAGGAAGGCAGGAACCGGCCCCTTGGGCAGCCTGCTGAGACTGCCGGGGGCGGGGGGGAGACCCCACAGCGCCCAGGAGCCCTGTACTGCACTCTGGGCAGGCTCCCTCTTCGTTTAAGGATAGTCTGCCACCACAGGCCGCCGGCCTCACTCCTCAGCCTCTCTTCCTGATCCATCCCCTCTTGGACATGGTAGCAAACACTTCTGTAGAGTTCCCTTCCTCCCTGTCAGCCCCTCCAGGTGAGAGGGCTGGGGGCAGAGGTCCCGAGGCAGGGACTACCCTGGAGGCTAGGGCAGGGGTGGGAAGGAGAGAAGTGAACAGAATGTGCACACATGACTGCACTGCTTATGTCCCACACAGCCCGGGGCGGGGGGGCGGGGGGCGCCATCTATGGCGTTGTCCTTAAGGATGGAGCCCTTGGAGGTGTGCAGCCTCCTCAGGCGTCCCTGTCAGCTTCTAAGGAATGAACGGCAGATCAGGGCTCCCCCGGGGGCACCGCTCACTCTTTATAGGTCTTCTGAGCAGACCCCAGCTTGTCCCCTAACAAGTCCTGCCTGTTCCAGGGGGCCCAGCAGATTCGAATCTAGCTCATAAACCACAGAGGTCTGAGTGCAGACAGCCGATGGGAGGAAAGAAGGCGCTGGCCCCAGCCACCAGCTGGGGGAGGAGGGGGAGCGGGGGCTGTAGACAAATGGTTTTTACACTTTGAGTTAATGAGGGTCAGGCAGGGGCACCCACTGGCAGGAGAGGATAAATGAGAGGAAAAGTTGGGGGAAGGGGCAGGAGGAGGAGGGGAGAGTACTCCAAATATGGGAGGTGAGCGGAACACTTACGCCGTCATAAAAACCTCTTAGAGACACACACACATGCACAAAGAACAGGTCAGCCCCACACAAGCTTCCAGAGCCCTGCTGCGTGCCAGGCCTGGTGCTGGAGGCTGTTGGGACAGCTGTCTCCGGGCCCTTTACTAGCAAAACCCTATCAGTGGAGAGCCTGCACTCCCAACAGATTTCTCTCTCCATGAATTACATCCAGTACGACTGCCATGAGTTCGTTTCTCAGGGCACATTCTGTGCTTACTTAGAACGGCTTTGGTACAGGTAGTAGGTGTAAATCCTAATTTCAACGTGTGCCATCTCCTAGTCCTTGTGACATCTCAGTTCGGATCCCTGACTTCTTGTCAGATCTAAGGAAGTGCTTGTTTTTCTACTTGTCCGAGGAGCCCTTGCGGGGCGGGGGTAGGAGATGCATGTCAGCTCTGCCCGGCATTCCTGCTTTGCCTTGTTAGCTTACCCTCACTCTGCTGTCCTCTTCTGTTCACATTGTTCGTTTATCTCCCATCAGTGTTTCAGGGCAGGAGTCTTTCCAAGCCCCGTGTCCATCTCTGTGAGGGCTGGTTTAGTGAAATCCCCATCATGTGATTGTAAATCCTCTTAACCAGGCTCACTCGGAAAGCTAATACACAGGAAGCTGATAAGCAAGGGTTATGCTCCTAAGACCCCTGCCCTCAGGACGCCTATTTACTTGGCATAAAACCTGTACCCATCTGTCACGTGGCCTAAGAAGAGTCCAGGATGGATCTGAACATGACATACTGGGAAATTTTTGTAAATTTTGTAAATATTCTCTCCTCATACACCGGTGAAGGGTTGTGCACCTCCTGAGGTCTCTAGAGACCCCCGTCGGTTCCAGCCCTCCCCACCCAACCCCACCCCAGGCCTTTGTGGGCAGCCTGGCAGCCCAGAAATTGCCTTCCTCCACGAGCAGCACTGTTTGTGGACAGCTGCCGGGAAAACCTAGTTCTCCTAGTGAGTCCTCTCTCCTCCGTGTTCCCAGTGATTCAGCCTTTGCCTGGGGGTCGCTGAGAGACCGAAGGGGCCCCTGCCCTAAACAAGGAAACAGGGACCCGGTCATTCAGCCCAGACCCCCGTCCTGATCTCTGACAACCAGAGGAGACTTCTCCCACCTCGTATGTCAAGGACTGCTTAGACACTTCAAAATAGCCTCCCAGAATGGCCAGTGAAAAGCCCTGTGGACAAGATGTTCCAAAAGAAAAGAGAAAAAAAAGAAAGGAAGGAGACTACCTTAAAGTCCATCGATACGGGCCTGGCTACATAAAGTGTGGCTTATCTACATGATAGACTGTCTTGGAACCATAAAACCATGTTGTAGCAGCACGCTCAGCGAGGTGGATGGAGAGTCACAGGATGGTGGCTGTAAGCCCCAGTGTGCAGTGAGATCATGTTCTTTAAAAATCCCAACATACATTGCGTACTCAGATGGAAAATTCTAGAGACACCTATGTGCCAACAGTGGGTCTTTCTGGGTGATGGGATTAGTGGCTCTTTTATTCTCTTCTTGCTGCTGGTCGTTCTCTCAAATTTCTGTAATGAACATAATACTTTTGTAATAAGACAAAAACCAATAAAAGCTATTTTTAAAAATAAAATAAATAGTCACCCTTGCCGATCTGGAAATAGCGTGTTGCCCGAATCCCCCCAGGGGTTAGAGTGGGCAGTGAGGAGTGTGAACACTGGAAGCATTCCCCCAAGTGGCCAATCATGGGAAAGAAGACAGCCAAGGAGGCTCTGTGCCACACTTAGCCTAGCCTAGAGTGGGTGAGGGCACCCACTTCATTCCTGGCAAGGGCAACACAGGGAGGGATAGGAATGAACTGGATGACACTTGCTGAGACACTGCTTTCCCTGGTCCGGAAGAGTTGAAAATGAGCTGTGTAAGAGATGATAGGCAACTCCCAGGCAGTGAACAGTATGACCAGACCGGAAAGCCAAACTCCTTCCTGCCTCAGGGCCTTTGCACTTGCTGTACCCTCTGCTTGGAACGCTCTCACTCGGGTTTTTCATGGCTCACTCACTTCGGCCAGGTTTTACTCTGATGTCATATTTTCAGAGGGTTTCTCCCCAGACCCTATGGAAAAAGGCCACTCCACACCCCACCCAACCCCCGCCACCCATAGACAGGTTTATCTCCTCCCCCTGCTTTATTTTTCCTCCTCACATTCCCTTCTTACTACCTGTAATTGTTTATTGTCTGGCCCCCTGACTGGGCACTTTTACAAGGGCAAGAGTTCTGAGCTTAGAGCAGAGCCTGCGCACACTTCAGAGTGCCCACGCTACCTCCACGCACAATCACACAACTGTCCCTCCTTGATTCATTCCCATGCCAACCACACCCAGCCGGGGCTCTGGGTCCAGCTGAAAGTCACCAGCTGTGAGACTGGGGTTTGGCAGGGGAGGGTCTGGGCCTGTGGCGGGGCAGGAAGGGAGCGCGGAAAGAGCAAGCACTCTGAGTCAACATGGCCAGACTTGCCTTTCTTTCATCAGCAGCCCTGTGGCCTGAGTCTTGGTTTTCTGGTCTCTAAAATGGGGCTCAAAATAGCTACTTCTCACAGGTGAGGATTAAAGGTGACAATGTGCCTTGTATCGCACCTGACTTGCAGTTGGCAATCAGTGGTCAAGGGCTCCCCCTCTGACCAGCCTCCAGCTTCATCCTCACCCCTGAACTGAGCCAACTCCAGAGGCCAAGGAAGAGCTGGGGCTCCCCCTCCCCCCTCCCCAAGCTTCCCTACCCCATTGGGAACAGGAGAGGAGAGCTGCTGGTAGGGATGGGCTTGTCCTGGGGGCGGCAGGCCTGAGAGCCTGGCCCGGTGGGAGGTGAGTCCCACGCATCTGAGACAGCCTGACTAATACGGAGTGCAGCATCCCCCACCCAGCAGTCCTCAGGGCAGGGACCCCGGCTCCCAAGGCTGGCACTGACCGACCAGGGGCTGACACAGACAGCCTCCCCTCTTCCTCTGTCTTTCTCTCTCTCTGTCTCTGTCACACACACACACACACACACACACACATCACACATGCATACACACCATACACACACACCCACACACACACATCCCTGGCTGCCTGGCCTCCCTCCCTGGCCTCCTCCTCCTATTCTCTGTGGTGGAGGTGTCCCCTCAGGCCCATTTTTCTCATTCTTCTGGCAGCCTGAGCCGAACTGTGAAAATCCAGCTCTCCCTGGGCCAGAACTGGGTTATGTAAGAGGCCCCAGAAGCCCCGGGGGAGGGGCAGGAAGAGCCCCCACCTCCAGTCGGGGGGTGGAGGCAGCTCTCAGCTCAGGGTCCCAGGGCCATTCCTACCTACCTGCTCCCACCCAGCCTCAAACCCCCTAACTACCCCCTCACACACAACTCCCTCATGTAAAATCCGGTCTCCGCCAATTCACCCATCCTCTTTCAAAACCAGCCTCACCTGACCTTCAGGAATTCTCGTGGAATTGAACACACCCAACTCCCCCCCCACGCCTGCAAGCCCCCTGAAAGTAGCTCAATTCCCCCACCTGCTGCTTGCCTCTAGAAGACTAAAAGGAGAGGACCAGCCCTCAGTCTGAGAGGGGATGCACTTCCTTCCTGGTGTGGGGCAGACAGGAAGAACCCAGGCTCCCACAACCCGCAAGAAGGGTATCACCAAGGAGAGGCTGTTCGCATTCCCCAGCCCCAGCGGACTGCTCGAGGGACAGTCTTGGGCCCCCACCTCCAGGTGCGCTAGCTAAGCCCCGCCTGGCGGTGTGGGCCTGAGGGGGGCCGGTGCAGCTCCAAGGAGCAGAGCCTGGTTAACGGAGCTCCGAAAGCGGCGTGGAAACCCACACGGCCGCGTGGAAGTGTTCCGTGCGGGGCGCAGCCAGCGCCGTCTCCGCACGCACTCCGGGCACGCAGGCCTGTGCTGGAAGCCGCGACAGCAGCAGAGGTTTGCCCACGGAGGGCAAGGGAGAGGGACAAGGTCAATGCTCCATAGCGCTGGCCTCGGGGCCCCCTCGCCAAGTCTCTCTCCCCCGGACGCAGTCAAGGCGTGCGTCTGGGACTCGCACTGTCCTCCCTAGATGGGCGAACCTGCGCTCCATGAGGGCTTGCCAGGCCCCAGGGCCGCTCACCTCATCGGGGAGCCTTTGCCCGCCTATGCTCTGGTCCCGCACGCAGTCATCTCCTCGTTCAGCTCTGAGCGCAGCCCGATTTCCGCCGGTTCTCCGTCCTCGGATGGCACCTGGCTGCTGCCCCAAGGTTCGATCCATGGGGGGGATCCAGGAATGACTGCAACTCTTTCCTGGATCCTGGACAGCAGGGAAGGGAAATGAGGGTGTGGATCAAGAAGGGTCGCCTGCCCTGCCCCATTTTCCAGGCTCAGCCACGTACTTACTTGTCCCCTCATTTCAGTAGCTGGCAGAGAGTCATAATTGAATTTGCAGTAGGGCTGAGAATGAAAAAAGAAAACCCTTTACATGTCTGGGATTAATTTATCCCTGATGATGGCCACATTCACACGCTCCTTTCTGCTTAGGTTTCCAGAGCATTCTGGCTGACAATGTGAAACACACACACACGGAGAGAAAGCATGTGTGCCCTGAGTGCACGCTGGGAGCGTGCGTGCGCCCGCATGCATGACTGTGTGTGAGAGCGCGGGGCTTCCTGGGAGGGTCTGAGCATGACGGACGCAGCCGTCTGCCAGAGGGGGTCTGTGTGGGGCAGAGGGAGTCCTCCTGCACGTGCATCTGTAGGCATGCCCAGGCTGGTCATTCGTGGGCAACTCTCCGCCGGCTCACCCAACGCCCCAGGGGAGTAACTGAGACCGTGCTGCTTTGCTACAAAAGGAAAGCCTGGACATGGTGGCCAAGACAGGCTGGTGTGATGGGCGCCACACGTCTTCTCCCACTCCCTGCCCTCATTCCAATAGCAGCAAGCCCAGTCCCCCCACCCTCCCGCCCCAGGCAAAGAAATGGGTTCACCATCACCCCCAGCCTGGAGGAGCCCCCCGGAGAGGGGAGCCATCTCTCACCTGCCCTGTCTTCTTCTTCAGTGCTCTCCCTCCTCCCCAACACCCAGGTCAGCCCAGAGCTCCTTTTCAAAATAAAGGGAGCACTCCCTCTGTGTCAGGTACTGTGCATCATCTCGGGTGGTCCCTGCCACACCCAGTGAGGGAAAGGCCACCATCATTCCATGTTTCAGATGAGAAAATAGAGGCCTAGGGGTAAAGTGATGTGTCCAAGGTCACAGAGCTAAGTGGGAGAGGCAGGGCTTGAACCGCTGGGCGCCTGATTCTAAAAGCCACGCTCTGGTGATGGGGATGAAGGAGTGCACTTGTGACGAGCACCAGGTGTTGTATGGAAGTGTTGAGTCACTATATTGTACACCTGAAACTAATATTACACTGTATGGTAACTAACTGGAAATTTAAATAAAAACTTAAAAAATTTTTTTAAATAATAAAAGCCACACTCTAGTAAAATCTCTTTTGACCAGGAATCTGTCAGGCTGGGAATCCTTTTACAGACGGAAGAAGCCTTTTGGTCCTCGAAGCTCTGCTCCCAGACATATGTCTTCCAGGTGAGTTTGGGTCTCCTCAGTGGGAGTGTTCACAGGACAGGCTTCTCTGCATTCCCACCCCCAGGGAGACCCAAGAGGGGTGCCCTCCTGGGGTTTCACACAGTATTATCCTTCTGCCTTCCCTGTCCTGAAGGGTCTCTTGACACCTTCTTCCTGGTCTCTGGATAGTGAGCCTGAGTAGTAAGAGTGCCCCAGGAAAAGGAGAGGAAAATGTAGATTACAAAGAAGTAAAGGTACCAGCATTACCCATTATAAGTGTGAGTGATTTCTTTGTGGATTTGGGTCTTTTGTCTCACCCTTGGTTCTTGGTCAAGTTCCTTTTGAAAAGATCCCAGAACATCTCTGCTGAAGCCAGAAGTAAAGGAAAGAGTTTCCTGCATAGGCCTGAGCCAGCAGAGGGATGGAGTGGGCCCAGGAGGCTGGGGGTAGGGGCACAGGTGAGCTCTCGGGGGGCCCCATGGTGATCCCCAGTGTCTGCCTGAGGAAGGGGCAGCCAGGCTCCAGCCCCAGGCTGATCGTGGAAATGTGGAAGACCAACCACTGCCCCCAACTCCAACCCCCCAAACACACATAAGCCAGCCCTGCAGAGTGAAGGGACGTGGAGCTGGGGTCATCGATGGAACCCACAATGAACTATTGGATTATGAGGGAAATGCGACGTGGGGCTTCCCCAACTTGATTGGGCAGGACCAGTGCAGGGGGTTTGTCTCTCTCTTCCTCCCTTCCTCTGTTTCCAGTTGAATAAGCCTGAGAGCCAGTGGGGAGGGCAGAAGGGAGCCGGCTCTGGCCCTTGGAGGAATGATGAGCCAGCGGAGGACATGCTCCAGCAGTTGGGTGAGGTGCTGGTCTCTTTCCTGTCCCCACTGCCACAGTCTTCCAGCTCGCCTGTCTCTGCCTCTGGCCCTCACCATGAATCTGTCTCTCCCTACATCTGTCTCATCTGTTGTCTCTCTTTTACACACACACATACATTATACACACACACACACACACACACACACCATGGAAAACCAAGACCAAAACGAAGGCAGAGAAACAGGATGAAACCCCCACCGGGCCAAGCCACAGGGAATAGGAGCTGCAGCCGGATGGCCCCGAGGAAGGCACAGCAGCGAATGGGAAAAGGGGGAGAGGGAAGCTCCGGATTGTCACGTCAGTAGCTCAGCCGCCATTTAAGGACAAGCACATCAGGCCGAACCCGGCCCTCCCCCGGTTCTCTTCGGCAAGCAGGAAACGTTTCCTGGGCTGTCCCTGTGTCCGTCAGGGGATGCCCACCTGGCTCCTCTGGAAATCCCATAATCCCACATTTATGAAACACGTGGAGAGAGGATTGAGACACATTTGGGTTCCCTGGAGGTGGAGGCCAATTGCGGAGGGGGGTGTGGGCCCAGGGGCAGGCCAGGGCTGTGCTTACAGCTCTTTCTGTCTGTCCACCCTCCCTGTCACCCTTCTGCCCTCCCCACTGGCTCTCAGGCTTATTCAACTGGAAACAGAGGAAGGGAGGAAGAGAGAGACAAACCCCCTGCACTGGTCCTGCCCAATCAAGTTGGGGAAGCCCCACGTCGCATTTCCCTCATAATCCAATAGTTCATTGTGGGTTCCATCGATGACCCCAGCTCCATGTCCCTTCACTCTGCAAGGCTGGCTTATGTGTGTTTGGGGGGTTGGAGTTGGGGGCAGTGGTTGGTTTTCCACATTTCCACGATCAGCCTGGGGCTGGAGCCTGGCTGTCCCTTCCTCAGGCAGACACTGGGGATCACTATGTGGAGAAATGGTGTGTCCATGTATGCGTGTGTGAGCACGTGCGTGCACGCATGTACACAGAGCGCCTCTCTCAAAAACACCATCAGAGAAAAATAAAGGCAGGGAGCTGAGTATTCTGGATACAGAAGGCTTATCAAGTTTTACTGAACCATTTTTAACAGATGAGAGTTATTCTCCACCTTGCAGCAAGAAGGGATCTCAAACGTTGAGAACTATCTGAATGTCAGAACATAAAAACCCATTTTGAAATGACTCTGAGGCCCTGGCTATTTAAAGAGAACTTTCCATGAAATGCTCAGTAAAGTCCCTTCTGGGAAGGAAGCAGACATCTCATTAAGAACTGTGATGCGATTTCAGCCCTGGAGGCGCAGACTGAGGGTGGGGGGAGGCCGAGAGAATCAAGTCCCCCGGTTTTCCGCAGTGGCTGCTCGCACCAGCGCCCATCAGGGGAAACGCCCCAGAAGAAGGGCTGGGCGGTGACCTGAGTGATGGGCAGAGGCCGGTCTGCCCAGGGTTCAGCTCCGCAGAGCACAGGGAGAGACGGCAAATGGCAAGAGAAAGGCAAGCAAGGCGTGGCCTCTGGAGGAGCCCCGTGCCAGGGTGGTTGACCTCCCGCCTGAGGACGGTGGAGACGCAGGCCGGGTTCAGTTCCACTGCTTGTGGACAATGGGTCAGGGAGCGGAGAGGAGGAGGACTGAAGGAACGATACTTGGGTTTCCACGAGGCCGCTGCTGGTGATCTGACTGCAAGGGCAAGTGATGGGAATGGGACGAGGAGATGGGTTCAGGGAGATTCGAGAGCCAGAATCTGGCATCTGGTCGTGTCTTGGATAAGGGGGAAGAGGAAGTAAGGTTCATGGATGCCTCCCACACATCCAGTGCCAGGGACCGAGGGTACGGAGGGAAGAGCGGAGCAGGAGCTGTTTCCATGGGGTGGAGGACGGAGATGATGAGTGGGAGGGCCGTGTCGAGCTGGCGGCGCCTGTGAATTACCCCCGGGAGAGACCGCGGGGGGCAGACGGTGGATGACGTGGCTACAGCGCGGAGCGGAAAGGGGGCGAGATGTAATCGAGATGTGGCAATCGAAGCCACAGGGACACATGAGGTTGCCCAGGAGGCGTGCCGTGGAAGAAGAAGAGGGGCCCGGGGCGAGAGCTTGGGGAACACTGTAGACCGACAGAGGATGGCTGGAAAGAGAGGAGGAAAGGCGGACCGCTGCGAGCTCATGGAAGCCGACGACTGAAAGCGTATCACGAAGCAGAGGAACATCCGGTGCCACCGGCTGCTGCTGAGAGGCTGGAAGGGCAAGTGGTGAGAGCTTTAACAACCGGGGCAAGACGGGGCGCCGGTGTGAATGAGAAAAAGGAGCCCCTCCCTCAAGGTAGTTTACGTCTATGAGAAAACTATCGTAACACACTGATTTTATTGGAACAAAACACTTTACTGCCATCTGTAGGAAAATTGTTACAATAAATAATAAACGCATGACGTCTTAGATGTGGTGCTTGTACAGGGGAGCCCTGGCTATTGGCAGCGCAGTAGAAGAGTGCTCAGCAGAGCACAGAATTTACCAGTGAGCACGGTGCGAGCTGTGGGTAGCACACTAAACAATCAAAGATGGCTTAAACAGTAAGGACTTTATTTAAAAAATAATAATAATACTAAGGAATTTATGACCCCGTGTAACAAGACAACCAGAAGTTGGGACAGCTCCAGAGTGGGTTCTTTCTCGACAGCTTCATGGAGAACCAGGTCCTTGCCATCCTCTCTGTGTGCTGGCTTTCTTCCTCAGGCTTGTCCCCTCATGATCACAAGATGCCTGCCATAGCTCCGGTCATTACAGGTTTCCACAAACAAGATTCAAAGGCAGAAGATGACGATGTGCCTCCTTGCGTGTCCTTTGTTATTGGACATAAAGTTTCCTAGCAACTTTCCCAGCTGCTTCCCAACCCCCTACCCCCCCACCCCCCGCCCATAACCACCACCACCACCTCCCCCTCAGGTCTCACTGATCATAAACGAGTCACCTGCGTCTCCCTAAACCAAATCACGGGCATCACCGTGATTGGTTTGATCTAAGAAGACATCCCCCCCGGGAGCGGGGGCGGGGCTTCTCTCTGGGCACTTGGCCGTCGTGAAAGCTGAACAGCCCCAGGATCCTTTCAGCAAGGAGGAAGAGAGAAGAGTCTGCCGCAGGCATAGAATCAGACCACAGTGGGTGGAGGAGTGAGGGTGAGGTAAAGACCAGATCTTTAAGCAGGGTAAGGAAGCAGAGTGACAGTGTGACGGAATCACAAGAAATCCCAAAATTGTGGGGTGGGGGATAAGGTCACAGCCAAAGGTCCAGCAGCACAGGGAGACACAAATGCAGACGATGCTTTCTAGAACTTTGTGAAGGGAGGAGAGACACCATCACCAGGGAGCCATGGAGGACAGGAAGGGTATTGTGACTGTGCACTAAATCTGTCTGGACTCTCTCGTCTGAAACTGACTTCATGCATGGTACCAGCAGTCATAAAGCCAGACAACTGAGATTTATCCCAGTTGGAAGTATCTCCTATCGCACCCCACCCCATTCCCAGCCCTAGCCAATCGCTCCCCCGGGGCCCATCAAGTCTAATTTTCAGTATCTCTAGAATCCACTATCTCTACGCCAGAGTTTCTCAATAGCAACAGGAACAGTGTTTTGGACTAGATAGTTAATTGGGGAAGGCGGGGGCTGTTCTATGCCTTGAAGGATGTTTAGCAGCTGCTGGATGCCAGGAGCACCCTCACCAGCCGCCCCCCTCCAGCCAGGACAATCAACGACATCTCCGGGCACTGCCAAATAGGCCTTGAGGGGTACAGCTGCCCCTGGTTGAGAACCACTGCCCGGGGCCCACACAGAAATTCTTACAGATATTTGAACTCATTTCTGGCTTTGGCCAGTCTTCACATACTCTGTTCCATTTTCTTTCCCACTCTCTGCCCTTGACCCTGTAATCCCTGCTCATCCATCACTGCATTGTAATTGCCTATCTATCTATCTTCCTCTCCCACTCAGTGGTGAGATGTGGGAGGGCAGGAACCATCTTTAAAAACCAATGTTTATCTTGATCGACATTGTATCTCTAGAGCCTAGCACTTTGCCCGGTACACACACATACACACATTTCTTTAATGAATGAAGGAATGAAAAGCATGAATGAATTAATGAAGGACTGACTCCTGCCCTGCCTTTCAGATCTTCCCCAGCTGGATATTGAGGGCCACTTCCATCTTGAACCTCTCCCGAAGAGAAAATCACTCTGTGAAGCATAGTTCACCCGAAAGGGTCCAGGCCATCAGCCCTGTGCCATTCACCCCAGTCTGCCAATCAGGTGAGACAAGGCAGGGCCGTAGTCTGGGTCTCAGTGCAGGGAAGAGCCAAGTGCCCTGGAAGGATCACGCTGAGGCCTTGGGGCCTGGGCCAGGGGAGCAGGCTCACAGCGGGAAATAGGAGAAGCCCTCCTGGGGAACAGGAGAGGAGGCGGCCAGTGCTGCGCTCCAGAGTTCCAGCCCCTCAGGCGAGAGAAGCAGAGGCCTCTGTTTTGGAAACACGATGTTTTCACGCTCTTTGCTTTTTCTCTAAGTACGTTCCTGCTACCCCCATAGATTAAGCCTGATTCCTGCAGGAGAAGACAGACCCGCAGCTAATGCTAAGCTTCAGACCACAAGAAAATGGTGTGTTTGTGCAGACCAGATCTTTAAGCAGGGTAAGGAAGCAGAGTGACAGAGTGACGGAGTCACAAGAAATCCCAAAATTGTGGGGTGGGGGATAAGGTCACAGCCAAAGGTCCAGCAGCCCTCCCTGCCTGGAGAGTTCCTGGCCCAATCCTTTCCATGGTGCTCCACTTGGATAAAGTGGACCGTCTTCCTGGGCGTGGTCAAAGAAAGCAGAAGGTACAGTAACCGCCCGCCTAATCAAAGCGCAGCCTGGGAAAGGAAGAGGAGAAGCCTCAGTGAGGAGGGAGAGGGAGGAGGGGAATGTTCTCCAGGACCAGACACCAAACCTCAAAGCCCACGCACACCGACCAGTCTTGTCAAAGGATAAAGTTCCACTCAGAATGCCGAGCCAGAGATGGCCCCCGCCCGACTCACAGCCCAGCGAGCCAGACACAGCTGTCCTCTACACAACCCCACCTCACTCAGGCACTACGGGGACACACACACCAACATGGCCCTGTGGTTCAAACTGTTTTATACTGAAATACATATGGGCTGATCCAAAAAGGGTTGGGTCGGGGGCAAAAGAAATGATGAAACGAGGGTGATCCCAGGACTCAATGTCACCAGCTCTTGGAGTGTGTACCAGTCTGTCTGCTGGCTGGTGAGGCCTGGAGGTCTGGAGGAGCTCGGCTAAGCTGGGTGGAGAAGGCAGCCAGTCATGGGCCAGAGTCCTCAGCTGAAGGGCTTCACCAGCTTCATGGCCGCATAGTTCTGGAGGGAGGGAAGAGGCAGGGACACATGATGACAGCTGCCAGGGGGCGAGAGCTAGGAAAGGAGGCTCACCTACTCAACCACCTGCCTCCACCTTACCCACACCACCCCCCACACCACACTCAGCTCAACACCCCACTTCCCGGGGCTCTCGCCAACCACACAAGCCCACACCCTCCTGAAACTCTGCTTGCACCCTCCAACCTGGGGCCACGGTGCTGAGTGGCTCAGTCTCCTCCCCTACCAACCCAAGGCCCACTTCCGTGCTCCAGCCACCTGCCAAGAGGACTCTGATCATCCAGGGCCTGGTCAGGGGCAGGCCTGTCCTGTCCTCTTCTATCAGACAGGTGGCCTGAAGGCATGGCCATGATTCTCCCCAGCCCCTCCCATATACCCCCACATGGGAACCCACATGGGTTCATTGGCCACCACACTCCCATCCAGCCAACAGACAGAGAAGGCTGAGGGGAGGGATGTATGGGGATGACCTACCATGCAGGTCAGCCCAGGAGATGGGTCACCCCTGATTAAGCCCTGCCTGCTGCAGGACTGACAGGAATCTCCCCTCCCCATTCCTCCCCCCCCCCCCCAAAAAAAAACCATGAAAACACATACAACACAACACAAGGCTCCTAATTGGGACAGTATGTTCCCCAGCGCCGGCCCGGGAAAGCCAACTCTGGAAACAAAGCCGCCGCTCCTTCCCCGCCAGATCGCCTCCTGCCTCCCCACGCTGGCCCTGCTCCCGGCTGGCTCTCGGGGGGAGCTGGGAGGAATCAGACAGGCTGCCCTCCATGTCCCCCTCCCAGGGCAATTTCCAAGAGGGTGGGAAGTTAGGCCAACTGGAGGGAAGCAGCCCTGGCTTTGGGCCCCTCTCTTTCAGACCCTCGGCCCCCAAGGCCTAAAAGCCAGGTGAGGGTCTAGGACCCACCAGGTGATCGGGCGACTTGGCTGGAGGGGAGCAGGATTTGCCTAGGTAGTAGCAAAGACCTATAAATAAACAAGGTCTGCAGCCTCAGGCCTGTGCTGCCCCTCTAGCCCTGGCCCCCCTCACCTAGGATCTGGCTCTCACAGCACCTCTGGGAGAGGGAAGGCAGAGTTGGTAGTTTAAAGAGGACAATTTCCAGCAGGACTCAAGGAGAGTAATGCCGCAGCTGGGGGACAAGAGAGGGGAGGGGCTCTGAGCAGGGCTATTGGTCTAAGTGCTCCTCTGTTCCTGCCCACAGGGCCTGGGGCTAAGGCTGCCCAGAGGGGAGGAAGGACAGCCAGCTGGCAGTGACTGGAAATCTTCCCCTCTCTCTCCTGGCCAGGGAGCAGGCCCTCCTTCCCCGGGCCCCTGAAGGCCTGGCCTGCTACCCCAGTGCCTGGCAGGGCAGGGCCCAGCTGGCCAGGAGCTGGAGCTAGTCACAGAATGGGCAGTGGTGACACTTGGGACCCGCCCCTGCCCTCTCCTTAGCTCTTCAGGAGAAGGCTGGTTTGATGTCCGGCACCTGCAGGGAAGGCAAAAGAGCTCCCCTAAACACAGTGCTAGTCCCAGCGGGTCCCAAACCCCTTCTCATGTGGGCGGGAGAGCCTCGCCAAGGTCACAGGGGAAGTCACTGGCAGAGCCCGAGCCTGGCCGACACCTGACTCCAAGCACAGAGCTCCGTCCTGCACAGCGGCGATTCGCAAACCTCAATGTGCCCAGTGCAGATTCTCCTCCACAGACCTAGGGCCAGACCAGGACTCTGCATTTCTTACCAGCCCCCTGCTGCTGCCCCGCAGACCACCTCCCTGAGGAGCAAGGGTCTGTGCCAGCTCTCCTCTCCCTAAACTCCCCCGGCCCGGGCCTCGGGATGGAGCACTGAGCAGTACCCTGGCCCTCGTTCACCCGCTTCGCTGTGTCTCCCGGGAACCACGCTCCCCAGTGGCACAGAGCTCATCACCCTCATCCCCGCCACACTGCCTCACCTCCCAGACACACACCCTGTGCTTAATGAAGCCCTCGCCTGAACTGAGTGGCTGCCAGATATACCCAAAATGAGAGGACGAGAGCCGGAGGACAGGCCGGCGAGGGGAACCATGCCTCCCCGACCAGGCAACCCAGGCCTGCCCCGGTGCGGGGAGACACGGAGCCCGAGTCTGGATGCCAGGGTGCCACATGGCACGTGCGCTCCGTGGGCCCGTATCGGTGATTTTTGTGATTTCGTCTTGCTTTGCTTCAAGAGAGCCCCCAAGCTGCACATGTTGCAGGTAGGTCCCTACCACCTGGACCCTCCTTAGTCGGCAACCAGTTAGCCAATTAGCCGTGACTCCTCCCGGAACACGTTTCAGCATGGCGCTCCAAGTGACCACAGCCGGCTTAGAGGGCCTGGCTGCAGCCAGACACATCAGCCATCCTGGCTCTAGACCCTCCTTTGTCACTTATGGTCCAGAGAGTAGCTGGGGCCTGGACGGCCCGGCCAGACAGTCTCCCTGCTATTCCTCACAGTCCATGATGTGAGGGACTGAAGGGGAGGGCTTTGGGGTTTTAACTGCAGGAGACGCGCGCTGCTCGTATAAGTCCTCGCCGGCCACAGTGGGAGAGAGCTCTCCATCCTCCTTCTCCTCCTGGAGGATTCACAAAGCAAAGAGCACACGGACCCGTAAAGGTAATTCCCAGAGCAGACTGCCTGCTGTGGGGACCGTGCTCTTGGCCGGCAGCCTGGTGCTGAGCAGGACTGAGGCCCACAGAGGCCAGAACCCAGGACCAGGAGCTGTGCAGCCCTGAGCCAGCCCCTTCCCTTCACTGAGTGTCCATTTCTTTGCCATTAGAAACCAGGTGACATGGGGTTGATCATGCCGTTCTCTCTACTTTTATATCAATTTGAAATTCGCATACGAGAAAGTTTTTTAAAAATTTAAAGAACGTTAAAAATCAGGAATCAGCCTGGGAACACCTCAAGGTCTGAAGTTCCAGAGACACGGTGGGGTGGGGGCTGGAGCATCGTTGGGGCTCCCTGATGAGCTGTGAGGGCCGGGGAAGCACAGACAGGGAACAGAGGCCCTGTTACTCCTCCTGGGAGGGGCCCAGTGGAGCGGGGAGGGGGGGGGTTGAAGCAACCCTCGATAGAGTGGCCCCCCGAGGCTCCTTCCCCGGGCATCAGCTGGCTTCCTACCAGCACCGCCAATGTGCCCTGGTGAGAGGCTCCCGGGCCCACCTCCTGCCCACCCACACCGTCCCCCATACCCACCCCACTGCAGGAGGCAGGACACACCCCATCAAGGTCCTCAGGCGATCACTGAGAGACCCTCTCCCAGCACCAGGACATCCCTTCCTCTGGACCTCAGCAGGTGCCATTCTTATAAACAGGGGGCCTTCCCCTCTGCTCTGCCATCCACACCTACCTTTCCCTTCCAGACCGACTTCCACATGCTCCTTCAAGAAGGTTCCCCTGCCCACCCCTGCCCAAGGGGCCTCACCTTCTGCCAATGTGGATTACAGAGTCTAGGGGCTTGCTGAGGACAGCTACGTCTCTCTGTTGAAGGCAAAAACTCAGCCGCCCCCCACCCCCTGGACGAGGAGTAGGACTTTGTCCCAAGGCCAGGGCTTTGTCTCTACCACACTGGGGACTCTCCAGAGTAGGGGCTCCATCTCCCTCATCAGACCAGGGGCTCCTCCAAGACTCACCGGGAAGGAATAGAGGAAGATGCCCAAGAACAGCAGTAGGATGAAGAGAATGATGAAGAGGATGATGACGCACCGGAACCGCCGCCACAGGATGAACTTCACAGTCTTGTACGGAGAGGTGAACCAGAGGAAGGAGGTGTCAGGGCGCCTGGAAGTGAGACCCCAGAGCTCAGCAGGGCACCCCCTACCCGCGCTGCCTTCTCCAAACCCTGCTCCCAAACCGCCCTGGCCCTCCACAGTTGGCCCCAGGAGCCCCAGCCCTTGTCCTCTGCGTTCCCTTGTTCTCTGAGCCTCTGCCGCAGCGAGAGCCTTGCCTGGGCTGCCCTCCTCCTCTCGGTGCCGCCAAGCCCTAGGCACCCTCCGAGACCTGGTTCTCAGCCACCAGCTCCCCTTCCTGACCCAGAACTTAATCACAGACTAGCGATGTGGGAGCGGGGCAGAGGCTCGAGAGGCTGCCATATGAGGTGAGCTACGGCCCCCTGAGCCCCAGCTAAGCCAAACCATCTGCCTAGATGCACAGGGCTGCTCCATGGTCAGGGAAGGATGGTGGGAAGTGAACCCGGCAAGCTGACTGTCTCTCACTCACAGCTGAGAACCTCAAAACCTTCCCCTAGCTCATCTGCCAACTCAAAGAGCGTGCAGGGCGTCGTGTCTCAATAATGGCTGTTTTAACACTGGAGTGCACGTCACTGGGTGTACTGGGTCTCTCTTGTCTTTGCACCCAGATCCCAACATCCTTGGGCAGGGACACCTCTCAGAGCCCCAGGCACTGGGGATCTCGCCGAGATAAACGGCCCGTCTGTGCCAAGTGTGACCCGAGCCGGGCTGTGGGGAGGGACCCAGCAAACGCAGCTCTCACTGCTGCCCCCACAGCCATCCTCCTGCCCCCAGTAACTGCCCTCAAGGCCTCAACATCCACTGGATTGGTCTATATCTTTTAGGGGCCTAGGACGTAGGGAAGACAGGGATTCATGGATGGCCAAATTACGGCTGGAAGGCCATTTGAAAGCCATATGGACACCACAGGTGAGCCACAGAAGGCAGCTTGGTCAAGGTAAAAACCTTCATTGGGCTCCAGAGCCAATCAGAACAGGTGTGAGAATTCCAGCTTCACTTTCCCAGTGGAATGACCTTATTTAACTTTGCTGACATTGTTTCCTCATCTGTAAAATGGGGATAATAACAACCCAGCAGGGAAGGATCCATACCATGACGTATATATGGCATGTGACCATGTGCTCAGCACACAACCAACACCAACCCAACAGCCCCTGCTTCTCAAATTTAGCTGAGGAGTGCTCCCCATCGTGATGCTTGTCATCTGACCCGAACTTACCATGTGGCTTTGGACAAGTCACGTCCCCCTCTGAGTCATGTGGGCCTTGTGACCTCTGCATGGCTATGCAATGGGTGCCTCCTGGACCACCCCTCCCAGCCCCCTGGGCATCAGGGGTCAAGGGCTGGGCACTAACCTTGGGTCCTCAAGCTTGGGGTTCATGTTGGGTTCATCCCGGCCCTGGCCAGCAGGCCGCTCCTCATGCTCACTCTCTGCTACGATCTCCAAGGTCATTTCCAGCTTGCCCTGAGGGGACAGAGGGGACCTGATCAGGTGCACAAAGGCTCTGCCCCGTGGCTTGGAGAGGAATCTGGCCAGAACAGACATGAGAGCCACTTTATTATTTTTTTTAAAGATATAGGGTTGTTCAATCACAAAAGCACTACTGCTCCTTGTAGACCATTTAGAAGCTACAGAAATGTCTAAGGGAGAACATCAGCCATACTTCTACTATGTAGAGATGAGCACCATTCATATTTTTATGTACTAGAGCTATTTTCCTCTGCAAGTATATGCAATATGTCACTGTGTCTGTATCATTCTAGAGCTTCCTTCTTTCACTTAGAAGTATTTTGTTTCACTATACAATTATATATTCTTTAAAGTTTGCTTTTTAATGGCTGTAAAATGTTCTATGGGATGGTTGACCATAATTTATTTAGTAAAACACTTATTTTGGTTCATTTAGATTGTTTCCAACTCTTTGATGTTATAAACAATGCTGCAAAAAAACACCCCAGAGACTACATTTTTAATTGCGTCTGTTTATTTCTTTAGGAGAGATTTTTAAAAGTGGGATGACAGAGTCCAAGGGCATAAATACTGTTAAATCCCTGGCTATATATTACCAAATTGCTTCCCTAAATGGTAAAACCATTAGCCCTCCCAGCAGAAGTAAACGAGGGGTCTGCCTCTGAGTCTTCACCAGCAATGAGCATTTAGGGTTTTTTTTTTTAATGTCTAATTTAATAGGCAAAAATGTTTCCACATTTAAAATGATTCCTTTAATTACTAGGGGGAATGAACCTTTTTAAATGTTTAACGGCCATTTGTACTTCTTTTGTGTATTATCTATGCATGTCCTTTGCTGGTTTTTCTTTTGAGGTGCTAGTATTTCTTAATAAGTGTTAAAATTCCTTCTACAACAAGGGTATTTTATTTCAAGGTCCACTTTAGGGGCTGGCCGGCCACCTGCGCGTTCTCAGTAAACTGTACAGGATTCACTTCCTCTCCAGAGGAAGGAAGGACAGTTCTCCACGGTGTCATGGTACCCCTGAGCAGACCTCTGGGCCAGGACAGCAGTAAAAGGATGGTCCCTGAAAAGATCCTGCTCCAATGGGAAAGGCACTCCCCGGTCCTCCATTGGAAGCCCTGCCCAGAGGGGAGCTCAGGACACAGATCTCTGGAGGTCAAGTAGGAGAGCATAAATTACACAGGGCCTGAGGGAGGTAAGGCTATCTTTCCATTTAAATAGGCTTCCTGGGATGCAAGCCTCAAGGAGCCAGAAGGCTGGGAACTGGAAGAGAACCATGACAGTACCTTGGAAGACAGGGAGAGGCAGGGCAGGAGAGAAGGAGGGCGCCAGATTTGTGCCCAGTGATTTCTAAGGAGGAAGCTAGTCTGGCGCCTGCACCAGGCTGGAGGGAGCCCACTTACCGCCAGGATCTTCTTCTCACCCTCTTCTGCCATGCAGGGCCACCAGCCTTTCATTGTTTTCTGTTCAAAAAGGGACACGAACCACTCCGGGTGGAGAGTGTCATCCAGCTGGTCCAAGGAGCACTTCTCAGCTGTCTTGGCAGGCTTGGGCATGCGGTTGAGATCCAACTGCAAGGAGCCTGCAGCAGAGAGGGGTTCTTTGGCTGAGGGTTTCTCGATTCCTGCCAGCCTGGGGCTACCCTGGGGCTGGACAGTTTCAAGAAAAACTGTCACCTCCTCCTCTTGGATCTATGCGCTTAGCCACGGGTCAAATTCCACAAACTCTTCATTTCCCCCACCCATCGCCTCTCGTTCCACACAGCTGCCCATCCAACTCCTCACGCATCCATATGCTCAATAATCTACTCTTACTCGTTCACCCTTCACAGAGCTTCCCACGTACTCAACTTCAGTTTACGTTGTACAAATCCATTCATTCACCCATTGTCTACATCCATCCTTCCATCCATCCATTTTTTAAATTGCTTTTATTGTGGTAAAATATATATAACATAAAATTTGTCACTTTAACCATTTTTAAATGCATAATCGAATGGCGTTAATTACATTCACAACATCATACAACCAATCACCACTACCTATTTCCAAAACTTTTCATCCCCCCAAACAGAAACTCTGTACCCATTAAGCAATAACTCCCCTTTCCCCCCTCCTCTCAGTCCCTGAGATACTCTAATCTCCTTTCTGTCTCTACAAATTTGCCTATTCTAGATATTCCATAGAGGTGGCATCATAAAATATTTGTCCTTTTGTGTCTGGCTTATTTCACGTAGCACGCTTCCCAGGTTCATCCATGTTGAAGTACATATTAGTGCTTCATTCCTTTTTATAGCTGAATGCTATTCCATGGGATGGATAGACCACATTTTGTTTATCCATTCATCTGTCGATGGGACACTTGAGTTGTGTCCACCTTTTGACTAATGTGAATCATGCTGCAGTGAACACTGGTGTGCAAGTGTCTCAGTCTCAGTTTTCAATTCTTTTGGGTACAGGATTAGAATTGCTAGGTCATCTGGTAATTTCTGTATTGGTTTTTTTTTGAGGACCTGCCAAACTGTTTTCCACAGCAGCTGCACCATTTTACATTCACACCAGCATGTCTGAGGCTTCCAATTTCTCCACATCCTCTCTAACACTTGTTGTTTTCTGTTTTCTGCTTTTGTTTTTTTAGAGCCATCCTAATACATGTGAAGTTGTATCTCACTGTGATTCATCCGGCCATTTTTCCATCTGCCCGCCTAGTTCTCCAAGCAGCCATCTTTCTATACTATTTATCTACTCATCCATTTAATCCATCATATCCCTGTAATAGAGCTCCATCTACATGGTTGGACCATATGAAAATGGTATTCAACTGTCTTTGACCTATAAAAACAGCAATTTCATGTGGTTTCACCTAATCCAATCACAACAACATGATGAAATCAATGCGATTGGAGCGTAACTTGCTGAAGGGATTACATGAGAGAGATAAATCTAAAAAATGTTTTCTGAGGCCAAATTAAAGAAATTCTTGAATACCATGAAAAAGAGATTAGATTTTTTTCAGTGTGGAATGCTCAGTTACTGTAAGTATCCACCAATGGGATCTATTTTTCTAGTTTTCTTTCTTTCCACTCATCCATTTATTCCTCTACTTACCCATCTGCTGTGATCTATCTCCGTCCCTCCATAGCTGCCATTTGTTGAGAACTACACCTATCCATTAATCAGGCTATTATTCTATCCATCCACTTGTTCAATTCTGTATGAGCGTTCATCTATCTATCCACCCGCCCACATGTCTCTCCATCCCTCAAGTGTAGATGAGTGTTTGTTTCCCATTTTAAATATGGTCCTAATATAACATTAAGAAAAATCAGGATATTAAACCATATATGTGTGTGTGTGGGTGTGTGTGTGTATACACAAAATTATCCCAGTATGATCTACATAAAAGACTGTAAGGAAACATTGTATAATCTCTGGATTGGCAAGATGATAGATCTTATTTATTACTTTTTTTAAAGTAATAAGTATTTTAAAAAAGCAAAATATGTCATTAAAAACACATTATGAAGAAGAAAAAAGAAACCTTATGAAGTTAAAAGTAGTTTTAATGGTTTTATTTTTATTTTTAAAAACAAAAGATGAGCCCATTTTGCTGTTTTTTTGAACAGTTTTCTCATTCAGTAAAAATGCAGCTTTCTTCGTTTTTCTTTTTAAAATTAATTTTCTGAAGTCTCACCTCATAAAGAAAAGGTTGATAGAATGATGCCAAAAAAAAAAAACCCGTTAAGTCTGTAAGCAAAAAAAGACTCCATAAAAAAATTAAAAAGCAGTTGAAAAAATTGGAGGAATTATTTGTAATGTGTCCTTACTAGGCAAAGCGCTCTGAAAATCAAAAATCAAAGACGAACAAGATGAACAAAACCATGAAAATAAAATCCCACCAATAATATGGAAATAAGTATATTTTCAAAGTTCCACCTCACAAGTAATGAAGAGATGCAAACAAAAATTAAAATGAGGGGCGCCTGGGTGGCTCAGTTGGTTAAGCGACTGCCTTCGGCTCAAGTCATGATCCTGGAGTCCCGGGATCGAGTCCCGCATCGGGCTCCCTGCTCGGCGGGGAGTCTGCTTCTCCCTCTGACCCTCCTCCCTCTCGTGCTCTCTGTCTCTCATTCTCTCTCACAAATAAATAAATAAAATCTTAAAAAAAAAAAATTAAAATGAGGTGTCAGATAGGCAATTAAAAAAAAAAAAGTAACACTGGTAGCAAAAGTGATACAAAAAGGGCACAGGTGGGAATAAAATGTAAATGTAAAAATGCAAAACCTTTCTAGAGAGCAACTGAACAAAATATTTCCAAAACCACGAAAATGTACAAAGACTCTAAAAATCTACTTACAGTTCAGGAAAGATATACACAAAGGATTCAGAGATGTGTGCCTAAGGGTATCACTCACATTGGAAGATCCAAAGGTGAGCTGAGGACCCACCAAGAGAAGATTAGTTAGGCAGAATAGGGCCCAGCGACAGGCAGGAGTTAAGTATTATGATGCAGATATAAACATGGGCAGGTAACTAGCAACAGAAAGGATATGCTTGAAATATTAAGTTTTCCCCAAAAATCAGGATATAAAACATATGTGTGATAAAGTTCATTTTGCTATATACATGCCATATATGTAGGTATGATTATATATGTGTGTAAATACACATATAACATACATGTGTTTGCTTATATATGAAATTATACGTGTGAACATAGGAGTGGAGGTTATCTCTGAGTAGTGAAATTTTAACACATAAGCAAAGCGAGGCACTGTTGATCTGTATTTTCCAATTTTCTACAGGAATTATGTATTGCAGGAGAATCAGTAAAATAACAAAAGTCCAATTGGATGCCATGATTTTGACAGCCTGCATCTTTTCCAGTGCCGTCCTCTGAATGTGGGTGACCAGGCAGGGAGCTGCAGGGGCGGGCTGACCTCCTCCTCATCCCTGCTGGAGCGGCTCCTCTGAACGCCCCCTGCAGGGGCCCAAGGGCTCAGCAAAGACCAGCTCACCTTTCTGCAATCCAGGGCCAGCCAAGAAGGGCTCCAGTGTTCCATCCAGAGCCACCCTGCTCCCAAGTAGCAGAGTGGGCCAAGAATCAGGACTCCTGACGCCCCAGGCTGCCTTTCTCACGAGGTCCACTTTTTTTTTTAATTGAATTAAAACTCTCATCGCATAAAATGTACCAATTTAACCATTTCAAAGTGTAAAACTCAGTGGCTTTTAGTATATTGAGAGTTGTGCCAGCACCAGTTCTATCTAATTCCAGAACATTGTCATCACTCCCAAAAGAAGCCCCGTACCCATTAGCAGTCATTCTCACTCCCCTCCTCCCAACGCCTGGCAACCACCAGGCCACTTTCTGTCTCTGGATTTGCCTGCTGTGGACGATTCATGTAATGGAAGCATACAATCTTAGTCCTTTTGTGACTGGCTTCTTTCACTTAGCATGTTTCCAAGGTTCATCCACATTGTAGCATGGATCCGTATTTCCTTTCTTTCTGTGGCTGAATAATATCTAATCGTACAGCTAGACCACACTTTCTGGGGAACTCTCAGAGTTGTGACAGGGCTATTACTCACAGTCCCACCTGCTGGCCCCGTACAACCATCCTCCTCGCCCCACATCTCACCCTGTCTTTACCACATCCTCCAGCCCAGCACTCCCTGCTCCCAGCTCGGGTTTCTGCACACTTCTCCCCCACCAGAATCCTGCCTGGGGGCCTGGAGGATGCAGCCACAGTGGCTCGTTCACTCATCACTCAGACACAAGCATGAGGACTGACGAGAGCCCCTCACTTACTGGGCCCGGCTGCCAGTCTAGACAGGGGTGCAGGTGGGGGCATCCGGTCAAGGGTGAGGCCAGGCAGTCAGTGACATTGAGCTCATGCTTGCCCCGCCTTTGACCTGTGCCTTCCTTTCTTCTTGACCTGACTGCTACCATCCACGTAGCCTGGCGTTCCATACCACCTCCACTGACAGGCCCTCAGGCACCCCTCTGTGTCCCAGACCATACTCAGCACCAGGGAGCAGTGACCCTGAGCTCCCTGAGGACGGAGAGTAGGACCACTCCTCCTGCCAGCTTTCCTAAGAACGGCACATGCACACACGCACACAAGCGGGGGCTCTGGGTCAACCCCCAGTGCGCCGGAAACAGTGCTCACCCAGAAAGTCATCAAAGGAGAACTTGTCGTTGTCCCAGATCTGAAATACCACTCGGGCTGGGATTTTGCTCTCAGTCTTGTCCAGCCTCCAGAAAGCGTCCTGGCCCAGAGGAGGAAGCAGGGAAGCAAGATTAGAGAGGCTGGAGGGCTGCCCGGAGGAGGCAATGAATGGGACATCTCTTAGGGACTTGGCAGCACCAGGTCTTGGCAGGAAGATTACTAAGATACCAGCAAACGGCGTTCGAGGACCCAGGAAGGAACCATGCAGGCTGACTTCACGTGGCGTAGCTCCTTGAAGCCTCCAGTGCCATGGGCGGAGGTTTCATTCCCATTGTACAGATGATGAAGCAGAGACTTGGAGAAGTTAAGAATTTGCCCAAGATCTGGCAGCTAATAATAATAATATTAATCTGCACTTCCTCTGTTCTAGCCCTTTGCCACTCCGAGCTCATTTATGCTTCCAACAACCTATAAGGGAGATGTTGTCCTTAGAGCTGAGGAAGCCAGAGCAAGGAACCTGTCTGAGTCAGGCTGCTGAGAAGTGGTGAGCTGGGGTTCAAACCCAGGAAGGCCATCAGGTTCCCGAGTCCCGCTCTCACCTCTAAATCCTGCTTTGCCCCTGTGCTCTTGAGGAATGGGTAGGCTGGCTGGGAACCTGGGGGCCCCCACCCCACCCTAGCTGTCACCGGAAGGATCCCCCTGACACACTGCTGTAAGGGGCGACAGTGACCCCAGCTCCTTCCTTGCCACGGCCACCCACCCCATCTTTATCTCCAAGAGCTTGCCCTGGGGCAAATCAAAAGCCCCCAGTGCTGGGAAGTTCTCCACCCTCCTGCTCTCCCTACCCCGCCTCCCTGAGACCACTCAGCCTAGACCAGCATTATCATGGACCTCTTCCCACAGAAGCCTCCTAGAGCAGCTGAGGGATAAGGACAGGCATGCTGCGGCCTGGGTTCACCCCTGAATCCAGCCACGCTCAACTCAAAGGACTGTCTGTGAGGCTTTTCCGCTCATGCTTGTTCTCTGCCCTCAGCTGTAGCTTTTCCTGAGTGAGTAGTAAGGACAGGAACCATTATGACGATCCTGCAGACACTGAGGACCAGATCCTGAGTGTGCCAGGTCACAGCAGGGCCCAGAACCAGTCTCAGGGGACAGACTCTACCGGGAGTCTGGGAGAACTGCTGATCACAGAGGGTTTGCCTGCCCCTGGGTGTCCCGTACCCGCAGTCTTGCTGCCCAGCCAGGGCTGTGCCTCTTGTCTGGCCACCCCCGGTCACGCAGACCCACAGAGCTCCTGGACCAAAAACCATGCCCTGTGAGGAACGGTCACCTTGCAAAGCACACACCACTGCAGCCTGGACCGCTGCCTGATTTGGCGAGGGGCTCGGGCCCCCAGCTGGCCCCCATCTGGTGCCTCCCCTCTTCCGGGCCCCAGCCCTCCTGCAGGTGCCTCCCTTCTCTGGCGGGGCTTTTATGGCCAGCTCCGCAGGCCCGCCTGCACAGGCCGCCAGCATCCTCCATTCCTCTGGCCGGCCCGGTTTATGGGCTCAGTAATGAGCCAGAGGTTCAAACGGCCCCTGGTGGGAGCAGCTGCGCTGGGGCTCCAGCCTGGGGAATGGCCCCCCAGGTCCCAGGCGCTCATTACGCTCCCGGTCTGGGCCCTTTTACTAGCTGTTTATTTGCAGGGTGGGTGCCTGACGCGCAGGCAGGCCCCAGTGGGTGTGCTGGGCTCCAGGTGGGGAGCCAGGCCGGGGCAACCAGCGGTGGTTCAAAGCAGCTGGATGAAAGGAGACCCTTGTGCTTTATGACAGTCTCGTCTGGTTAATGGGGTCCCCGGAGGGCCTGCCTGCCAGAGGCCCCGAACCCCTCGGCAGAAGGCTGGCTCTGCGGGCAGGACTGGGGAGCCCAGAGGCTGTGCGGTACCCCCGCACCATCTCACTCCCAGACTCAGTCCTTTGGCCCAGACCAGCTCATTGGTGCCCCACTGTGGGCACAGCTTCACCTGCCTCCTAGGCTCCTTCTCCCACAGAGGGACCCACTGGCTCTTCCTGGCTCAAGCCAGATCCTCCCTCACTCCCCTGGTTGACTTCAGAGCCTCCTCTTCCTCTTCTGACCTCCTCCACCCCTCCCTTCAGCTACCTTCTCCTGGAGCATGGCACCCCACCGTATTCCACTGCCCCTGCCCCTCCCACGGGGCGCGGGGGGCCTTTCCTGGACTCCCTGACTCCTCTTCCTTCTCTCCCCTCCCCCCCCCCCCCCCCCCCACAGCCCTGCTGGGCTTCTCATTCTTCCCAGGCTAGTCCCAGCCTAGGGGCTATTCCACAGTGGGCCAGCCTGATTCTCTTCTTCCTTGCCAGTGCTTATGATGGAGAGAAGGAACTCCTCCATTGCTAGAATGGAACCACCTCAAATTGTTAACCAGCAGCTCCAGCTGGGTCCTCAGCACTTCCAGCATCTCAGCTGACCTCAGCATCACGATTGGCTCTCTCTCCCTCCCCCTGTGCCTTTTTCTCCCACTCTCTCCCCCTTCGCTCCCTCACTCAGCATAATGGCTTCTTCCAGCCTTTTCCATTTGTCTCAATTCACCTGCCACAGTGCCAGGAGATTCTCTCTTCCTACTTTGTAGAAAAAACAGAGCCTCTGCTTCCTGTGCCTCCTCGCCCACATCCCCACGTGTCACAGTGAAGGGGGTAGTCCCGCCTCCCATTTAAGCAGCCCCTCAGCACCTCTCAGCCTCGGTTTCCCATCCTTGTCCGGCACGCCAAGCACAGAAGACAGGATGCCTGAGCCCTCCCGGCCCCATTCCCAGCCCCTACTCCCCCTCTGCCCACAGCAAAGAGATGCAGTGTGTGTTTGATTTGGAGCTCTTCCCCAACAAATGCAACATTTGCTTTGTTATGGAAACAACTCGTGATAGACAAATGCACTGGGCAAATGCAAACAAGATTAAACCTACAAAGAGGCTAGGCTTTCCTTGACTGCACGGAACCCAAGGCTATTGCTAAATTCTGCCTTCTGGCAGGCACTATGCGGCAATGGGTGAGAGCATGCCTTTAACCCTGTTTAACCCTATTTTCTTTCATGTGATGGTTTCAGACTGTTCCCTGGAACATTCTGGTTTCTCTAAAATGCAGAGGATCCTGTGTGTTGGGCTGGGCAAGGGTCGCGAGGGAAGGATGAAATGAAGAGAGCCAAGAGGACGTCGGCAGCGCCCAGGAAGTACGTTCTGTATTTCCCTTCTTGAAGCTGCTCAACCATTCAGAAAAGAAGGCGTCGCAGAAGCTTGGCGGCTTTAAGCCTTGCGCCACCTCGGGAAGGAAATCGGAGCAGCGGAACCGAAATGCCAGAGAGGCGTCCACTTTGTCCAGTAGAGAGCACCTCTGGGTGGGATGCAGGTGGACAGAAGCTCCAACAGAGGCGCTCTCTGCCTCCGGCCAGCCCAGCTCTGAGGCCTCCCTGTGCTCTGGGGGCTCTCCCCAAGGGCAGGTGCAGCGCCACCAGGAAGGAGGCTGCCTGCCTCAGGCTCTGCCTACTGCAGGAGAAAAGAGTTTACCATCCAGATGAGACCTCAATGAGGAGCTGCTGAGACACAGAGAGCTGAGGTCCCGGGACCCGCCTCCAACCCCTGGCTGTTGCACCAGGTCCCTCAGGGGGGTCAAGGAGGGAGGAGGACAACGGCTTCCAGCCTGGAAGGCCTGAGCTGCGCCCAGTAAGTGTCCAGCTTAGACAGTGACCACAGGCACCAGACACAGAAATGTGGGGAATGATGTCACACGAGGGACTTAGCTAAGCAACCCCAATCCTGTGGACAACCCATCCACAGGTGAGGCCAGCCCTCTGGAGAAGCTCTCCCTATGGGGTGTGGACCCACTGCCCCTTCCGTAGCCACGCTGGGTGTCCCTACGAATGTTCTTCCCACTCTGACCCTGCGACCCTTCCTGCCGCTTGGTTTGTCTGGGGTTGGGAGGAAGGCACTAATTAGAATCTGGACCGAGCTACAGATGGGGGCTGTGGCACTGGTGGGGGGTGGTTGGGGGGGGGTAGCAATGCTAATGATGGCAGTAATGGGAGAGGTGGCAGATGTGGGGGCGGGGAGACAGGTCACAGGGCTATGGCCATGGGGATTCCAACATCCGGGGGCACTGGTGAGGTGTGACAATGGCAGGGCAGTGATACCCACAACAGAAAGCCCTGGGACTAGGCCACTGGGGGTGGCCCGCGCTCACCTTTTTAGAGACAGTGCAGACTTGCTCAGCAGGCAGGTAGTCAAAGGGGAAAATGAACCTCCAATTAAAGTTGCCTTCGCCTCCCAGGGACCGATAATGCACATCCGTCTTTTGCTTGTGCTCTTCAAAGCCAACCATCCAACTAGACAACATTTTAGAGAACATGTCTAATTAAGGCTTCCACCACAATATGCACCCCCAACTTAGGCAAATGAGGAATTAAGAAGGTAAATGCACTTGGTAAAGGATAAAGCAAAAACAATCCCCTAGAAATCTCTGCAAAGTACCAATGTTTTAATTTTAAAACAATCTAACTTCTCTCTTGAGGGACATCCTCAAACCTTCTAAGTTCAACCCAAAGATTTGTGTAGAAGAAATTGGTGGGAGAAGGACTCACCAAAGGCAGGGACCAGCCCCATAAGGCCCTCCTTCCTTTCTCCCTCCCTCCCTTCCCTACGCTGGAGCTCCCCCATTCCACCACCCCAGAGGCGCTCTCTGCCTCCAGCCAGCCCAGCTCTGGGGCCTCCCTGTGCTCTGGGGGCTCTCCCCAAGGGCAGGTGTAGCGCCACCAGAAGGAGGGAGCAGGCCAACACCATGGGGCTGGAATAGGTGAGAAGGCAGATGCCTCCCTACCCTTTCACGTAAATATCACTCATCTTCTCCCCCGTGATGCTGAGGTCATCCAGGATCACGTCCTTTGTGTTCCAGATAATACCCCGCAGGAAAAACCTGTGGAGAAGAAGGGCTCAAGTCTACGTGGATTTCCCAGCAAAGGGTGGGCCATCTTTGACTGAGAAGCCAACAGGCTGGCTCACCCAACAAGACCCCGATGCTTGCCTGGCTGGGCACTTAGCCAGGCCCACACAAGAGCGATGCCCTCTGGCCCAAGTGGCCCAACAAGTGGCCCAAGAGTGACCTCCAGGTCCCACCCACAGCGAACTGCAACCATCCCACCACTCTGCTCAGCTCCAAGCCTCTGACTGGGGTAAGTCACCTTCTGGCTCTCCGTGGGGTGATGTTGAAGGGAGGTCCAGGCCGCCCCAGGGCCTTGGGAAATAGGTCGATCCACATCTGCAGCTTCCCCTGGGGAGACATAACCCCGTTCTCTCCCCACCTTTTTCATTCCACCAACACCTATCAACTACCTGCTCTGTGCCACACAGGTGGGGCCCAGGAAGAAGAACACCCAGGCCCTGCCCCAGAGAGCGCCCCCCCCCACCGCCGCCCCGAGAGCAGATGCCCTACAGGGGACTCCAGGGCCAACTGCAGCAGTGAGCCTGCTACCCCACAGGCTGATGACTTGAGCCCAGGCCTGGGGGGTGGGGGTCAGGGCAGGCTTCTCAGAGATGATGGTATTTGAGCTGAGTCTCAGTGTGCCAGATGGACAAGGGGAGAAGGGCTTTTCCAACTGAGGGAATGGCATGTACAAGATTTTGGAGGGTCGGAGAACACGGTTTATTCAGAGGAGCTTCAGAGAATTTCCACGAGGAAGCACTCCACCTGCTACCCCTCAGCTCCCTCCCTCTCCGTAAGCTCCATACTATTTCTGTCCCCATCTCACAGAGAAAGCAGGGACTGAAGTCACTTCTCCAGGGCACATAGCTGGAGACTGAAAGCTCACATCAACACCTGCTGTGCCACTTTGGGGTGCTGGCAGCCACCCACCAAGGGCAAGAGAGCTCAGTCCAAACAGCAGAGACCATGTCTCCTGCATGTCTATAAAGGCACCTTCATTGCTGCCTCAGCCCTTCTCTGCCTGTCGCCTTTTCTCTCCTCCTCCTCCAAAACCCAGTCCTGAGCTCACCTCCTCCAGGAAGCCTCCCGGTCTCAGTCCTGGGCCACCTGTCCCTCTGCTCACCCTCCCTCTGCATGGGGGATGCCCTTGGCCCTCCTGATGACCACTCTCAGTGATAGCTCTGCCATTCTGTCATAGGGTGCCAGTTGCCCTGTCTGGATTCCCCACAGCAGCCCAGCCCCACGCCAGCCACCTGGATGTCACTGGCTGGTAGTAGGGGAGGACATCCTGAGGCCAAGCTGAAACAGTGAGGCTTCTGAATGACTCATGGGAAGCCAGAGGTCTATCCATGGCTCAGGCTCATTCCCCAGGTCCCGAGGGCTGCAGGAAGCCAGGGGAGGCCAGGCCCAAGGGGTCCTCTTGTAGGCCAACAGTGGTCACCACTCAGACTGTGGGAAAACATGTCAAGGAGGGATTGGCTAAATCCTGAGCTCCCCACAGATGCCTCTGGGATATCCATGCCGTCCTTGGGGGGCGGGGCTGGCTGGGGATCAGGGCTCAGGGGCCCTGTCCTACCTGCTCAATGTCTGGCTGCAGGGGGCTGTAGAGGGGCCGGGACTCCACATGCTCGGGGACCAGGCCCAGCTGCCGGAGGACATGCAAGGCCAGGCGCTCTTCCACGGGGCCCAGGTGTGGGTTCAAGACACTGGCAGCTTCTGCTCCAGAGAAAAGACAAAAATGTTGCCGGGGTTGAGTGAGCAAGGGATAGTGGGGCTGCCTGGAGGCCTCGGGAAGCCCCTCACCCCCACACCCTCACCCCCAGCCAAGACACACTTCTGACCCTCAGGTCTCACTCTGCAAGGGAAGCCTCACCATCCACTGGCTCCAGCTTTAAAATCCAGATTCCTCATTGCCATCATTGCTACCAAGCCTCTTCTATAAAGCTCTTTTTTTCCACCAAAAGCTCACCCCTTCCAGGAAGCCCTCCCTGACTGCTCCAAACTCTGAGCCTCAGCAACCTCTATTTCCAGATCAGGCATCTAAATGCTTTCAGTACTACTGTTCTCCTGTTCACACAATCTGCTCTCCTAGGAGCAATAGCTAAAATAATAGCAATCACAGCAAACACTTATAAAGCAGAAACCAGGCACTGGTCTTCATAAATCTTAACAGGTTCTAGCCTCATAATAACCCTGGAAGGTAAGTGCTGTTATCATGCCTGTTTCACAGATGATAGAAGTGAAGCACAGAGCAGTGACACCGTTGGTCAGCAGGGCAGCTGAGATGACACCCTCATTTAGGAAAGGCACGGGACTGGCCGTGAGCACCCTTCCCTTCCACCTTGTGTTTTCCAGGGACAGCTCCTACGTGCTAGGGAGTAGGTCAAGGATTGGTGCTGTGGACGGGATGAGGACACAAGGGTGGTTCTGATCCAGACAAGCCTGGCCAACCAGCCGGCCACAGGAACCTGGAGCCTCCACTAAAAAAACTTTGACTGGGGGGGAGGAGAGTCCACGTGTGTCCAAACACACAAGGACATACGCAGGTATGTGCACTCAGGTGTATCTGTGTTCAAGAGCACAGATTTTCGTGCACACACACATGCACACACACACACACAAGTTCATCTAACAAACCTGCTCTGCCCACTCTAACGGGTGCCACAAAGGAAGCGGCACAGCATTGCGGCAGGACCCCCGGGCCAGGGGTCTGGTTCTGCTCCTAACTGGCTGCGTGACTTTGGGCAGGTCGTTAGCTACTCTTGGCCTCCATGGCCTCATCTGCAAAAATAGGCCGATGTGGGACCTCACCATCAATAGCTTCTGGCTTTCCTTTCTCATGAATGTATGACCGTGAGCCCTGGTCCCCATGCTACAGGGGCTCACAGACCAGTGGAAGGAGGAGGAGGAGGCGTTGGGGATGGGGAATCAGAGCCACCCTTCCCTTGTATAACCTCAGCACCAGCTCTGACATCAAACAGCTCTGAAACGACCACGAAGTGAGACCCGACCCCCGGGCCTATAAACAACTCCAGGGAGTCTGAGCAGCTCCTGGGGGGCAATGTAGGCCTGTGGACATCTCAGACACACAGGGGGGCATGCGGCAGAACTCTCAGGCGGGAGCACTGGGCAGATCCAGGGGCAAGGGTGGAGGCCGCAGGGCTTCCTGCCTGCCCTGTGGATGCTTTAGGTACAGGAGCTGGGAGTCAGGGGTGTGGGGAGGTGGGGCCGAGGGGGGGATGGCGGCTCAGAAGATACCCAGAAGGCCAAGCTGGCAAGTTAGTGCAATTCAAGTAGAGAATGGTCTCAGAGGTCATCTGGACCCCAAATTCCAATTAAAGTCTGAGCACCCAAAGCCAGAAGCAAACTGATCCTAACTGTGACCCAGACCCTGGCTTCACGCTCACCCCTGACCCCTGAGGTGACGGAGAGCCCGCCATGGTTCTGGGGTCACGTGGCAGCTCACCTATTTCTTCAATGGTATATTCTTTATCCTGAAAGAGCACACGGCCTGTGAGGTACACGGGAGCCTTGAGTCTGCGTTGCTGGCAGAAGAGGTGGAGAAGCTGGGAGGGACGGAGCTGGTCTCTCCACTGGTTGGGTCCAGAGCTGAGGCCCAAACACAAGGCAAAGAAGAGACCCTTCAGGGTGCTGCCGAGGGGTGCGCGGGAGCCTGTGCACCCACCTGCACAGCTCCCCACCCTTCACTTTTACAGTGGGCACCCTCACCCGCCATGACAGGGTGGGGGGCCACCTGACACACAGGGAAACTGAGGCCCAGAGACAACAGGATGTGTTTAAATGCATACTGAGATGGAACCTAGATATTTTCAATTTCCAGATTGAGAGAATCAGACCCAAATGAGACCCAAATTGGCAAGAACGGAGCAGGGGCTGTCCACACATGAGTTCACCTGACACAGATCCCCAGACGCTCCACTGGGGCCCATGTGACCCATGGTCTGTCTCCCTTCTCCTTTCCCTCCTTCCTCATTCTTCCCTCTACAGGGGCTCGGTAGTATCTTAAGGAGAGCTGGGTTACAACCACATGATGACAAGCCAGTTTCTTAGAGTCAGACAAACAGGTTCAAATCGGAATCCCACCACTTACAAACCATAACATTTCTGGGCCTCAGGCTCCGTATAAGTACAGTGGGGACAAGATTGAGCGAGAGAGCACCTATCCAGTGCTAAGCCCGGGGCTGGCACACAGTAAGTGCTCAGGATTCGGGGGGCAGAAGAGTAACCAGCCCCTTGCACCTACACACAGTAGGTCTGTGGGAGTCCACAGCGAGCCCCAAACTTGGACAGCAGCCTATTCTCCAGGTCGATGACTGTCTCCCCGATCTTTTCATCTTTGGAGAGGAGGTCATAGTCGTAGAGTGTGATCTTCAGGTCCTTCTCCAGAGGCAGAGTACAGGTCAGCTCGAACATCCTGCAGGGGGCCCAGGGCAGATGTCAGGGTGCTGCAGACTCCCTGATGTTGTTGGACACAGTGGGTGCTCAAGGGAGGGACAGCAGGACAAGAGCAGGGGCCTGAAAGCCTTCCCTGGCCCCCTCCTCCCCTTCCAAGAGTGGCCCTGGAGTCCACTTCCTCGGGCCTCTGTACATCTTAAAGTATTAATCCCAGCACTCTACTGGTACTGGACTTTTCTCTCTGTGTGTGTATGTGTGTGCACATACACACGTGTATGTCACATGTCCCCAAATAATCTGCGCTGAGCAGAGAGTAGCTACCTGCCTGTTGAACCACAGAATGAACAGATGAACTGGAACAGAAAGTCACAACTGAAGCTTCTACCAGGACACCAGGAGGCAAGAGATGTGAAGGTGCCAGAGCACTGGAATTGACCAAGGGGGTGACCTGGGACCCACTTTGGGGACACTTAGGGCTTTACACCTACTTGCAGAGTGGGAAAGAGGATTTGGGAAGAGATTTCTTTGGAGGGAGCTCCTGCTGTGCTCTGAGACCCCCCCCATCCCCCCTCTGAGGTCAAGTGTGGAGGGATAGCCCCCTTTCCCCTGAAAGAGTTCCCTGCAGGTGGGAGGCACAAGCCTGGCACCTGACTCGTACTCAAGGAAAAGAAAGCTGCTGGCCGCAGAGAGGCAGAGAGAGACACGACACCGCTCCTATCCTGGCTGGGCCACTGTGAGGCCGAATGGGAGCCAATTGGAATCCGACCCCATGGGACCTGGGGCTCCAGCCATGAGACTGTGGAGAGGCCCATCTGAAAAGGGCCATCAGTAAAGGGCCGCGGCATCCACCACTTCCCTGGAGCTTCAGTGGGTGGGCTCAAAGGGGCTTTCTGGAAAGCACTCACAAGACAATAAATCAGCTTTCAACATTTGCCACCCAGAGAGTGCCCAGAAAACACAGAGGCAGTGCACATGGGGCTCTCCTCTCCTAGTCCCCTAGTCCTGGCCATGCATGACCCAGAACCTTCATGGCTAGTCGAGGGTTGGTGGGAGACATTAGACAGGAAAGGGAGAGAGGCAAAGCTCCCTCCTTCCCTGCACACACATCCACACGCCGCGCACAGCTACACCCAAAGTGGACCCAGCTGGGAAAGGGGGTGACTATCCTAGATGGAGCCATGAACGGGCATTCTGGTTAGCACCTTGAGACTGGGTTTAGGATAAAGCAGACTGTCTAAAAGTAAGCAGAAAAGTCACCTGCCTGCCACAGTTTCCACTCAAGAAATGAGGGAGGTAACCCCCACGGAAGAAATGTCTACAGGATATAGGCAGACAAAAACAAAACAAAAACAAACTTGTGTTCTCATTACATTCCCTGAGCTGGGCTTGTTCAGCACACGAGTTCTACAAAGAAAGAGGTTCTGACCTCACTCCCCGCACCTTGCCCTGGGGCCGGACACACACACCCACTCCAAACAGGCCCAATCTACTGCCAGGTCACCATGAGCCTGGGGCCTCAGGCCGGCCACCGGCCACTGGAACTCACCAAAGGGAGCCCCTCCCCACCTACTTCCCTCCCATTCCAGCTTGCCGCGGGCTCATCACTGGCAGGACGGCAGGCAACTCTCCAGGCTGACCGGCTCCCTGACGCAGGCCTGAGTGCCCACAACCAACTCTACAGACACTGGTTTAAGAATTCAAGGGGTCACCTGACAGTATCGAAACAATACACCTTCTCCCACCGGTGCTAGAGAAAGAGCTACCAACTTCCCTCTGTGATTCTCCCTTCTCCAGCCTAAATAAGCTCACATCCAGACAGCAAGCAATTCAGGATGCCTGGGGGCTATGCCCATGCAAGGGGCCTGGATTCTTCCTCCCCTTGTTCTTAGATTTCAAGAAGCATTTTACTCTCTTCCTCTGTCTACCTGCGAAAGATGAACACACAACAATGACAGACGACAATGACTAAACGCAACATGGTATCCTGGATGAGATTCTGGAACAGTAAAAAGACATCAGTGGGAAAAGTAGCCAAATCCTAATAAAGTCTAGAGTGTAAGAAATAGTAACGCACCACTATTGATGTTTTAGTTTTGACAAAATGAACCATGGGTAGGTAAGAGGGAAATGGAGTGTGAAGGATATACAAAAATTGCGCTTTCTTTGCAGCTGTTCTGTAAATCTAAAACTATTCTAAAGTAAAAGTTAATCTTAAAAAAAAAAAAAAGAATAATTAGCAAATGCAGGCTCTGAGTTTCCATTTAGATTTCCACTCTTTGAGGTAACTGTTTATGAGATTAAGTAGGAGCTTCGGCCAGGACTCCAGCCTTCAGCACATGATGAAGAGCGAGCCGAGGTTACACCCCTACAGACATGCAAGAGTAGGGACTACAGTTTTGCCTCAGGAACTGGGCACTTCCCAGTGGCAGCCACATCTCCCTGCCCAGGGCTGGGGGTTATCCAGATTGGTACCTCCCCGCCAGACCCAAGCTGTCACCAACTTACTTTCCAAACACAGGCTCCAGGGTACAGGGAATGTAGTTATCCTGGTCACTCACGGATTTCTTCCCTATGGAGATCTTGATGTAAGGATCACACTGAGGGAAGAGACAGGAAGACTTAAATGAATTCACTTTCCCAACACATCTCCGAGGCTTCTTCGGTCCTCTGCCTCCCCATGAGGCTAGGAGGCCAGCCATCAAGAAGCTGCCATCCTGCCCTGGTGCCAGGCCAAGGGCCCCATCTTGCACACCACCACACCAGTTGGCCCTGACACGGACTTCTGGTCATGATCCAGCAGTGGAAATGGGGAACCTGAGTCCTCCATACTCCCAAAGCACTGCCCCACTGGGGGAAGGTGGGTGAGGGCAAGGCTCATATCCTCAGAAACACTACAGCCTGTATTATATATGTGACTGAGCCAGCTAGGGTCCTCTCTGTGACCTCTGCTTCAACAGATCAAAGGGAGAGAGATGGCCAGACTTCATCAGCCTAACCCAGCCCAGGCTGGCCTTCCCCAGATGCCTCCAGGAGCAGCTGGGATCAGAGAGTGCTCAGGGTCAGTCAGAGCATAAAGAAATCCTGAAGTGCTTTAAAAAAAAAAAAAAGAAAGAAAAAAAGAAATCCTGAAGTGCATGAACAGACCATTGGCCACACCACATCTTGGAGGCCATCATGGTGCCTGGGCTGGGGATGGCTCTTTTCTGCCCTTTGACTTCCCAGCAGGGCAAGGTCAGCTATGACTTCTCATGCTGAAAAGCAGGCTCCAGGGATAGGACAGTAGACCTTCACCCACAGCCTCAAGGACACATGCTAGGCCTGTACCCATCTCAGGGGATGAGAGAGGACCCAGCCCCGTACCTCTGAACTCCAGTCAACCCCGCCTGTCCCTCTTCTTTCCTCTTTCTCTCTTTCCAAGTTTTCTCTGCCCCTCCCCAGCCATCTCCCCAGAGCTCCAGACTCCGGCCCTCCAGCAAGTTCTTTCTTTGCCTCAGAGCCAGGACCAGAGTGAGGCAATGAGGTAGTTGCCTCAGGCACAAAATTTGAGGGAGTGCCCCCAAAACTCAGTAATGAAGATAAACAAATTTTAGGGGCACCTGGGTGGCTCAGTTGGTTAAGCGACTGCCTTCGGTTCAGGTCATGATCCTGGAGTCCCGGGATCGAGTCCTGCATCGGGCTCCCTGCTCGGCAGGGAGTCTGCTTCTCCCTCTGACCCTCCCCCCTCTCATGTGCTTGCTCTCTCTCATTCTCTCTCTCTCAAATAAAATAAATAAAATCTTTAAAAAAAAAAAAAGATAAATTCTAATGTAATATTTAAAAAATTAAAGTCAATGCCAACAGGCCCTGATGAACAAAATGCTAAATTCTAAACAAGGACAGGATCAGAATTACTGCTTTTCCCTTCTGCCTCGGGCTCCAGCACGGCTAGGTACAGCACCATTACCGAGCCCCTTCTCTCCTGCCCGCACCCCCACCACCTGAAGCCCAACGACGTCCAACCCTGGCCCACACCTTCCATGTCGCTTCCTCTTGTGTCTCATCCTCGTGCCTAACAGTCTTCTCACAAACTCTTGCCAAGTTTTTTGGCCCATCCTAAAATACTACTTTCTTCTCCCTCCTAGCCTACCAGAACTCCATCGATCCTTAAGAATCCTATTCCTTCTGCGAAGCCTTCCTCATGGTTGCCAAGTCTTGCACTGCCTGGCCTTCTCTGACCTCCTAGAGCACTTGGCCCCTGACCGAACTGCATCCAGTCGCCTCTCTCAGTGCTGGGTGTGTTTGGCTGGTTTCCGAGGCTTACTGTGAACTCCCTGGGGGAGAGCTGTGTCCAGATTCTGCAGCCCGTTTGTGCCCCAGCCTGCCATTCTGGGAGAGCTGAGAGCTCCAGGAATGTTACCTTCCCATTGGGGTCCTTGGGCTGCAGGCCAAATGCTCGGATGATGTAGATGCGGACCAGGCACTCCTGAGGCCCCTGGGCGGCCAGCTGGTGGAACTGTCTTGGGGGCATGGGGACGGCCGGGTCTTCTGGGAGGGGGTAGATTTTGAAGAGGCCCTGAAAAGAATGAGGGGCCAACACATTCACCATCATCATCACCAACACCACCACCATCATGACCATTACCATCATCTCTGTCAGTCATCACACCTGAGACCACCAAGCCCACCGCCATCTCTTCACCACCATCAGATTCTGCATTGGCGGCGTCACCCACACAGTCACCATGTGCCAACATCAACACCATGCTCATTACTATAGTTACTACAGGAGCCCTGCTCCCGCCCCCTTCACTTATGGCTGCCACTTCATAGTCTCAGGCCTCCCGGGTAGGGACACGTCCTCAAGGACGTACCTTAAACTCCCCAATAACAGATGGGTCCTCCGTCTCCTCCTGAGTCTTGCCCCGGTAGAGCTTGAAGGTGTTACAAAAGTCAGACAGACCCTCAAAGGCCTCCACGTTCTCCAGTTGCGTGTCGTAGACCTGCCACACGTGGGGACAAGAAAAGGGGAGGAGGGAAAGAGAGAAAGGAGAGGGCCAGCCAAGGAAGAGGAAACAAGACAGTATTCAAGTGAGGATGGACGAGGCACAGAGAAGAAAAGGAGGGGAAAGGCCGCATGCAAATTAGAGAGGCAAAGGCAGGTAGCAGAGGGGAAGGGGAGAGTGGCCAAGAACAGAGAGGACAGAGGGGGACAGGACCCAGGTGGAGATTAAAAGGACGCAAAGAGTGGAGAGGAGAGGGAGAGGAAGGTAGGGGACAGGAGGGGCAGGAGAGGGGGGAAGTGGGGAAGACATGTTTCAGCACCATTAGGGAACAGTTTTCTGGTGAATCCAACATTCTAGGTATCTAGGAGTCATCACGTACCCGGCTGGTGTATTTTTTTAAGAGAATAAAACCAAACAAACAAATGAAAAGTTAATTGACATTTTATTTGAAGATCGAGACAGAACTCTGGAAAATTTATAGGTCTGTGTTTCAAGCCACAAATGCTCCCCGTCCAGGACAGCCAGGCGACCCGTGGTACCAAACACCGGGCTGTGGCTGCCTTCTGAGCACTACTTTAAATTTGCGAATTCAATGTATCTATCCCATTCCTCTCAAAAACCCACTGACTTCTCTTTGTTAGAGGCATGCTTTGGAATTGCTTAGGCTTAACTAAAGCAGCAGTTTTCTATTATAGGTAATAAAATGTACCTAACAGTGATATTAAAAACTTAATATACATGCTAAGTTGGTTACACCTGAAACTGACAGCCAAGACGCTCCAGGTCAGTTCCCTTGTCGTACTGCTAAGTGTTATTCCTCATTTAGGCCTAGCCCCAGTTCTGTCCCTTCCAAGAAACAATTAACGATGCAAGTGAGGCAGGTTCATTATTAAAAATTAGAAAATATGAGTAAATATAAAGAAAATGTTATTATTGCCTTGCATTTTGAGTCTCAAAATAACAACTAGTTATTTGGTTTATATTTGATAGGTACCATTTTGAGTACGTTCTGTTTTGTTTTGTTTTGTTTTTTTGAGTATGTTCTTGATCTGTTTATATAGTTTAATCATTTCAAAGGACAGTTCCCTCATTTGTCAATTTGGCCATTTCCTCTGTTCCAGGTTCTTATTTCTGCTTTTATTTTTATTATTTTGTTCTTCCCACTGCGTCAAAGGGGTTTTTTTTTATTCTTTATAACTTCTTCAGTTGAAGCTTTATTTACTTTGCTCCCTCTATTCTGATAAGGAAAACGCTTATTGCTATGAAATTGTCCCGCTTACTACTGCCTTGGCACACAGTCCCATTTGTTTTGATTGTAATGTTATCATATTCATTCTCTTGGCATGCCACAATTACAGTTTTATTTTTATTCTTTGATCCAAGAGCTACATGCTTGTTTTTCATTCTTTTGTTTTAATTAAGGTAAGCTTTTAAGGCTATAAACTTCCTCTGAATGCTGCTTTAGCTATAACTAGCGAGTTCTAATATGTAGCATTTTATCCTTGTTTCCCAGATATTCTGCAATTTGAGTTTGCGTTTTTTCTTTTGCCAAGAACTGTGAAAAGAGAGGTTTGTTGTCTTTTGTGGGTTTTTTTTTTTTTTAATTTTCTAGATAGGAGAGAACTTTCGGGCTTTTGATTTTGTTATTAGGTTCTCACTTTATGGCATTATAATCAAAAAACATTGTCAGTAGTTGGCCACTTTTTGAATTGTATTAAAGTTCTCTACAGGGCCTGTTACATGGTCCATCTCTGGAACTGTGCCTCTGTTTTCAGGCTACAGGGTTCAGCCAGGTGAACAACTATGCTGCTTTTCTCTATCTTCTTAATGTTTGTGTTCCCTCGACCCTGACATGAACCAAGAGGACAGAAAAATAATCTCCCCCTACCTACTATTTCTTTCCTGTATCTCCTATAATTTCTGTTTTGTAAATATTGATGTTGTATTATTCAGCACATAGGTATTCTCATAACATAGGTATTCTCCTAACATATGTATTATCTTGTGGAATTGCACGGTTTAATGTGGTAAGCATCATTCTTTGTCTCATTTAAATAATTTGGGGGACCTGAATCCAGTCTCATCTAAAAAAAAAGACGGTGACTTCTACTTTCTTTTCATTTGCATTTGCCGGGCACACATTTTCACAATCTTTCATTTTCAACCTTCATGAATCTCTTTATTTTGGAGTTAGATTTTGCTTTGAGATCTGATTTAAGTTTTGTAATTAATGAGTGATTGATATGACATGCATTGATATGACAGATATGTTTGATCTGGGTTTATATTTATGTTATATTTACATAGTCATATAATATGTTTATGTTACATTTTCTAATTTTGATTTTTTTTTTTACATCTTTGCCTGCATGGTCTGTTTTCTGTGTGTGTGTGTTTCTGATAAGCTGAGTTCATATTCTAATGTTATTATAAATTTATATATACAAATAATTCTCTAAGTCCTGTATGTATCTAGGGACAGTATTTAAGAGTTCCCTACTATAGCAATGATAAAATGATGGAATTTTATCTCCCTCCCACTCCCTCTCCCTCACTCAGTTTTAGACAGCATTGTCTTCCTTAATATTTAATCTGTACTATTTACTTATAATTTGCTTATACTCCTCTTATTTGATTTGCCAATTTTAAATACTGTCAACTCTATCTATTCCATAATATGGCAATCCATGTTCTTACTCTGTATCCTATCATCTTTCCTCCTTCTGTGCCTAATTTTTTTAAAGATTTTATTTATTTATTTGAGAGAGAGAGAGAGAGAGAACAGGTGGGGGAAAGGGCAGAGGGAGAAGCAGCCTCCCAGTCCAGAAGGGAGCACGATGCAGGGCTCAATCCTAGGACCCTGGGATCATGACCTGAGCTGAAGGCAGCCGCTTAACCGACTGAGCCACCCAGGCACCCCTGTGCCTAATTTTTGCCAGTTTTGTCACTTCCATATTTTCACTGTATATATTTACATTCTGTCATGTTACCCTAATCCTTCCATTTATTTTCATTGGGAGTCTAAGGTAAAATATGATCACAATCAGTCCCTTCATTCTGGCCTTCCCAGTTACCTCCTAATTGACTAAGTTCATTCCCTCGGAGCTCCTCAAGATGGGGGCATGGGACCCGTATCCCCAGTTCCTGAATATGCACCCTGTGTGTTTATAGCTGTCGTGCCCGAGGGGCAGCTGGGCTGAACACAAATCCTGGGCCCCCTTTTCTCTCCTTGATGATCTTACACATGGTGCTTTACTGTCTTCAGGTATGAAATGTTGTTGTGGAGAAACTGAAGCCACCTTGTCTTATTTCCTATTTTAAAGGACTTAACGTTTTGGAGGAGAAGAAAGTATGACTACCACAAAAATTCTTTAGCTCTAAAGTCCAATAACATATACTAGGGTATGTCTCAGGGTTGACGAATCTGGGTCAATTTTCCCTGACACCCAGTGGACCTTGTAGTATGTATATTCAGGTATTTTTCTGACAATGCTGGTGACATTCCATTAAACTCTTCAATGTCTATTTGTTGTATTTCATCGTTTTGGTTGTCTTTCTCAGAGACTCCAATTATGCGAGTGTTGGATCTCCTTTCCCTGACTCCTAGGTCTGTCATTTTCTCTTTACTGTTTTATACCTCTGGTTTTTTATTTCCATAGCATTTTGCTGACTTTCATCATTTCTGTCCTCTGTCCCCTTTCTGTGTTTTCCAAAGTGGCCATTCTGCCCTGCGCTTCTTCCATTTCCATGTGATCCTCTTTTCCTGAATCCTACGAGTTCACAGTTCATCTCTTCTCATCTCATCATCCCTTGAGTTCTTTCATTTCTGCCTTGATTCTGACTGTTCCACCTCTGTAAAGCTCACAGCAAAGTATTTCATCTCATCTGCTCCTTGGCAAAATTTTTCTGGTGGGTGTATATATCCTCTTCTTTTGGCTAAGTTTTGATTTACATTTTCTTTTTTTCATGGTATTTTTGAATTAATGCCCTGATAGTTCTTTTATGATTACTTGTCGCTAAATGGGCTGGATTATCCTAGCCCCATTACTTCCTTTGTTCTGACCACAGAGGCAGACTGCTTCCTGCAAATATGGCTCATCTATGTGATTCTTATGTGGCTTTACCTTCTCCGCTTCTCTGAACCAGACCAAGTCTGAGAAGCATTTGTCGCCAGCCTGAACCTGACTCCAAAGTTCCCATATCCACTGTTGTGAATGAGGCAGATCACTTCTATATTTTATGGTGAAACTCAACTTCAGGACTATTTTTTAACTACTTATTATGAAAGTTTCCAAGCACACACAAAGGAAAGGTAATAGATAATAAGCACCCATGTGCCTATAACCTGTTTTCAATAATTCTCAACATTCTTCTATTAGGAAGGATGGGGTTTTCTGAGATCAGCTACCACTATGACCTTTCATCATTTTCTCTTCATTTACTGCCGAGTGGCTTCTACCCAATCTTGGTTGCCTTTGGACAGCCCTTACATGTATTTTGGAGTCTGCGGGTTTTATTTGTTTCCAACTTTTACTGAAAATGGAGTTTGTGGGTTTGAATGATTTCCAGAAGAAAAGGGGAAATATGCTGACTTATGCAGCCATGTTCATACTGGAAGTCTCAATAAAATACTTTTTAAATTTCCAAGTGGTTGGTCTTTTTGTTTAAACTTTTGTTATTAATTTCTCATTTTATTGCATTTTAATCTGTCTTGTATGATTTCTGCTTTTTGTAATTTACTGCTAAACTAATATGTGATCAAATTTGGTAAATATTCTCTGAGTATTAGGAAAAAACATATTCTCTATTTTTTTAATTATTTTTATTCTCTATTTTAAAGCTACTTTTGATGTAACTTAAAAAATATTTTACCTTTTTATTCAGACCTTTTCTTTCCTTATTTATTTACTTTCTGATTCATCGGCCTAGGAGAGAGGTAAATTAAAATCCCTACTGCAACTTTAATTTCTCTCATTTCTTGCTTTTATTTGGGTGAGGTATGAGTTTACATCTTCCTCCCATTTTTGCTTTAAATATTTCTAAGCTTTATTGTCCTGTACAGGAATATTTGGGCATTTTCTCATTGAGACATGGATCTTTTATTTATATAAAACATGCCATTTTGTTTCCTTTGCTTTTTAAATTATCTGTTTCTCTTTTATTGGCACTCACCTTATTTTGTGTGCCAAAATATTTATTTTTTAGATATTCTACGCTGTACTGTTTTAGACCTACCTCTTAAGGACAGTCTAATGAATTTTGAATTTTATATAGTCTAAGGGTCCTTATCACTCAATAGAGAAGCTTAATACATTTTCATTTTTTAGGAAAACAAATATATATATTCTCTTTCTGTTGTATTTTACTATGATTTCTGTTTTTTATGCTTTCTTGTTTGTATCTTTTGCTTTTCTATCTTTTGCTACTGACACTGTGAATTGTATATTTCCCCCAGGCTAGTAATTTCCAAATATGTTTTTTTCCTCTACCCATCGTGTTCTCCGTGTTCTCCGTTCTCTCCATAATGCTACAGGCTATTTTTCAAAAACTCATGGTAGTGGTGGTGGTTTTCTTCTATTTACTTATCCTTAAAGGACTAGTGTTCCTTCCAGGTCTGGTTTTTTCCCCCAGAAACAGGTTGAATGCATCTTGTTTGGGATGGTCCATGTTCACTTGGACACTGTCAGAGATCTCCTCGGAGAGGTCAGGCTGGAGGGCAGGATGCCAGTTCCATGTCCGGCATCTGAGGGAGCAGCAAGGAGGGGGGCCAGGGCCATGGGCCTCACTGGCAGGAGTCCTCATTCTTGGTTTCTCTCATTTTCTGGCATAGCCACAGTACCACATGCCAGACCTAATGTGTCGGACCTTCTTCCTGGCACACAGATAGTTCAGTCTCTTTGCCCAGCCTCACACACCCAACTGCAAGTCAGCGAAGAACTTGCTGCCTAAGGAGGCCTGTGTCTTTGGGGCCATGGCTCCCCTTGTCTCTGCACATCCAGGCCTCCAGACACAACTCACCCAGAGGCCCCCAGTGCATCAGAGACAACTCTTAGCCACCTGGTAGAATCACCCTCCAGAGTGGCCAGCCAGGGCTTTCAGCCAGCAGAATGACCTGAAAGCCCAGACCACCCACCACTCCCACTGGCCTCAAATCCCACTCAGCCAGTCCCATTTGGGATGCTCCTTGGGCCCCTCCCCTGCATCCAACAGCCTTTGCATACCTTCTCTAAGCAGGCTTGCCAGATAAAGCAAGGCAAAATACAGGACACCCACTCAAATTTGAATTTCAAATAAGTAACAAACAATTTCATTAGGTAAGTCTCATGCAATATCTGAGGCCTAAGACATACTTATCTAACAATTATATAAGATCCTTCTACTAAAATATTATTCCTTGTTTATCTGCAATTCGATACATCCTGAATGTATTTGGCAACCTCTCCAGGACCTCTACAACTCCTTTGGGGTGTAACTTTGAGTCACCTCTGGTTATCTTTTTAAAAAGCAGTCTACTTTTAAAAAGCATAATTGTATTTGTGGAATTTCCTCAAAATACCAGAATTTGGCTGACTCATCCCTGGCTTTGTTTTTGTTTGTTTGGTTGGCCTTGGGGGGTTGGGGGGTTTCTTTTCTTTTCTTTTTTCACAGAAACAAAGCTTGCCATATTTTTATATTTGCTAGGCAATTTCTGTCCCAATTGTAGGGGTGAAGGAATCAGAGCTACATTCTCAAACTGACTTTCCTTTTTATTTTAACACAAATTTTTTATTATAGAAAAGTTCAAATAACTTTAAAAGAAACAGAATAATATAACAAATCCCTAAGTACCACCTCCAAGCTTTAACAATTTTCAATATTTTGCAATTCTCATAATTTTTAATATTTTGAAAATCTATCAGAGGGTCACTCACATCATCTATATTCCTGTTTATTTTTCTTTCCTTTCCTTCTTTTCTTTTTCTTTTTCTTTCTTTTTTTTTTAGCATTTTAAAACAACTCCCAGGCCAGGCATGATTTCACCCATAAATACTTCAGTATTTTTCAACATTCTTCCCAAAATACTTTCTTGGTTACCCCAGCCCACACTGACTTCTTGCTCTAAATCGGTGGGTAACCTTTCTCGCCTCAATTAGCTCATCAGGACTCATCAGCCCTCAGGCACCGAATGAGGAGATACACACATATATTCAAAGGTGACATATGTGTACACGTTTTGTCTTCCTGTGGCACCCCCGCTATCCTTCGTGCGTGCCCAGGGGCTGTTAGACTGAAGAGCACACTGTGGAAAGGCCTCACCTTTAGAGTGTCAAAGCCCTTCTCCAAGTACGAGCCGCACTTCTCCCTCTCCCCTGTGGAGGCGAAGAATTTGCTCCACCAGTCGATGAACTCCTCCTCCTGAGTGGGTAGAAAGAAATAGATCACCTCAGAAACAGAACTTACCAAGCAAGACCCTTCTGGACCAGGCACCTAGCAAGGCCGATGGGCCGGCCTGGACTTCAGAGCTCTCCTGTCGGGTGAGTTCAAGGGAGCAGACAGCTGGAACTCCCCACCGCTCAGGGGCAGGCTGCGCAGACCAGACCAGAAGAAAGGTTTGAACACCTGCTCGACGCTGCGAGGCAGAGGCTCCTCTGTATGAGAGGGTGTGCTAGGAGATCTCCCAAAATCTGCTCTGATACTATAAAGTCAACTGAATGTCTATCACTGAGTTTCTGGAAATGCTGGCGGCTCCTTTTAAACTAATGCTCAGTCCTTTGAGTTCGGGCTTATTAAGGGTGAGGAGCAGCTGGAACCAGGCCAAGGGTGCCTGAACAAACACAATGGGGAAAACGTAGGATGAGGCTCTCAGAGTCTCCACCCATCCTGGTAGTGCAGCCCTAACACCCATTGTGTGGCCAGAATGTGATCCCCAGACACACAGCACAGAGCGTGGGTCCCAGAGTAAGGCTGAGTCTACAGTCATTGTCAGACCAACTTACCAGGAGGTTCTTCAGCAGCTAGAGGAGAGGAAAAGCCATTCAGATGGGTTAATAAACAGTGTAGCAGAGCTTCCTGGCTTGTAACCACTCTAGAAAAAGCCAGCATAGAGCAAGGCTGACCCTAGCCCTAATATTTTAAGATCAATTTAAAGAAAAAGATGCCATGGGTGAATAAACATATGCAGGCATATATATTAAACGCATAACACAGAAAAATATATTTACACAGACATGCCCAAGAGAGATGTTTATACTGCAATGCACATATACCCCACAAAAGCACACACACTAACACGCAGGCACATATGTGCACACAGGTTGAAATGGTTAGACTGGAAACCAATTTAGCTAATCCCTCCTAAGTCTTTCTTCTCTTCCCCAGCCCAGATACTTAGAGATTTGAGTTTATGATTCAGGCTCAGAGTCAGGCACAAATAGGCAACCAACCAGTGTGTTCTGTCCAAAGAAATAACAGAAGCACACTGTTGTGGGACACTTGTTACACTTCCCACAATCTTGAAAAACCAAGTAAATTTAAAAAAAAATAAAAGGAGTATGAAGACAGAGAATCTGAATAGTACCACTAACAATGTCAGTTAAGTGGACAAACGTGCTCTAACAACAGAAAATACACCTTCTTTTCCAGCACCATTGGAACACTTAGAAAAAATTAAAAGCCACAAGCAAATCTCAATAAATCCAAGATAAACCCATATCAGTCACATTCTCTGACCATAATGCAGTAAACTAGAAACTAATGAGAAATTTAAGAATTAAAAAATCTCAACCTTTTAGAAATTTAAACGCCCACTTTTTAAACCCTCCTGGGTCAAAGAGAAAACCAAACTAAAATCATAGATACTGAGCTAATACCAACAGTGAGAGGGTTCTGCCCCCAAATTTGTGGGTTAGAGCAAATCTGTCCTCAAGGAAAAAATCAGTCTTAAGTGCTCTTGCTTTTATACAAGAAGAATGAAAATATATCATCTGGTAGCTCAAGAAATTACAAAATGAAAAACAGGAAGACCAAAATTTGACAATGATAAGTAGAAATTAATATATTAGAAAGGAGAAGAGTATTCTAAATGATAATTAAATCTCAGAGCAAACTTTCAAAAGACCAATAAAATAAACATTTATCAAATCTAATGTCTAGAAGCAGATACACCATTAGGAATGAGAAAGATCAAATAGAAAGATATTATGGGGAGAATGAAAATATTAAGAGATTGGGGCTCCTGGATAGCTCAGTCGTTAAGCGTCTGCCTTTGGCTCAGGTCATGATCCCAGGGTCCTGGGATCGAGGCCAGCATCGGGCTCCCTACTCTGTGGGAAGCCTGCTTCTCCTTCTCCCACTCCCCCTGCTGGTATTCCCTCTCTCGCTATCTCTCTCTCTGTCAAATAAATAAATAAAATTAAAAAAAAAAAAAGAAAATATTAAGAGATTTACTACCACCAAATCAGTGACAAAACAGAAAATGTAGATGAAGCGGGATATCTTCTAGAAGAGTACAAATTCCCAAAATCGATTCCAAAGTAATAGAAAACATGAAGAGATCAGTAACCCTGAAAGTGAAAGAGCGCTCGAAGAAAGTACCTCCAAAACAGACATCAGTCAAGATGGTTCCTTTGGAACAAAGTTCTATCAGTCTTTCAAAGAATAAATCATTCTTTATTACACACACACACATACACACACATTAATCCCATTCCTGAATAGAGACATTAAGATACTAATAGATTACAGCAGTAGATGTGCCATGGTCAAGCTGGATTATTCCAGAATGCAGGAGTGGCTCAACATACTGATTAAGGAGAGAAAACCCACATGATCATCTATAACAGAAATCTGCAAACTATTGCTCACTGGCCAGCCACCTGCTTTTGTAATTTAAATACAGTGTGTGGTGTCTTCTCAGCTACAACAGCAGAGTTGAGTAATTGAGGCAGAGACCTTAGGTCCCCCAAACCTAATATATTTACTCTCTGGCCCTTTTTTAAAAAGATTTATTTATTTATTTATTTATTTATTTATTTATTTATTTATTCATTCATTTAAGGGTTGGGGAGACACCAGGACTCTATCTCATGACCCTGAGACCACAACCTGAGCCAAAACCAAGAGTCCGATGCTTTTGTACATAGGGCTGCCTCTGCCAATAATTTTCATGTGATGTGGATATAAAAAGGCAATAAATCAGGGTGGTTGGGAGCTATGACTTGGGAGCCAGACTAGCAGAGTTCAAATCCTGCCCCTCCTAGCTGTGTGACCTTGGATAACTACTTAACCTCACTGTGCCTTAGTAATCTATAAAATGAACAAATAATAGTACCAATTTGATAGAATTATGGTGAGAAATAAATGAGTCAATAGGAATAAAGAGCTTAGAACAGTGCCTAGCACATAAGTGCAATGTCAGTATTTACTGATATCAGTGATCATGATATTGTTGTTTCTTTGATACGGACCAGGTTAGCTTCTTGGCCAAGGGCTGGCTCTCTCACAAACTGCCAGTGGTTGCATAGCTGGCCATAGTCTTTTCCAGAAGGCCATTTGGCTGCATGTTTCCTCAGCCTTAAAAGTGTACATATACTTTGACCCATCAACCTGTCCTAGAAATCTATCTGAAGACAGTAATCGTAGATATGCATAGAGATTTAACTTCATTTATAATAGTAAAAAATTGGAAACAATTTAAGTATCCAACAATAATGAACTGTTTGGGTAAACTGAACATCCACGTGATTAAGTGTTATGCAACATAAAAAATGATGCAATTGAAATAGATTTATTGACACAGAAAGCTATTCACAACTGATGAGATTAATAAAAGGTTAACAAATGAATAGTGTGATTTCATTTTAAGTAAAAGGACCAAACCCCAAATATTCATAGCAATTACCTCTGAATGACAGCATTATAAATGTTTTGTTTATTCCTTTTATTTTTGAGCATCACTCAAAATTTTCTAATTTTTCTTGATGTGCATGTATTCCTTACATAATTTTAAAAATTAAAGATTTTTAAAATAAAGGACAATTGCAGGATGCTTTGAAGAAAAACATCACCAAGAAAATGAAAAGATAATTCACAGAATGGGAGAAAATATTTACAAATGATATATCTGAAAAGGGATTTGTAACCAGAATATATGGAGAATTCACACAACTCAATAATAAAAAGACAAATAACCCAACTAAAAAGGAGCAGTGCATTTAAATAGACATTCCTCTAAAGAAGATCAACAAATGGATAATAAGTACAGGAAAAGGTGCTCGTCGTTAGCCAACAGGGAAACGTAAATCAAAACCACTGTGAGAAAACACTGCATATCCACCGGGATGGCTATCATGAAAAGTCCGATAATAACAAGTGTTGGTGAAGACGTGGAGAAACTGGAACATTACTGATGAGAACGTAAAAGTATAGAGTCACTTTGGAAAACAATCTGGCAGTTCTTCAAAAGGTTCAACAGAGAGTTATCATGTGACCCAGCAATTCTACTCCTAGTTATATAACCAAGAGAAATGAAAACTTCCATCTACACCGAAACTTGTGCAGGAATGTTCAGGGCAGCATCATTCATAACAGCCAAGGCATAGAATCCAAATGTCCATCAATTGATGAATGGATAAAGAAAATGTGATATATCTATACATTTGGCAATAAAAGTGAAGAATTGATGCACATTACAACATGGATGAACCTTGAAAAACAGTAGCTGAGTGAAAGAAGTCAATCACAAAAGACCACATATTTTATGATTCCATTTATATGAAATGTCCAGAATAGGTAGCTCTGAGACCAAAAGTAAATGAATGGTTGCCTAGGAACTGGCAGGTGACTGCTCTTAGGTACAGAGTCTCTTTGGAGTGATAAAAACATTCTAAAATTGATTATGGTGATGGCTGCACAACTCTGTTAATATACTAAAGAACACTGAATTGTACACGAAATAGGTACTTGTATTATGTGGATTATCTCAATAGAGCTGTTAAAATAAAAAAGAACAAATGATCAAATACAAGCTTATGACCTCTAAAAGCAGGAATCTCAAGTATGTGTTCTAAGGAAATAAGAGTTAAATTTTTTTCATAAGAATAATCGAATGGTCACCAAAAAAGACCTAAATCTTAGCATACCCAATTTTCCTCGAGAACCTCTCTCAGCTGTAATTTCCTCATCCCTCAAAGTTCCAGGCAGGGTCCAGTGGCTGGTGAGGAGCACAGGCAGTGGGTGGCCTTCCTAACTCCAGGTTACACCAGATGGCCTGCCGCTCAGTGGTTCCTGTCCCCCTCTTCTTCCTGCATCCCTCAGGCTAACGTCTTCTAATTCCACCCCCTTGGCAGACATGATACATGTAGCAGAATCATAATTTGTATATTAACTAGTTTATTTTTTGCCTCTACACTCCTCTGCTTACCCCTTCGATCTTCCCTGCTTCTACTCCCTTGCTCCTCTCTGGAAACTGTCATACTTCTGGCCAAACCAACCTGGTTTTAACTCTACTGCACATGCTCCCCACACAACCAAATGTGGCCAGAGGGGACGAGCAAAGGAGTTGCTGTTCTCACTCCAAGTTCACATCACAGCCTCAAGTGGCTCCCAGTGCTGTCCATCCCCCACCCCATCTCAATTTTCCAGTCCTCCCATCTCTTAACACCACCATCCCGTACCTTCTGCTTTCTCCCCAGACCTCCACCACCTCCTCCCTCTGCTCACTCTTGGCCAGTGACCCTGCTTCCTCCTTCTCTTGGAAAGCAGAAGCAATCAGAAGAGACCTTCCGCAAGCCCTCACCAGCATCTGCACCACATCCTGCCTTGCCTCCTGTCACCAGGTGTGCTCGGCTTGCACCCGACCCAAGGCCAACCCCTGCACTTCTGCCCTAGGTCCCGTGTCCCTGGATTACTCAAGGACACCACTCCATGATCCTTCTCACCCTCGCCCAGGCCATCCGACGTGCATCTTTACTGGGTCACTCCACCGGCATTCAAACAGGTGACACTAGTACTCTGTCACTTAAAGAAAACTCTCTTTCTCCTTTGGCTCCCAGCTAATTCCTTTCTCCCCTTTACAGAAAAACTTCTAGAAAGAGTTAGCTACACTTGCATCTAATTCTTGTTTTTCCATTGTCTCTGTTCAACCAAAGCTTGCCAAGATCACCAGTGACTTCAACGATCAATCTAGCAGCAGTATTTGATATGGGCAGTCGCTCCTCTCTCCTTCAAACATCCCCCTTGCCTTACAGAGGACCAGGGTGATGTCCTCCCCCATCACTGGCCAAGCCTTCTCCATCTCTGCTGATTCCTCCTGGTCACTCACCCTTTGGTCATCTGAGTGCCCCAGGGCTCTGGGCTCAGACCTCTTCTCCTCTTCATCCACTCTCACTCCCTGGGGTTCTCCTTGAGACTTACATCTTTAAATGGCACCGATGCTGATGAATCCCATGCTGAGCTCTCTCCAGCCTGGATGACTCCTCTGAACTCCAGCCCCCCATTTCACATCTCCCACTGGACATTTAGTAAGCATCCCAAATGTACTATGTCCAGAATCCAACTCCTAACCATCCTCCACCCACCTGCTCCTTCCAGGCTCCCTCGTGTAAATAAATGGTAATGCTTTCTTCCAGATGCTCAAGCCCAAAACCCTGCAGTCACCTTTGAGTCCTTTCCTCATGCCCCACGTTCAGCCCATCAGCAAATCCTGTTGGTGCCACCTTCAGTACATATTCAGAACCAGACCACTTCTCCCAAATCACTACCCCCCTGTTCCCCAACATCTGGAATATTGCACCAGTCTCCCAACTGGCCTCCCTGCTTTCAGCCTTGCCCCCAAATCTATCCTCAACACAACGGCCCCATAGGAGCACATCAGCCCTTGGTGCAATCCCTCCAGTGATTTGCCAACTCAACTCAGGATAAAGCTAAAGCCTCTAGTGATGTGGTCCCCTCACCTCCCTGATCTCATGCCCTTTTTCTTTCCTCCTCATTCATGCTCATCAGCCACAATGGCCTGCATGATCCTTGAGTACTTCCAGTACCCCCATGCCCTTGCCAGGAGCTCTATTCCTCCCATAGACCCATAGGTCACTTCTTCACCTCCTTCTAGTCTTGACTCAAATGCAATCTGCTTTACCCCCTTCTTTGCCAGATTTTAAATCATGACTCCTCCCCCCAGCAAATCCTATCCCCTCTTCCTTGCTTTTTCTCCCTAGCAATTATCACCATCTGACATGCCATGTATTTTATTTAGGTATTTGTTTGTTGTGTCTCCTTCCCCATGAGGGCAGAGATCTCTATCTTTTTTAACAGTCTATCCCTAGTACTTTGAACACTGCCTGGCACGTATTTGGAGTTCAGTAAGTATTCGATGAATATATAAATGCCTAAACAGCGGGGATGAAGGGGGATATTTGGCTTTTAAATTTCCAAAGGCAGATAACATTGCTATTTTAAAAAATAGGTTTAAGAGGATGTTTTGTCCAGCCAGTTTTCCCACCCTTCCAGAGGAGGTGAAAGTGTAGAGGGGGAGAGGAAGAAAGAACTAGAGCTTTGTGATGGTTTTGATGAGGCACACCCACACCCTGGCCCCCAGGTTAGCTCCAAAGTTTATATGGAAAACACCCCTCCATAGCTCTGGGGATCTAGTAAACAATGGCCCAGAAGTTGCCAGAGGAATGGGGACATGGGGCACTTGGCAGAGATGGCTGCATGGGTATCATGGGAGAGAGAGCCATGGAGACTTCTGCATTTCCTATAGACCCCAGAGTGTCATGAAAGAGTGGCCAAATTGTACCATGTTTCCCAGAAGGGCTTGAAAATTAGTCGAGAGAGAGAGCCAGGGAACCTGAAAGGGTCTTGTGGCCGAGATAATAAGCTATTGTCTATGTGGTCCATGGGCCCAGAAATCAGCAGGCCAGACACATACTGGTGACCAGGGGTCTCTGCCTATGGAGGTCATGACATTCTGGAAGCCCAGCCCAGAATTTAGCTAGCCTTCCAGGGGTAAGGACAAGGAGGAAAAGCCCCAAAGTGACTCAGCTTAAACCTGAACTACTGAAGGATACCAGGGCTTCTCTGCCATCAGGAAAAATGTGAGCTCGAAAGGAGATTAAGTTGAATTACAGGAAAATAAAGTTATGTTTTTAACACACTCACAGATGTGACTTGAAAATACCATTCCTGCTAGTTTACTAATTTGGCTTCTGATAGAGTTATTTCAAGCCCACTTCTTCCTTCTCTTCCTCAGGAAGTCCAAGAATAAGTTAGCACACCCAGAAGAATGAGCCCCACAGAAACAGGACAGCCCTTCCAGTCTTAACCCTGGTGTGTCAAAGCCAGCACCACCACTTGCCCCCCCTCAATGTCAGTGGAATCCCATCATCCAAAACTCTAGAAGAGTTATGGTCATATGTTCTCAAATTCCAAGTGTGCTCTTGACCTCATTTTGCAATAGCCAAGCATCTAGTCTTGGAACATAGCAAAGAGGAGAAACAAGCAAAAGGCTTGTTTGCTAAGTGTCATCTCAGGCTTTAGCAAGAATTCTGGCCATTAAAACTTTATATCCCCCTGCCCAAAGTTCAAGGCCCCTCATCGTTCAGCCAGCCAAGCAAGTAAGTCTGATCAAGGCACGGACTGGCATCCTCTCCAATTTCAGCTAATAGCCAGCATTCAGTTCCTGAGCAACCAGAGCCATGTAACAAAGACAGGCTTCTCTGGGCTTGATCCAGTGTAATGGGCACCCTAATCCTTCTGAAGACCCAAATCAGCACAGCACACACTGAACAGTTAATCTCCCATTTTCATTCAATGGGCCTAACACACTTCATGAATATAGACAGAAAAACTGACAACAATAAATCTAAGCCTGACTTTCTGTGCAGTGAGGAAAGTTGAGAGTGGGGAGGAGGTCTCACTTGTGTTTTCTCCCAGGATGACCACTTGAATCAAAGAGAGAAGTTCCCAGTCAAATTCATTTGTCACCGAAGTTACAATGTTAAACTTTGCTTGGGTCACTTAGTAGTTCTTGGGAACTACTTAGTAGTTCCATATAAAAAGTCTATTTTTTAAAAATAATTTTAAGCAGGCCTTCATTACCTATGTCAACCCAGAGGTAGATATCCTAGACTGTGTTGAGAGTGATTTCTCTCATAGCACAAATCATTATCATCAGGATGGTAATAATATAACCCAACATTGGGTTTATGGTGAGGCTATGGGCTGATGTCTATAAAGAGACTTTATGACCTGTAAAGTTTACTGTGATAAATATCCTTGTTGATCTGCCAACATCATCAGTTTGATCCCTAGTACCAATGCCCTAAAACTCAATAGCTGTGTAACTAGAATAATGATACGATGCCTCTCATTCTTTAATTAATGCCCTCAGTTTTAAGCAATGGAGACTATTTGCTCATGCACGCACAAATACAAATGCAGACGTAACATACGAGTACTTATGCCTACATGTAGACCAGACAAACCCCCAAACACACAAGCACCCCAATTTCCAACCTGCCCCACCCCACTCATACAAAACCTCTCCTGCCCCCCAAATCCACACAAACATGTGCCCACAGCCAGCTACCATGTTGATTCAGCAGAACTCTACATACTCATAACAAAAATCACTTAATTATTTTCACAAGTGGAACACTGGGCTTTCATCCTTTTGTTGACACTCCCTATCGTCCTGCCTCTGTGTCTGCTGTAGAGATCATGACTCCACTTACTCTGACTTCAGCTGGACCAGCAGAGGTGGGAGGGAAGGCAAGACCTTTAACCAAAATGCTGAATTGCTTCCAAAAGGCCCAGTGAGTAAGTCTGCCTGAAATCTAGCAAAGTCAAGCAGATGGTGAGCAGAAAAAGGTCAAGACCTGATAATTTGACTACTGGCCTGTTCCAGACGGGAGACCCAAGTGGGGTGGGGAACATCTGGGGAATGCCAGCTTACTAGCCCTCTCCCAGCTCTGGAGCCTAAGGTAGGTAAGATGCATGAGCTCATGACTTGGTCCTCTGAGGACAGCATGACCACATACACCCATGCAGAAAGCCCAGAGGAATGGGATCTATCCAGTAGGGTGAATGAAAGAAGAGCCCATCAGAGTCTTCTCACCTATGAAGAAAGCAATGAGACATCACAAATTCAGAATTTGTGATGGTTCCAACAGGGCCTAGGCAAAAGCTTTCCTTACCTTCTTCCTTCTGCTTATGTAGACAGTTTTGCTTAGCAAGAGTTCCAACAATCTACTTAAGAGAAAAACTATTTTTGAAGGCTTTCCCGGGACTGCTGAAGCATTCATCAAACTAGAGACACTCATCTTAGCTATCTTAAATTCAATTTAAAAAGTATTTTGGGGGAGCCTACTATGTGCCAAAGTCGACCTACTTTCTAGTTACTGCGTGCATTTTCATACATAAAATCACATTACTTTTCAAATATTTTCTATTTTGAATTTGCTGCTACTTCTGTCTGGCTTCCCCACCCTTCAGTTAATGTCAGAGAGGTGTTAAAGATACTGGTTTGGTTAATAAGCTTCAATGAGCATCCTCGGTGAGGGGAGGGGAAGGTGGTTACTCAGCCATGAGCACTGCACCAAGTTCCAAGCACTGTCCTGACCCAGACTAGAGGGAAGGGGCGACAGGGACAGGACAGTTAGGGGTAGGAAGGCACGCAATAAGACCTCAGAGAGAACTTCTTGTTCTGCAGATTTCCACAAAAAGCTGAGCATTTTTTCACTGAGAAGAGATGAACCTTTTCTCTCTGGATGGGAAAACAGGTCCCTCGCAGACCAGGGAAAGATCTTTTGGGAAGAGGGGAGTATATGGCGGGTGGAGGCAGACACAAGGAGGGCTGGTTGAAGGGGGCTGGGGCCTCCTCCTGCCTGATGAGGCCCTGGAGTTTGCCAGACAAGTTTCACCCCGGGCTGTCCCCCCTGCAGTGTGCATCGAGGGAGGAGGGGTGCACCCCCGAGGAGACCACAGGAATGCCAAGCAGGGGAAAGGAGCCCGGAGCCAAGGGCTCCGGCAACGAGGATCCAATATCGGCGGGTGACTCCAGCCCCCGTAACAGGAGAGACCGTAAAGTATGTGCTCTGCTTCCCAACCAGCAAACACAGCAAATAACCAATTACTCCAAATAGCTAACAGATTTCGGCTCTGATTTCCCTCCCCTTGCCTCCCCTGTGCCTTCACTTGTCATTTGATGGGCGATTTGTATTTGCTCGGAGAAAATGAGAGAAGGAATGACTCACAAAGGAAGGTCCAGATTACATGCAGTGACAGGCATCAAACCTCCCTCATCAGAACTAATGGGAGTGGGGGGAGGCCAGGCTGCATTGGCAACACATCTGAACCAGAGATATTTTTAAAGAAGTACAGTTTTGTACTTTCGAGCACATACAGTAATTCTTGCTAAACCAATATTGCCAAATATATGTCCTTAGGAAACCTACTTTAGGGAGAAGATAGGTATCTTCTTAATTAGCACATCTGCTAGATACCAAAGTACAAGTAAAACCCTTCGTGTTATTAAAGTTAAAATACTCCCCCTCAAACGCTCAAGTTCAGAGGTGCAACGGTGAAGTTCTGAGACAAACTACCTTGGATGCCTTCTGGAAATGCTTCCTCACTTGGGAGCCACACCCTGTAATTGATTCCTTTGCTCAAAAAACCTTTGCTTCAAAGTCTTGGGATAAACTGTTGTCAGTATTCATGAGCTGCAATGAGGCATTCCCCCAAAACTTGGAATTAAGGGAAATAGGGCTGCCCTTGGAGAATTAGACCATGAAATCAATGCAGAGTGGTTCAGAGCAAGGACAGGCAAAATCACCTCAAACCAGAAGAGTGGCTCTTACACTAAGCCTTAACCCTAAATGGGTAGGTTGTATTAATACATCTAGAGAAAGAATATGTCAGTGAAAAAAGGAATTGACCAGTCCCACAAATACAAGAGAAGGGAGGGTTGGCTGTTGACAGTTGCGCACATCAGTACCCTCACGATGGTCCAGACCTTTGGAGTTGGATGGATCTGTCCATCTCAGTCAGCTGCCACTAAATTTCAAGTAACAGAACTATCTCTCCTAATTCCGATTTTTTACTCGTATACGATCACAACTGGGCTTCCCAATTGCTGAATCTGTAAGATACCATGGGCTGAGCCATAACCCAAGGTCATGTCCCCCGGGCAGAAGTATTTCTCACTGTAAACTCATGAACTGTCAACCTCAGTTTGAGACTTGAATAATGAGTATCTAGCCCTAAACTCATCAGGTGTCTGAACCCACAAGGATGAGGATCCACCCACAATACTGTAGAAACTTCCCCCAAAGAACACCCCTGCCTGGTGGGCCTGGTGGGAGAGAGTCAGCTTTCCTTTACTTCAGAAACTCCTTACATAGGAGTCAATAGGCAAGGACCTTGGCCCTGACCTAGTTAGCTAACACCTAGCTGCCACAATAAACATAGAAAACAAGCCCTTCAGTCCCATGGAAAAGAACTCTGATCCTGCTTTCCTTCTTACTTCTCCTACCCTGCTGGATTCCTAACTGAGCAAGGTAAAGATATAGCAATCTCAGACTGTTTTCTTCTTCCTTTTATAAAAGTTTGAGATTAGAAGTGGTCCCCTGCACTAAATGGACAGAGCCCTCTGAGCTCTCAGTACTTGACAAGCAAGGACTTCCCTCTGTAAGGACAGATAGAAAGAAGAGAATAAGGTCTAAAAGAAGGGGAGCAATATGAGGACTAAGACAAGTGTTATGTTAAAGAATTGAGTAAAAGACAGAAGAAAACAAATGACTACTTTATGTTTGTAGAAAGTCTTAAGAGGATACAAGAAGTTAGCGTATGCAGTCCTGAAGGACATATAACCAGCATGAAGACAAATATGACTGTCAAATGAAAAACTATAATAAAGACATCGATTTCTAGCAAAATGACAAACAAGAGGGCCAGAGAAAGTCTCCAAGAACACCTAAATTAACAGATAAGATGTCTTTAAAATTCTTTCTAAATGCATGCTTGAGCTGATGGGAATGTAAAGAAAATCCTTGGGGGCAAATGAGAAAGCAAAAATCCAGAGAAATAAGGAGCCAAAATGCAAACTAACTGTGGGGCCCAAAAAGCCCAACCTGAACATTTAATTTTAGTGAATCTGGGTTTGTAGCATTTCCAGGCATCTGGTCAAGTAAACACATACCCTCTATGAAAGAATGTAACTTTCATCCGGGCCTCAAAGAACTCTCAGATAAATTTCCAAGGAACATGAGTTCACAATCAAAAATAGTATAAGACATAAGGAACAAGGCACCATGAGCAAGAGTCAGCTAGAAACACCAACTACATATCAGACTGTTAAGACAACAGGAAACAGAATTGTCAGAAATAGGACTTTTTAAAAAAACTGTTTAAAAATATAAAAGACATTAAAAATTATGGCAAAGGAGCAAGAGACTTTCAAAAATAAATAAGCTAATTGCAGGGGGTGGGGAGGGAAGAACTTTTCAAGATAAAAATATAATACTTAAGACAAAACTCAATAGATGGGGTCAAATAGCCTTTAGAAACAACGAAAGACTTAATGAACTAGGAGATCTATCTTCAGAAATTAGCCAGAGTGCAACACAAAGAAACAATAATATTAACAATAATATGAAAGAAAGTTGAACTAACATGGAGAACAGAGAAGGTCCATGATAGATCTAATCAGAGTTCCAGAAGGAAATGATAGAGAGAATGGGGAATATGTAATGTTTAAAGAGATAGTGGTTGAGAACTACCCAGAACTAATTAAAAGAAGAAAAAAGCCCAAAAAACAGTTCTCAGATTTAGGAAGACAACAGCACAATGGAAGCCAGAAGATAGTAAAATAGTCCCTTCAAAGTGCTGATAGAAAATAAGTACCAGCAAAACTAGTATTTCCAAAATAAGGGTGAAATAAAAATATTTTCAAGAAATAATTAAAAAGTGAGAAAGTTTACAATGAATTGATTCTAATCATAGGAATTTCTATAAGCTCTATTTCAGGAAGCAAGAAGATAACCCAGGAGGAAGAAGACTGGCATATAAAACAAAATAGTAAATGTTGGCATAGCTAAGGGAAAATGGATTACTTTAAAAAATGATATTGCTTTTTAAATGTCACTTATTTATAAAGGTACAACTAAAATATTGAACAGAAGTTTATAAATTGGTATGTGATTGGAATTGAAGTATTCTAATTTCCTTCTGGAACTTATTCTGGAGGAGGCTATAAATATTAATTAGACTTAGACTTTGCTAAGTTGAATATGCATGATAAAGTTTCTATACTAATCACTAAAGGAATAGAAACAATGTATAGTTTTGAAACTGAAAAGGGAAGAAGGAATGAGGAGGGGGAGGTAATCTTTCAATCCGAAAAAAAAAAATAAGGGGAAAAAAGGGCAGGATGAATAAAGACAAAAAATAAGATAGAAGAAATAAATCCAAATATATCAGTAAACACAATTAATAACTGGACTCTTCAACTCTCTAGTTAAGAAAATAATATTGCCAGAACACATAAAAGAAAAAACAGAATCCATCTATTTGCTGTTCACCAAAGAGACACCTGAAACAAAGTCACAAAAAAGTTGAAAGTAAAACAATAGAAAAAGGTATACTAGGAAAATACTGGCCAAAGGAAGCTGGTGTAGCTATATTAACATGAGACAAAACAGATAAAACAGTCTCATTAGATATTTTAAATTTAAAAGCAGATATTTTAAAAGGCAAAGGGGCAGAGGTTCACTACATATCATTAAAGGATTCAATTTTCTAGGAAGATAGGAGAATTCTAAAAGTGTTCGTGGCTAATAACACAGCATCAAATATGTAAAGGAAAAGTATCATAAGGAGAAAAATGACAAATATCAAATCAAAGCAGGATGTTCTAATACACCCTCTAGAAATTAATGAATGACACATATAAAAATCAGAATAAAAATAGATTTAAATAACACAATTAACAAGTCTGATCTAAATGGATATGTTATATGTAAAACCCATTTGGAGACTAGACATTCTTTCCAAGCAAACACAGGACAGTTGCAAAAATTCATCATATAATAGGTCATAAAGCAAGTGTCAAGAACCATAACATATAGACCACATTTTCTGAACCATAGCACAGTTAAGCTGAAACCAGTAGCAAAAAGATAACTTAAAACATAAGCTAGGAACTTCTAAAACCTATTTTTAAGCAATTCAGGTATAAAAAAAGAAATATAGCAAAAATCAGTAAGTACTTATAGAACTGGAAAATAACAACAACAACAACAACAAAACAGTCATCAAAACCTGTGGGATGAATAAAGCAGTACTTAGAGGGAATTTTATAGCCTTAAATGTTTATACGAGAAAAGAAGAAAGTTTGAAAATTAATGAACTAAGCATAGCCCTTAAAAGGTTAAAAATATAATAATCCTCCCCAAAAACAGAAGGAAGGAAATGATAAAGAAATTAATAAACTAGAAAACAAGGAAACAATAAAATATCAACAGAGCTAAAAACTGGTTCTTTGAAAAGACAAAAAAATCTGACAAATTCTGGTAAAAATAATAAAACATAATACCAGGAATTAAAAGGAACATAAATGAAAGAAGAAAAAATTGAAAAAGTAAGAGGTTATTGTGAGAAATGCTACATCCATAGTTTTTAGGAAGAAATTAAAATACAAATCACCAAAAGTGACTCACATAGAAAAAGAAAACCTCAAAGGTCCTATAGACATTTTTTCAAATTGTATCAGCAGTTTAAAATATCCCCAAGAAAAATACTAAGTCTAGATGGTTTTAGAAATGAATCTACCAAACATACAGGCAAGAGATAATGTAAAGCTTTTTTCATTCATTCAGAGATTAGAAAGAGTATATATGCCCCAAGTCATTTTATAAGATTAGTATTATCTAAATACCAAAACCTGAAGAAAACAGTATCAGAAAAAGAAACTTCAAGCGATCACCACTCACAGTAATTGATGCAAAAAAAAAATTCCTAAACTGAATATTTGCAAACTGAATCTAGCAATGCAGAAAGAAAATAATAATAATAATATATCATGACCAGGATAGAGTGTTTCAGAAATGCAAAGTTGCTTTAGCATTTAAAAAAAAAAAATCTCTTAATGTAATTCACCACATTAACAGATTAAACAAATTATATGATCACCTCAACAGATACATTAAAAACATTCAATAAAATTTCATATTATTCATGATAAAAACTCTTTGCTAACTAGTAATCATTCGCCCAATGCACCAGTGGTGTAACATAAAAATATTCACTTTTAAATTAGAGCAGATAAGAATACTCTTATCAGTTACATAGAACATTAAACTGAAGGTCCTAGGCAATGCAATAAGATAGGAAAAGGAAATAACAAAAAAGAAAAAGAAATTAGAAGTACACAGAAGAATCAAAACTGTGATTAATCACAAATTATATGATAGACTACACAGAAAAAAACCAGAAAAATCATCAAATCAGTGGAATTAATAAGAGTTTAGCAAATCTTCTGAGTATAATATCAGTATATGAGAATAAATTTCATTTACATACAAGCAAAAAATAATTAGAAAATGTACCTTTAAAAATCCAAGTAAAAATAACAATGAAGTACAAAATAGCTAGAACTAAATCTAATAAAAGTTGTACCAGACTTTTTTGGAGAAAATTATAAGTGTCTATTGAAAAACATTAAAGAATACCTAAATAAAAGGAGATATTTATCATGCCCATGTTTAAAAGGCAATATTATAAAAATGTTCTCCCCAGATTGATCCGGAAATTCAATCACAAATCACAACAGTTTTTCTAAAGAAGTTGACAAGCTAATTCTAAAATTGAGATGGAAAAGCAAAAGACAAGAATAGCAATGACACTTCTAAAGATGAACAAGGTAGGATATTTCCTTTATGAGATATGAAGGTTTATTATAAAGCTATAGTAAACTAGACAGTAGAGTATTAGTACAGGAAAGACCAATGGAACAGAAAAGAGAGCCACAAACCAACCCACACTTATATGGAAACCTAATATACGACACAACTGTCCTTATAGATCAAGAAAGGATAGGTCATTCTATGATGATAAGAATTCACTGGTTATCTACATGGGAAAAAATAAAAAGAAATCTAATCTCTATCTCACATTTTGCACACAACACAAATCAATTCCAGATGGAATAAGGATTTAAATATGAAAAAAGCAAGATTTTAGAATTTTAGAATTTTGAGGAAAAAATATAGATTAATATCCCCTTTAAAAAATTTTTTAATAGACACTGGGGAGGGTATGTGCTATGGTGAGTGCTGTGAATTGTGCAAGATTGTTGAATCACAGACCTGTACCTCTGAAACAAATAATACATTATATGTTAAGAAAAAAAAAAAAAAAAGAAGAAGATAACAGGAGGGGAAGAATGAAGGGGGGGAAATCGGAGGGGGAGACGAACCATGAGAGACTATGGACTCTGAGAAACAAACTGAGGGTTCTAGAGGGGAGGGGGGTGGGAGGATGGGTTAGCCTGATGATGGGTATTAAAGAGGGCACGTTCTGCATGGAGCACTGGGTGTTATGCACAAACAATGAATCATGGAACACTACATCAAAAACTAATAATGTAACGTATGGTGATTAACATAACAAAAATTTTTTAAAAAAATTTTTAAACAATGCAAAGATGGGGGGACAGAGAGAGAGAGATATAGCCTAAGAAATCCAAAATATATGTAACAGGAATTTCAAAGGAAAAGGGCTTAAAAATGACTAGAAATTAAGGAAACTAACCTAATAACAGAATTTTCGAAGAGTTGATTCCTTGGATGAAAAACCACCATAAAAGTAAAAATGATAACATAAATCACAAAATTAGGAATGAGGATAAAAACAGAACAGATACGGAAATGTTTTCTTTTATTGTAGTAATATATACAAATTCATACTAATGTAATAAGCAATATCTGGGAATATCTAAGCTACCAAATTGACAGAAGTAGAGAGTGAACAAAAAATCCCCTTCCAAAATAGATCCTGGGCCCACTTTTCACCAAAAAAAAGGACAGGGTAGATGTATCTTATACAATTATACAAGATATGCCTTCCTGAAAATCTAAAATTCAAAATTCATGTAACATAGCACCATTTTCTTTTGTTTTTAAGATTTATTTATTTGAGAGAGAGCGCGCGCGCGTGCGCTCAAGTGGGAAGAGGGAGAGAGAATTTCAAGCAGACTCCTGCTGAGCATGGAGCCTGATGGAGGGCTTGATCTCATGACCCTGAGATCATGACCTGAGTCTAAATCAAGAGTCTGACCCTTAACAGACCGACCCACCCAGGCACCCCACATAGCACCATTTTCAAAAATAATTGTAAGTATCCTATTTATCAGCTAAACCATAAATACAATTCACTTGGCCACCACCTTTTAAGTTACATGATTGTTAATCATTTTTCAAATTTAGGTTGATTCATATTACTATACATTTTATACATAAAGCAAGACTATTGATTTTTTTTTCTATAAACTGTTTATTTAGTGCAATTTCCAATGTGTGTAATTCAGATTCAGAATGGCTTTCGTGTATTTTCGAACGTCTAAGAAACAATCTCCGTAGAGATTGTTCAAGAGCACAGAAAAAGAGAGAATACCTCAAAAAAATATTTTATGAAACTATTATAATTCTGGTATCAAAACCTAACAGAGACAACTTAAAAGTGATACTTATTAATAGAGATACAAAAATCCTAGGTAAGTAAGAGCAACTCTAACTCATGATCTAGACTAGAAGTTCTCACAAACTTGCCGCCCACCAGAGTCAACAAATACTATTCATTTTCTCCACTCACAGTCTAAGGCACGGAGCCAGCTAAAAGCTGGTTTGCCACTAGAGCTCCCATGGAGGACCTGCCAGCTCACAAGAGTCACTGTGCTGGTTTCCAAACCCATTTATGCCAGCTGTACGAACACGGTAATTAGATCAATAAGCCAATATCACGAAAATATATACAAATTGAATTTAAAAAGGGCATCTAGAAAATGGATTCAATGATTTTTTTAACCGATGAAAATTAAGAAGGAGATTTTTAAGTTTTTATTCAAATTCCAGTTAGTGAACATACAGCATAATATTAGTTTCAGGTGAATCACAATACAGTGATTCAATAGGTGAATTCAAATAGATGATGGGGATTAAGGAGCGCACTTGTTTTGGGGCGCCTGGGTGGCTCAGTCAGTTAAGCGACTGCCTTTGGCTCAGGTCATGATCCTGGAGTCCCGGGATCGAGTCCCGCATCGGGCTCCCTGCTCAGCGGGGGAGTCTGCTTCTCCCTCTGACCCTCCCCCCTCTCATGCTCTCTATCTCATTCTCTCTCTCTCAAATAAATAAATAAAATCTTAAAAAAAAAAAATCGGAACACGCTATTTCAAAACAAGCTAAAAGACATTTGAAGACGCCGTGCAAGAGATGAAAGAAGAGGGATGAGGGAGGGAAGGGGAGGTTAATATCTAACGGCTCCACAGTTTCTCTTTGGGGTGATGAAAAAGCTCTGGAGGGCGCCTGAGTTGAGTGGCTCAGTTGGTTGAGCGACTGCCTTCGGCTCAGGTCATGATCCTGGAGTCCCTGGATCGAGTCCTGCATCGGGCTCCCTGCTCAGCGGGGAGTCTGCTTCTCCCTCTGACCCTCCCCCCTCTCATGTACTCCCTCTCTCTCATTCTCTCTCTCTCAAATAAAAATAAATAAAATCTTAAAATAAAAAAAAATGGAGCGCACTGGTTTTGAAGAGCACCGAGTGTTGTATGGAAATGTTGAATCATGAGTGAGATTTTTTTTTTTAAAGATTTTATTTATTTATTTGACAGAGAGAGACAGCGAGAGAGAGAACACCAGCAGGGGGAGGGGGAGAGGGAGAAGGCTTCCCACCGAGCAGGGAGCCCGAGGTGGGGCTCGATCCCAGGACCCTGGGATCATGACCTGAGCCGAAGGCAGTCGCTTAACCGACTGAGCCACCCAGGCACCCTGAGTGAGATTTTTTAAAGAAAGGGTATGGGAGGGAGGAATCGTAAATTTTTAAAAGGACTCCACAGTCTGATTTTTCTGCAGGTATCATTAAGATCTCATCAAACTTTAATAAACCTAAAGGAAAAATCATAGATAATTTTGGATGTGGCTTATACCAGAAGGATGACATGACACTCTAATAGCAGATCCAAATTTAAAGAGGCCTTGGCAACATCAAATAATTGGCAGAGGAAGATACATAGACAGGGTTAGAAATAAAATGTTTACAGTGTGTATGCATGGCTTTTAATCAGTCCCCATTCAATCAACGTTTTCAATTAGCCAACCAACTACCTGTCTGATTGCATTGGATAAGAGGACTTCAATTATAGTAAATTATAATACCATGACCAATTGACCAATTTGGATTTACCCCAGGAATGCAAGACAATTGTACATTGTATAAATAGAACAATAGAAAACAAAATAATCATCTTGAGAAACGCCAAATGGCAGTAGATAAAATTAAATTCCTATACCTTATTTTTAAGCTACTAATAAACTAATAATAAAGGACACAACCTTGACAAAATCAAGAATATCTATCTGAAACTACCAATAATTATCACAATTAATGGGAAAATGGTAGAAGCTTTTCATTAGAATCAGTAACTAAACATGTTTGCTCACTAGCAGCTCAATTATCAAATGTTATTCTGGAAAAAGGAATAAGGTATAATTATTAGAAAGATAGTGACATATATATTACTGTTTGAAGGAAACCATCTTACCTACCTGGAAAACCCAACAGAATCAATGAACAATTCTCAGAACTAATAAAGGAGCTTACTAAAGAGTCTGTTTCAAAGTAAATATACAAAATATTGTTTCCCTATATTCTAACAATAAACAATTAGACCAAATCACTAAAAAAAAAAAAAGATATTCCATGTAGATAGCAACAAAGGCTATAAAATGCCTAGGACTAAACATTAAATGGGCTGGACCTATTTAAGGTAAACAAAAATAACTCCTCTAAGAAACAAAATAAAAGACACTAGTGGAAATTAGTATCATTAATGTCCAATGATAGGGGAGTAGTTAAAACTTTATGGATGTTCATATAATGGAATGACATGCAACCATGTTTTTAAAGACTATAAAGATATGGAAAAACATCCACAATATACATTTAAATAAAGGAAAATACAGATTATAAAAAAGTACAATATGATTCCAATTTTGCTTTTAAACAAAAGGATGCACACATGCATAAAACATATCTAAAAATGTAAAGCACATCAAAATCTTAACAGTGTTTATCTCCAACTGGTAGGAATACAGGTGGTTTTCACTTTCCGCTTTACCCTGTGTTGTGTTTTCTATATTTTCTACAATGGGTAAATCAGAAAAAATTAAAAATATACATTGCCTCTTCCTAGAAACCCATAAGACAGCAATGCCTCCCCCTGCACCATGAACAGAATGTAACTATTGGCAGGTGCTATCTCTTAGGGCTCCCCCAGCAGCTCAAGGGCTCTCAGCGTGGGACTTCACGAGGACGTGGTGAAGGCTAAACACCAAGTCATCTTCCCTGAGGGGCCCACTAAAGATAACACCAAGAAAATCAGCCCAGTTGCAGCCTGTGGGCCCCGGCAAACCTCTCAGAATCTGCTCAAGACTACCAAGGTTCCTCAGTCAACACACTTTTCATGCCTCTGGGAGGGACAGAGAAAATCAACCTGCCATTGCCCACAGAAGCTTCTTGGGTCCCACGTCCCAGCGGTCCAGATCTAATCTAGAGACTTCCCTGTTTCCACTGGCCCATGCAACCCCACCAACCCTCTGGTCCTCATGCTGGTAAACAGGATTAAGGTAAATCCCAGGATTAGGTAAAACCCGCAAGATGCACTAAGAGGTAACTCAGTGTTGTCTATTTCTGAGAATCTTCCCCTAGCTGGCTCCCCACCCCTCCTCCAAGACACAGGACAGGTCACTGTTTTCTGCTGGATCTCAGGAAATACAGTTGATCCCAAACAACATGGGTTTGAGCAGCATGGGTCCACTAAGACACAGATTTTTCCAATAAATACAATAGTGTTGTAAATGTATTTTCTCTTCCTGATCATTTTCCTAACAGCATTTTCTTTTCTCTAGCTTATTTTATTGTAAGAATACAGTATGTAATACACAAAACATACAAAATATGTGTTTATTGACTATTTATGTTATCAGTAAGGCTTCCTGTCAACAGTAGGCTATTAGTAGTCAAGGTTTTAAGGAGTCATAAGTTATCTGTGAATTTACTATCGTGCGGGGGCTGGTGCCCCTAACCCCCATGTTCTAGGGTCAAATGTACTTCCTTTCTTCCCCTCCCACTCCCCTTCCTCCGTTCCCTTCCTTAACTCCCTACCCCCACCCCCAACCCCCCAGGGAAATCAAAGAGCCCACAAATAGGTAAACAATACATACATGAAGACTGGATGGAGAAGATGCCATGTTAGTGGGGGCAGGGCCCAACAGACCGTCTGCAAGCTACAAATTAAACACGCTGGTTAGCAACAGGACTAGAGAAACCACTTTAGGGAAGACTGGACAGCCCCGAGGAAGGAGAGCTCCAACCAGGGAGGCTGTAGAAGCTGTGGGAGGAACATGTGTTTTGGAGTTAGGTAAGACTGGTCTAAATCCTGGCCCCACTGCTTTATCAGCTGGCTGTGTGACCTTGGTCAAGCCCCCTGACCTCTCGGAGTCAGCATCCCCATCCAGGGAACAGGTACAAAGCCCGGTTCCCAGGGCAACAGTGAGTGTGGAGGAGATGAAGGCCATGCACAGCTAGCACGGCTGAGGCACGTGCAAGGGGCTCAGCCAGTGCTCCCTCTCGCCCGCTTTCTCACTGCCCTTGGCACCATTCACTCAATGCCATTCTCACATGCCCTCCCTACTCAGACCTCCCTGTCTCAGATGTACTCCAAGCTCCCCATCGTCCCTGGTGGTTTCTTCTAACAGCTGGGCCACACCAACCCCTGCTTGGGCACGGTTCCGAAGTCTGGTTTCTGAGCCTTTTCTCTTCAAAGACAAGAACCAGGGCATCCTACGGCTTCCCCCAAGCCTGTAAAAGGGGGGACTCTGAGAGTGCTATAGCCCAACACGCCTTTGCTATCCTAGAGAAAACTTCCTGCATCCTTCTCTGGCATCAGATCCTTGCCTGCCGTCTTCTGGTCCTGTGACTCAGTACTTTATAGGGTGAATCCCTGGGCTGCAGGGTCCAGAGAGCCTCAGGAGTCAGGACTGGAGACAGGTGACTTTTTCAGAGACCACTATAATGGTCCCAGAGAAGGTGACAGCGTTCTGGGTGGATGAGTACCTGTCTAGGCAGACAAAGCCAGGAGATGCATTCCAGGCAGAGGAGATAACAAGTGCAAAGGAGTAGAGGAATAAACTATGGCACAGCCGAGAAAGCAAATGGCTCGGGAAGGCAGGCACTGGGCAGCAAGCAAATAAGGCTGGAGGGCTGAGGACACTTGCCAGGACACAGACTCCCAGGGTTAGACCCTGTCTGCCTTTGAACCCCGAGCAGGGGGCTCTGAAAGACTCCACAGGTGGCTGTCCTCTCCTTGACAGGAAGAACCTGGGAGACACACTCACCCGGGGGTCAGAAAGGGCTCAGGAAGGGCAGGAGGCAGTCTGCTGGGACCCAGAGGGGAGTCTTGGAACCCACAGACCCATCCCTGCCCTGTGAAGGGGGAGTCACTGAGGAGATCCCAACCTCCCCCAGACCAGCCTTACGGCTGCTCAGAGCCAGAAGCACAGGCAGTGGCCAGTGGGCAGCAGGCCAGGCCACTGGATGGTGCCGGGGGGGCTGTGGTGTGACCCCTGGCAGAGACTGGATGAACTCCACACAACCCCCTGCGCCGGCCGCCTCTGCCCCTCCCGCTCCCATCCTGAACCTCACAGAAGCCTTCTTGTTATTTTGAATACAGTTTGTTTTTAGAAAGGTGAGAGGGAAACCGGCAGTTCACCAGAGCAAAAGGGAGAAAAAACAAAGCTAAACACAGCGCTCCAAAGATCTGGTCCGGCTTCCGAAATTACACGTTCCCCTTTGGGACTCAGGCATAATTTGCTGCTCCAGTTCTGGGAGCACGTTGCCACCTTCACAGCATCCCAGAGACTAGAAGTGGGGCAGCGAGCTCCAAATGAGCCCCAGCCGGGGAGCCGGGGGGGCGGCCAGCCTCAGCACCCCACCCCACAGTGTAGGGAGCAGGCTTCACGCCCCCTGATGTCTTCTCCATGCCAGCCTGCATGTCCCCCAGTACCTGCCTACCTCATACACATGCACACATGCACACACACATACACACGCGCATGCACACCCCCTCACACACGCAGTCCCACTGCTAAGCCCATGCTCCCACTCCTTTGCCCACCAGGAAAACCCTCCTCTCCCCTCTGCTGTTCTGACCCCACCAGCCTTTGAGGCCGGCCAGCCACCCCCCCGAAGCCTTCCTGATCACTTAGCCCATTCTGACCCACATGGGCCAACAGGGTCCATGATCTTTGTCCCTGGCTGATAAAGCATCTCATGTAAGATCAGCAACACACCTCTCATCTCTCCCAACCAGGGTGAAAATTTCCAGGTGTTCTCCTCTTTATCTCTCTTCACCATGCATATGGTCCCCAGCCCCAGCCCCAGAAATTCTCCTTCTCTGGAGACTTACAGGGGAGCCCCCCCCCACTACCCAGGGTGGGCTCGCAGAATGATAGGCAAGAGTCACTCGTGACCGGGTGACTCCAGGGGCATCTCAGTGCCTGCACAGTGGGAGACGGGCGGGGTGGGCAGAGGCACTGCCTCTACTCTGAGCTTCTGGACCCTCAGTAGGAGATGAGGGGGAGTATGCTCTGTGTGTGTCCTGCACACTCTTTCTCTCCACCGCTTCATAATCAGAACATGAAGAACCAGCTCAATGAAGACGCAGATTAGTAAACAGAGACCCCAACTGTATTTTAAAGAGAGAAATGGAGTCTGATTAGGGGTCAGAGACAGAAAGAGAAGCCCAGGAGGGGGGTGGAGGAAAAGATGGAGAAGGATATGTTGGCAGCCGTTCATTCCGACTGTGTCCTTGGTTGGAGGTGATGCCTATTTGTCATAATTATCCTACATCTTCCAAATTTTATATAATTAACATGTATTTAGAGCCAGAGAAAAATTAATATATCCTTTTTTAAAGCAGAGCATTAAATGGAATGAAATAAGCTCTGTGCCCCCTCTTTGAGGACATACCCAGGCCTGCCCTCAGAATGTTAAAAGTCAAGGCCATGATTCCTACAACACCACCTACTGAGTCTAGACACACCCTTGGGAGCTTGCCCACACACCTGCCCCCCAGCTCCCCCACCTCTCACACACACTCTGTACATGCATACACACCACCCCCAGGCTACGGGTCTAAAATCTACACAAAGGAGAGCCGCACAGACCAAGAATAAACTGTGGAGTTAATTCATGTCAGCCTATCTCCTCTAGGCCCTGATCACCAGAAAAGAGTTCAAGAAGCCAGGCACCCACCCCCATGGGGTCTCCTCACCCCAACATGGCTGCCTACCTAGAAGCTCAACAAGACCGAGTGGACAGATCTGCTTATACATGCATTTTGGACCATCTCTAGAATTGGCTGCTCCTGAGAGAAACCAAACATTTCTAGAAACCTGAAAAACTCTCTGCCGTGTCAGCCCAATGACAACATCGGCAAAGAGTCTGAGATGACATTTCTAATGTGTGGCAGACTCCTCCCAGGAACTGAGCCAGTGATGGTAAGGAGGTTCATCAGCAGAGAGGAAGTACCACTGAGGAAGGAGACAGGAGGGACTAAGACCAAAGCCAGATCTGGCAAGAGCCTGTTTGAGGCTAGGGAGGAGTCCTCAGCTGGGTCTGCAGCCAGGACCTAGTGAGCTCAGCAGGGGGGACCACATCACCATGAGCATGAAACAGGCTGCTGAGAAACACGGGGTGGACAAACAGGAGGCAGGCAAAATCCAGATTCTGCTAGACTTCCCGTCCCTCCAGTCCCCAGAGGGCAGGGACTTCTACTTTAACTGGGGGAGGGGAGAAGGGCTATGAGCCCAGCCAGAATTATCTGGCAAACCATTTGGAACTGGTGCCCATTGCCTCCGGGATCTGCCTCAGAATGCCTGGTCCTCCCAAGTGCCGAGTGGTGTGCAGGAGAGACGGAGGGAGCAAAAGATTTCCTGACCAACCAAATATGATCGCTGGATCTCAGAGGAAAACACAATACAAAATTGGTTTTCCCCAAGTCCCCCATCAGACACCATCAGGCCAGGGCTTCCCGGAGACCGGCCCAGGGCTCCCTCCTGGCCTCGGGGTTCCTTGGGAGAAGGGCTCTGCCTCCTCAATCAGACAGGGAGCTCCATGAGGGCAGGGTCCAAGCCTCCTCCACCAGAGCAGGCAGATCTCACTTCCTCCTTCTCCTGGCCCACCTCTGAGGCCCTGTGAGCCCAGCCCCTCCACATGTGGCCACACCGCCAGGAGCCCAGATCCCAGCTCCTCACCCTCTGGCTGGCCAGCAGCTCTAGCCAGAGTGGCCATGTGCTCCCACAAAGAGCTCAGAGCCCAGCCCCGGTTCACTCATGTCAGTGCCGGGAGGGTGTCCAGGCCGGGCCTCCTCACCGTCCGCCCCTGGGTGGGCTTGTAGCCGGCAGGATTCAAAATAGTCTCCCCCCCCCCCCATCTGAGTCTGTAGACAGTTTGAGGGCGGCACACACAGAGAACGGAAATCCTGCTGGGCAAGCCCTGCACTTCCCTGCACAGACTCAGATAGCCCACTGAGGGGGTGGGAAACAGGAGCCAGGACTGGGCAGACTGGAGCTTGGGGCTAATTATCTGCCTAATTCAGTTACAAACAGCCACCAGGCCAGAAGGCACTAGTATTGAACATGGCTGAAGCCTGGGTAGGACCATCCAGAATTTCCACTTGGATTTTCCCAGTCTAGAGAAGCTCCTTCTTAGACCCATACAGAGAGTAGTAGGCAGGTCATCCATCCATCCATCCATCCATCATCCATCCATCTGTCCACCCACCCACACATCCACCCATCCAGATAGACTTCACTGAACACCTCCTTTAAACCAGTCCTGTGCTGGGCGTTGAAGACACAGAAGGAGTGCACCCAGTGACTGTCCTGAGCCTGGTCTGGGGAAGGTGGCTGACATTTGCAGAGACATTCAGGACCTAAAGCAAGGGCAGTGACCAAGATATAGACAGGGCTTGCAGGAGAAGGGAGGGAGCCAGGGACGAATCCCGGGAGGAGGTGACCACAGCTAAGTTGAGTCTTAAAGAATGACCAGGAATAGACCAGAAGGTGTCCCCAGCAGAAAGGATGGTGGACAGAACCCCAGAGAGTCACGGAGGTGGGAGAGATGGAGAGCGTGGGGCTTCTGAGGACTCTTAGCATCAGAGAAACTACAGAGCAAGCCTCTTGTCTCAGCAGCAGCTAGGCCCACACCAGAGATGTTCCCTTGGAAGTGGCACAAAGGTGAAAGATGCACAAGCAAAAAAAACCAGAAATCAGTCTTAAATGTTAGAAGGAAGCCCTGTAAACACATCTCCAGGACAGCTTTGAGGATCCTGAGCCCGACTTAGCACCCCAGTGCGTTCTCTTGCTCCTGAGGCCGATATTTGTTTGGTGGTTTAAAGAAAACAGAACCTCCTGAAGTGGGACACCATCCCTGGGTCAATAAAGAGACCAAGAGCCTAAGGACACACGCATGGTCTACACTGGCTGGAGGCTCTGCCTCTGGGCAGCAGGGAAGGTCTGGGAGCCCCAGGTGCCAGGGGTGTGACCAGTGACCAGCATCATGCAAAGCCAAGAGGAGGGTGACAACTTAGAAGAGATAGCAGGTCAAGTCTGGTGCTCACTGTGAGGCCATCTCCACCGAGGGAAGGACTGGGTGATCTTGGCCCTACAGGAACTAGAGCAGCCCAGGACCCAAGGCGCGGAGAGTGCTCCCTGCTCACTAAGAGATGTCACAGACCCCCTGCCATGCTGTTCGGCATTGGAGTCTGGGTCAGCAGCTGGCCCTCGGTTGCCAAGTACATAGCAAAGGGATGCCTCTTACCTGTCTGCAGGGTTGGATTCCCTTGGAATAAGATCCCCCTCCTGCCCCTCACCCTTTCTTTTCCTGGAGGCGGAGGGAATGGGGCAAGAGGGACTATTGGCTTGGACACAGATCTCTCCTTTTCAGCTGCTTCCAAGGTGCCCCCACACATGAGCCTATAGATGAATCTACCCCTAAGCAGGGTTCTGGCTGGGGTAAGGCAACGGGACTAGAGCACCCCCAAGACTGCCTGCTCACTCTCTCCCCTGTCTTCCTTCTCTCTCATTTGCGGCCCCCACCATGATTTCCTGAGTAATTGTCAGGGGGAGCCTTCAACACGGCCCCCTAAGCAGAGGGCCCATTTTTTTTTCCACATGCTTTGGGGAAAATGATTGGGTCTTGCCCAGGCACCACACACAGCCTTCCCCCAACCCCTCCACTCCACTCCTGACCAGACTGAAAGTTCCCATCTGGGTCCCTCCACCTATACGGTATCCAGCCCCCAGGGTACGAGGGAGATGTCTTATAGAGGCCCTGTGGTAAGGAAGGGAAGGGAGGAGGAGTGGGAGAGATGAGGAAGGGGGAGGGGCAGCCAAGGCCAGCAGAGCCCGAGTCTCTTTTGGGGACCCAGTGCTCGTCTTACCTGCACAGGGATGAGGGGTTCCTTGTCATCAATGTCAATGAGCACATCTTCCCCAGGACTGAGTAAACTCACATCATCTGTAGGGAAGAGCGGAATCCAGGCCCGAGAGGGGCTCCCTCAGGGGCCCTCGCCCCTCTCCAGCCACAAGACTCAGCAGGGATACTGAGACAAGAGGCCCTCAGCCTCCTACACTTCTCAATCTGTGTCCTTCTCTTCCCACCTAGTTCTTCCCTCTCCCGCCTCTGTCTCTCCCATCTTTTTCTCACATTCTCTATCTCCCCAGTTCTCTCTCTCCCTCCTCATCCCATGGAATCCCTGCCTTTCTCTCTCCCTCAAGTCTTCCCCCACATCCTCCCACAGCAGCCCTGGCCTCTCAGTAGCCCCAAGCGAGGTGATGCCCTGAGGAAGGCAAGATTCCCACCCTCCTGGTCCTGGTCAGTTGAGCAGAAACCACTTCTCGCTCAGGTTCTGGTAAGAGGAGGGCTTCCGGGCACATCTCACCTGGGAAGCCCCACCTGCCTCAGCCCCTCTGCCCTGGCCCTCTCCCTCAACAGCCCCACCCCCTACCTGGGCCGCCCTGTGGGGACGGACTCTCCTCGGAGTACAGGTCACACATGAATCTCTCCAGGGAGCGGATGGTACACTGGCCCACCATAGGCCGACGGCCAAACTGGCGGTTATCAATGACCTTGATCACGATGGGGGGACAGTAGAGGTCCTCCCTGGGCAGCATCTGGGCAGAGTGGGAGGGAAGCTCTGGGCGGTGGCCTGAACCCATCTCTGGGAGGCTTCAGGGTGGGGGGGGGGTGCTCTCCTTCACAGAACAAGTTCAAGAAGCGAAGAGTGACAATAAACCTGCACATAACCCTCCAGAGCCATAAATCCAAAGTGGTGGTTGGCTGAACCCAGGCACTGGCCAGGGGAGGAGAAGACACACACCTTTTCAGTCTGCCTCTTGAATGCTGTATGCAGAGGCTGACTTTTCCCCCACAGCTTTACCTTCCAAACATATCCAGCTCAGCCTGAAGCTAAAACAAGTCTACTTTCCCTGAACCCTCACTGGCTGGGGAGGGGAAGAAGGGAGAAGTTGGCCCAGGTCTCAACATTTCTTGCAGACAGTCCCCCCCAAGTGGATACTCAAGAGTTGGCTTACAGACCCAGATTCTTCTCCTCCCAACCCCAGCCCCAAAAGCACTTTGAACACAACTTGAAATAATTTATATGCTCTCCTTCGGTGGCGGCTTTGGCTCAGCCAAGAGGAGGCTCCTGTTGACAGCCACTGGGCCTGGAATTTCTATAGTGCTTTCATCTTGCAAACCATTTTCCTTTCCTCAGACTTGCCTTACTCCGGCCACTAGGCCCAGGCAGCCCAGGGAGCTGCAGAGGGCTGGGGGCCTGTGGGCCTTGGGGGTGAGCCCACAGCGAGGCTGGAGGAGGATCCAGTCAGGGAAGGTTTGGAGGAACTGCAGAAGGTCAGAGCCCTGGTGGGCCCCTGGGGAGAGCTCCAGGGGGCTGAGAACTGCCCTGGTAGGGAAGGGTGGGTCCTTGGGACTTCTGTGCACTCGGTATCTGGGTAGGAAGGAGCAAGCTGACCCCATTTGTGCTACTCACAGGCTTCCACTCTTCCAGCGAGGAGAGGGTGAGCACTGCTTCCCCACTTTCACAGACAAATGAGGTGGGAAAGATGCCGTGACCTAGCCAGGATCCCACAGGAAGCTGCCTGGAGCCCTGAGGACATTCTAGGCACCAGGAGCCTGGAAGGGGACAGCAGGGAGGTCAGGCTTACCACTTCCATGAAGAGGGTGCAGATGTCAAAGTTGGGGTTCTTCCGGAGGTTCTTGATGACACAGGACTGCACTGTCTGGCCCCCGCACTCCACCACGAGGCTGGGGGAGGAGATGCTGGCCAGCTGGTAACTCTTCATGTTCCGCAGGCCCCACGCCAGGATCTAGGGACACAGAGTGAGGCAAGCGGCTGGGAAAGCCCCAGGCCCCAGGAAAAGCCAGGGCCAGGAACGGGAAGGGCCAGGCCGCCTCCCTACCACCCCCCACCCCACCCCAGAGCCAGGCTCACCTCTATGGCAGTACGCTGGAGAACCGGCTTGATGTTCTGGGGAACCATGTAGACGTTGGCCTCCCTCTGAGGCGGTGGGTAGGGCAGGTCTGTGTCCTCCGACTGCAGGGGCATGACAGGCAGGACAGAGACAACGGTGGCAGGAAGACCAAGGCAGAGAGATGAAAAAAGGGCAAGACAGTTGGGGCAGAAAGAAGGACATGTGTGGAGAGAAGGAAACAGAGAGGCAAAGGCACAGGAGTGGGCAGGCAGGCAGGCAAAAATGAGAAAATGAAGTCAGTTTCTGCCAGGCACCATCTTGTCCGGCATCACCATCCGAGCACCTTGGCCTGGGACTCAGGTCACCTTGTTTCACATGAACCCCTCTTCCAAATACAGGCTCTGAGGCACCAGTGAGCTGCTCAGGGTCTCCCCGTCCCCCTCCCCACACAGACACATACACACACTGCCCACTTGCATCCTAGCACGCCCACTCCAGCCCCGCTTGGTCCCAGAGAAGACCTCATACCCTCCCCCTAGCCTGGTTCTCCTGCCTCCAGGCTCAGACCCTCCTGACCTACCATCCACTCTGGTGCCCCATCTCCATCCCCCACACCACGCCCAGGCACCTGCCAGCCCCAAACCCTCACCTCTCACATCTGTCCACCATGAAGACAGAACACCTGCTGTTAGCCAGAAAGAAAATGTACAAATAGGAGAAGAGGATGTAAGTGCCCATCGTCCGTAGGCACTAAAGGGAGCCACTGGGGAGGTTCCTTCACCACCACACACCGAAGATGAGAGCAGCGTGTATCAATTCTGCCTACTGAGGGTCTGCCAGAAAGACCAGGGCAAGAACCCCCAACGATCACAAGGAAACACGCAGGGAAGCAGCTGGGGCAAGGCAGGCAGGTGCCGCTGTGGCTTGAGCAACTACCAAGTCTCACAGTGGTTAGGAGCCCAGGCTCTACTCCGCCAGCTGCTGAGTTAGATACGTTATTTCATCTCCCGGTGGCTCAGTTTTTTCACGTATAAAATGGTTATTCAAAGTTGCCAAGCTCTCAAGATTAGTGTGAGGCTGGAAGAAGTTGATACTAACACTCAGAAGAATGCCTGGTTCACGTGAAACCACAACAGCTCTACTAGCCCATGTGGCACCTTTGTGGCAATTAAAGAAAGACGTCCCTTCCTGAAGACTCTTTACTTCCACGTCAGAAAATCGTCATATTTTACTAGTTTATTAGAACAAGACACTTTACTGCCACCTACTGGAAAATTGTTATAATAAAAACAAATATATGATGTCTGCGCTGGTAATTGCCTCCCCTTAGACACAGAGCCCTTGTGCAGTGCACAACCCACACGTCCATACAAGCAGGCCCTGACACTCGGGAAATGTTGACTGTAAATAAAAGGGCTATGCTGGATACTTTACAGAGCTTGCCTTGTGTAATCTCATTTAATAAACACTGGAACATTTAATAATCCACTGGAATCAGTGGATTAATTCTCCAAGTGATTTGCTTTGGGCTCCTTCTCAAAGGATGGTGCATCCATGTACAAATGCTCTGACGTAGATGGCGGGAGCAGCTGGAGCACTGACACACATTGGCTTCCTCCTGCCTCCACGAATCACTTCACAACCAACCCCAGCTGTCACTCCTGCCCAGCGACACACTGATGACACTACACTTGCCTGACCTGCAGCGGTAAAAAGCTCATTTCTAGAATCAGACAGACCTCAGTTCTAGTTCCAGCCCTGCTGCTTTCTAGCTGTTTGACCTTGGGCAAATTATTCAACGTCTGTGACTCATTACCCTCATATGAAGATCCAGGATAACAATACCCTCACGAGCCCGCTCCAACAGTCAGTGAGAGAACAAACAGAAAGTGTCTGGCACCCAGGAGCTGCTTTAGGAAACTGTAGTGATGGCCGGGATGACCTGATTGTTGTCGGTCCCACTGCTTTTACCATTCGCGTTGTCGTTCTCCCAGAGTGACTTGAGGGGTACCCAGCCACCAGAAGCATCTCTCAGAACAACACTGGCTTTGTAATTAACTATCCCCATGTCCCGCGGGCACAAAGCAAAGGAATTCCTAATCTACCTCCACACCTTCAATGCAGGTGATGTGGGATAGGAAGCAGCTACATTTTCAGACTGGCTGGGAGACAGGTGCTGTCAGGAGGAGGGGCCATGTGCTGAGCTGCCCTAGGGCACAACTCCAGGGGGCGCTGTGTACATCACAGTTCCCATAAGCAGTGGCCTAGAGGGTGGAGACAGGGCTCTTTAAAAGAAGGGTTTTGCCTGAAGTTCATGGTCTGTTTGTGGCCTGCTTAAGGCTGATGCCCAGCCCAATGTGGGGGGGTGGGGCAGGGCCAAACATCCAGGACCAAAAGGAGCACAAAGAAGGGATCAGAGAGGCAGAAAGATCAAACCTTTCTCACATGCTTATACCGTTCTTCTGAACCACCAGGAAAACTCATTACTATAGCTCCCCCACCCAGAACATTTCTCTCCAGGCCCCCAAACTCTGGGCGGTGTCCCTCTGATTCCTGTTTCTCCCTCATTTCCACGTTCCGTCTTTCCTCCCAGCTCTGTTGAGCTCCATGGTGATGACGTTCCTCTCTACAGGCTGAGGACCAGGCTCCCCATTTTCAGAAACCTGTTTATGAGGAGGACAGAAACAAGAACCTCGAGAAGGCTAGGCTCCAGTACCGTTTGGAGGAGGCCCTGGAGGAATAAGGCAGGTGCACACAGCTGTGGAACGCCAGGCCCAGCGGAAGCAGGAGGAAGAAACAAGCAGAGACAGTGGTTAGAGGTATGTCCGCCGGCAGCTTCCTTGGCACGGCGTGAGGCCACCATTCTCCATCCCAAAGCCATCTCTGTCCACCTCACTGTCCCCAGGGGTCCAGGCACACCTTTGCTCCCTGCTATTTGTCACCAGGATCCCTGCCTCTGCAGCCCACCCCCACCCCCCCCACCTGGCCCGTGGGCTGCCACCACAGTCCTCTGCCCCCCTCCCCACTGTGCACACCGCACTGCCCATCCAGCCCCGCGGAGTTATCGCTGCCTCTCTTGTTCCCCAACGCTGTCCCGTCCCGTCCTCCCCAATTCTTCACACTATCTGCTGGATCATTTCCTTCCCTATTTAAAGATGGTCTCTTGGATCCATCCCTGCCCTGCTCTCCCTGTCTTCCAGCAGTCTCCCTCCCCCTTCCCTCTCTCCCTAAAAAGGTCTGCCTCTATCCACTACCTCTCTTTCACTTCCGCGAGGCCCTCTGCCCAATGCACTCAGCTCTGCCCCCAGCACCCCTGCCCTGAAAACTCTGTCCAAAGTCAACAACTTGCTTGTAGCTCAGCCCAAAGGCCACTGGCAGGCTCGCATCTCTCCCACTCCCTCAGCAGCCTCCTGCCAACTAACCTCAGCCTCCTTCCTAAAACCATCCCTCTGGTTCCTCTCCACTGCCCTTTCCCCCTCTCCACCCTCTGCTGGCTGAGTCTCCTCCTCTGCCCAGCCCTCTCCTGGGATTTCTGCCTCCAGGCATCTGCCCTAAGCCCCAGACCCACATTGCCAACCTCTTACTGCTCAGTTCACCCATGTGCCCTACTGGCCTCTAACACTGAACTGGTCCCAAACTGGATTCTCTAAGTTTCCCCTCAAAACCTGCTCTCTCCCAATGTCATCTCAGAAACCAGCCCCATCATCTACCTTGACGATCAAGCTAAAAAGCCCCATGCCACACTTGGCTCTCCTCCCCCTCATCACCGTGTCTGATGGACCACCTGGCCTTCATGATTCTGTCTCCTAAACTTCTCGCATGCCCATCCACCTGTCTCCTTCCCTCGGTTCGCGCTCTCACCCTCTCTCACCTGGATTCACCAGCATCCCCCTAAGTGTTCTCCTTGCATGTGGTTTTGCAAATCCCTTCCCAAGAGCCAATGCATGCTGTATTCTGCAGCCAAGGGGGAACCTTCTAGAATGTCATTCTGTTTAAAACCCATCAAACATTCCCCAGCCACTCAGGATGAAGTCCAAACTCCTTAACATGGCCTCCAAGGCCCCTCATCTTCCAGTTCCTTCCCTTGGGGAAAGGAAAGGGGGATGGGAGACCACTGGGTTTATTTTCCCTCAGCGTCCCCAGGTCCTCCCTTGCTCGCCCTCCCCACCCACCCTGAGTGCAGGGCAGACGCAGGGCTGCTCCATTGATGGGTCCTACATCCCAGATAAGTGATGAGCCACCTCCCCGCACACGCTGAACACTGGCCCTTCTGAACACTAGCAGGTTGCAAGAGGCAACACACTCTCTTTACCTTTGAGGCTTGGAGTGGCTGGTCCCTCTGTCTGAAATCCTCTTCTGCCCACTTCATCTGGCTACCTCCCACTCAGACTTCAGATCTCCATTGAAATCTTCCCTGGGGTCTTGAGCTTAAGCTAAGCACCCCCTGGCTTCTACAGCAAGTGGACTCACTCCCACTGAAGGACACGCCACCCCGTACCATCTGTGTGTGTTAAACCAGCAACTCTGCAGGCAGGGACCACAGCTGAAATCTCTGTCCGATAACTACAGGATGATGAATGGGTAATTGAGGGGAGGGAGAGATGGCGACGGGATGAATGGGTGGGTGGATGGTTGAATGAAGAACTGACTCCAGCATCCCCTCCCCTCCTTCCCAGCACTCCTGTCTGTGCCAGCCTGCTCCGTGCCTGCTCATCACTCCCTCGGTCTGAACGGTCTTCCCGTACACCTTCCGGAATCTAACACATCTCTCAGTGCCTCCTTCAAGCTCTCCATCTTCCAGAAAATCTCCCAACCACCCCCAGAAACTTCTTTTTGCCCTATTCTCTGGCTTCTTTGACCTCTAAGTGACCCTGTGGCCCCGTTTCCCAAGGTCCTGACTGGTCTCGGACACCTCACTGGGAGAGTCCTATGGCCCTGGCCAGATGGCTGGCTCCTGAGCCTGAGCTGTTCAACTTCTGGTCCAGTCAACCTGAGGGGCTCAACACCTCCTTCCAGGCCAGTGATTCTTGGTGGGGGTGGGCTGCAGCCTACCAGCATTGCCAGCCAGGGGGGAGGTATAGACTTGAAGTGTCACCAGGATATCCTAATTCACTGTCCTATGTGAGACGGGGACTCTGAGGACCACAGACCTCAAAGGCAGCCATACAATACAAGTCTAATTAGATGAAGCCACACTTGACCAATGCCTCCCTTGCTCGCCCTTCCCACCCACCCTGAGCACAGGGCAGATGCAGGGCTGCTCCATTGATGGGTCCTACAGGTGGGCAGGGCGTTTACCGAACTGCCTCCTCCGATCAAGAGGACAAGGACCGAAGGATAGATGAGGCTCTCTCCCCCAGCAGAGAGAAATCTACCCTTATGCCCCCTTCAGTCTATCTGTCCAGCAGGCCAGCTCAGTACAGAGAGCCGAGGACAAGCCATGAGGGAGACTTCCTCCCCTAGGTCCAGGGGCCACCACACCAGACAGATGTTCGTTCCCAGGGCAGAGCTGGGGGAAGGGTTGAGCTCCCCCGGCCACCTCAGTAGTCCTGTTACCAGTAGCCCCACGGACCCCCACCTCCCCCAGCAGGGTACAGTCGGAGGACCTCTGGACCTTCAGATCCTGGCTCCTCAAGGAGCTGCAGGCAGGGGCAGCCAGGCGTGCTGGGAGGGCTCCATTGTCTGCCTGCCCCACCCAGCTCGTTAGGAACAACATGTTGCTCTAATTACACTTCCCAGGAAAAACAGTGTTTTAAATTAAGGCCTTGGGGGAGGGAAAGGGGGATGGGGGACCACTGGGTTTATTTTCCTGATTGCAAAACACCAAAATTTTCCTTCTAGTGGATCTGGGGGTGCGGGAGAGTACCTTGTGTACATCTCAGACTAAAAGCCATACCCTGGAGATGGAAGGGGATAGAGTGACATCTGGTTGGCCCCCTGAGCCCTCCGCGAAAACAGCCACGGAGCCTGCAGTCCCTTCCACTAGGGCATCCCCTGCCTGCCCTGCAGCAAGACAGAAGCGGCAGAACCAAGGGTAATGCCCCGAACCACGCCCCCTTCAATGGTCAGGTCTGCAAGCCCCAGCTCCCGCCTACAGCGTCCCCAGGTCCCCAGGTGGGATCTCCTTCTGCACATGCTCCATATCCTCGGGGGCCCCCGGCTGTTAAGGAAACAGCCATCACCTCTTCTGCTGCCCTTGTGGGTGTGGGTGTGTGTTTGTGTGTGCGCGCACACGCGTGTGTGTGTGTTCTTGCGCGTGTGCACACTCGCACACACTCACACGTGCATGTGCACAATGTCCAATTCTCAGGAAATCTAAAATTGCAGTTTCTTTGAATTCATTCCCCTTGGCAGCATGGACCGCCTTTGTTCTCCAGACAAAAAGGAAAAGAAACGAGACAGAGGGCTCAGAAGAGGCGGGGAGAAGGAGGGAGAGAAGGAGCTGGAGGCCAAGGAGCAAACCGAGGAAGAGGGAAACAGGAAGGGAGAGCGGAAGAGGAGAAGGCGAACAAGGCTCAGGAAGGGGGGAGATTCTTACTCTACCCTGACAGAAAGACAGACTGGGCAGCTGGGGAAGGAAGTCCTCCCCTCATGCATGCTCTCTGCAAGGACCCAGGTCTCCCAGACGTCACCAAAGCCTCAAAGACACAGGGCAAGAGTCCCGATTCCCCCCACTGGAGCTCCCAGAGAGGACTGCTCCAGACGGGCATAAAGCCTGGGGGGAGGAGAAATCATGTCACCCAACAAAGTGGTCCCAGCCCAAGGCACTGCCACCTAGGCCCCCCCACTGCAGCCCCTTCTGCCAATCCCGCCTTCAGATGCTAGCTCAGTGTCACCTCTTCCAGGAAGCCATCCCCACAGTCCTCCATCCGCTCTGGGAGCCATCAGCACAGCATGGGCAGATGTCATTCCCGGACACTCTGTCTCCCACACAGGCATGGGATACACTGGCCAGAGGCACTCCCCACCAGAAAGGCCATCCCTAAACCATCCTTCAGAGTCACAGAAGCCTCTTACCTGGTCCTGCCCCTGGCTCCCCAACCCACACCCGCCGGTGGCCACACAGTTTCCTAACAAAGCCATCTGCCCTGTCTGCTCCCAGACTTTTGAAGGCTCCCGTGGCCAGCGGCCCAGAATCGAAGCTGCCAGCGTGCCTTCTCACAGCCCTCAGGGAGAGCTTGTGCACTCTTCACGGGGACCAGGCTGGGAGCCTGGAGGGGGCCTAGCGGGGGGATACAAGGCAGGAGCTTGGCCACAGCAAAGACGGAAGACTCTGCTAAGGCCTCGGGCTTCCTGCAGGCCCCGCAGCTGCAGCTGGACTGACCTGTCCCTGGGGATTCTGGAAACCACATAGGACCCAGGACCTCGGCATGAGGCTTAGCCTTCAAGTGCACGGAAAGTGGCCCAGCCATGGAGCCCCAGGTCTGGGGTCGGGGCCCCTAAGAATAAGGGGGTCCACAAGATCATCTTCTGGGGTCATTCCCTAGACCGGCTGTTACTCCATTCATCCTGCTGGGCCTCGGACGCTTTGAACCTGCTGACTCAGCCCCGCCCCGCCCCATGCCCAGCAGACCCCCAAGATGAGCTCTGCTCTGGCCCTGCAGACCCATACCCCACCTCAGTCTGTGGCTTGGCTGGCTCTGCAGCAGGACACTTGGCCCTCTCTGGGGTCTGCCCCAAAGCGGCAAATTTTGATTTGCTTCCTGACAATGAGACCACAGCCAGATCCCTGCTCTCGGAATCTGAGCCTTCACTGTTACATATTACAAATCCAGTTATTAAGGACTTTAGCTTTTTTTAATAACTCATCCCTGGGCTGGGTCTTCTTCAGAGCAGGCTGTGGGTTTTGGCCACAAAGTGCTCTCAATCAAGAGAAAGGGCTCCGTGCTGCTTCCCTGGACAGGACTCTGCTCCCCTTTCCAAATCAGCAGTCTTTCACAACTGTGGCCAGAAGCAGGAGGCTGCCTGTCAGGCACAATTATGGCCAGCTCACTTGGCAGACCCCACCTCGGTCTCAGAGCAAAAGGAAGTGAGGTAAGGGGCGCGGGGCCTGCGGATCCCACATCCTGACCCTGCACTTCAAGTCCAAATTGCACTGAAAATGTCAAATGGTGTCCGCTCCCAGCCTGGGGATTCCCTGATGGCAGGAAGTGGCTGCCCTTTTCCCAACCCATCTGACCAGGGTTCTCCTTCCTGTCTCCCTGCCCAGGCCTCAGCCCCTGCTCCCTCCTGAGGACCTGCTCACAGATGTGCAGGAGGCCATAGGGGAACGTGCTCCTCATCCCTCATGGCAAAGGATATAGCCTTACTTCCTCTGGAAGCAAACCCTAATCTTCTTCCAGAACCTAGGAATCCCCAACCCCACCGGCCCCTAAAGCAGCCAGGCCCTAAACTGGTGCTTGGCCCCCTCAGCCAAAGGCACGTTCCCCATTTTCCTGCAACAGTGTCTGGCTAATGCTACCTTCACCAGAAAGGCTTCCTTGACTACTCTGGCCCCTTATGAACATTTTATTCTTGAAAACACGCCACCTGGTACTCAGCCAGACGAGGCTCTATTTCTGCCAGGAGCTCTGGGTGAATCCGGCCTCCAACAGGGCAGCAAGCCGTCTGGGGCCAGAATCACGCCAGGATATACCCCAGGCAGCCCTGGGTCTGCACAGAGTGTGGGGAATGAAATCTAGTCAGGTCCCTAAATGGCAGATGCCCACTGGGGCACCAGGAACCCAGATGGCTCTGGGGCACTTGCCCAGAGGCGGGCCTTCTCCTTCCCTCTGTCCCTGCCCACGCACCCCAGCCACAGGTCACAGCTACAAGGGTCCAGCTCACCTCATCCAGGATTCCTGATGTATCCTGCACCTAGGGCGCACCATGGGATGTTCCATGTCCAGGAGATCGGCAGAAGGAAGAGAGGAGGGGGGGTGGGTAAAAGTTTAGCATTAGTGACAAGGAGCACTAGGCTGGGGCAGAGATCAGCACACCAGATTGTCACCCTCAGAGAAGCCAACAGAAACCGCCTCCCATCAAGGGTCAGGGCGAGGTGTTCCAGCCAGGCCTTCCACGTGGCTCCTGAGAAGGAAGGTGTGATGGGGTGTCGATGCAGAGACTGGTGGGAGAGGCCAAAGCATAAACCTAGAGCCCAGGCGTCTCTGGAGGGGACGGGAGAAAGGGAAGTGACAGGTGGTGGGAAGGGTCCTAGACCCTGCGCTGCAGCCCCAGGAAGCAGCCAGGCCTGAACCCCCGCCCCCGCCCAAGCTGCTGTTTCTGCTGGAGCACGTGGACCTGGGAGAGGCAAGGAGAAACAACCCAGATCCCCAGAGGCTGGCAGGCCCGAGAGCAGGAGTTAGGACTGGACAGGAGAGAGAGGGGAAGACAAGCCAGGGCGGGGAGCGCGGGAGAAGCAGAGGGTGGAGTGGGGGGCCGGGGGCAAAGGAGGGCCTGCAGGGTAAGAACTGTCTGGAAATTGTGCAGGCTGCCTCGTAAGGGGGGAGGCATCCAAACACAGCCTGAATGACTGCTTCAAGCTGCAGCTGAGCCTGGCGGAGAAGAGTACTTCCCAAATCGAATTAGCAGGGGTGCCAGTAAAGGGTCTGTATTTTCTACCATGACCCCCACATGAGAAGAAAGGGGAGCAGGGAGCAGGGAATGGAGTCCCCACCACTAGCAGAGGGAGGAAAACCAGGTCATGGTGGAAACCAGGAACTGGGGAAGAGCTTGGGGACTGAACATGCCTCGGAGCCCCTGGAGGGCTCGTGCATACCTGGGGGAGGGAGGGCTGCCCGGTGCCCTCAGGGTGCACTTCAGTCGGTTTGAAGTGGGGCCCAAGACTCAGCATTTCCTACCACACACCAACGGTTTTCAGTCCCAGCTGCACCTTAAAATCCCCGGGGCAGCACCAAAGGCCACCAGGGCCTGGGTCACTCCCCCAAGAGGTGGCGTTTTGTTTGGTCTGTGGTGCAGCCTGAGCACTGGTGATTTCTCAAGCTGCCCAAGGGAGTCTAATAGGCCACCCTGCTGAGGGACACTGGTCTGGGTGGCCATGAGGTCATTTCATTCTGGGAGTCTGTGATTCTCGGACTTCTCAGGGAAGAAGGGCAGGAAAGGCCAGAGCTGTGCAGGGACCCCAGCCCCTGTTCACTCTGCCCCATGGTCCTTCCTCTGCTTGAAGGCAGGATAGTGATGGTGAATGCCTGATCGCCCTTCCCAGCCCGGGGTGGGGTGGGGTGCTGCAAGCCAGAAGGATGGCAATCGGTTAAAGATTTAAAGGCAAGAGAAAGACTTACCTCAAAACCAGGAATATGGTGAATGGCCGGCTAGGGTGCAGAAAAAAGAGAGCTTCAGTCAGGTGCCTGTCACCCAAGGCCCCAGCATCCTGCTTTCTGCCCTGGCCAGGCAAACACATTTCCCACCATAAAATGACACTCATGGAATGTATCAGTGATCAGACAGTGCAGGGGTTTGCAGACTCTATTTCCTGGAGGCCTAGGGACTCTTCAGAGGAGGGTGGAGGTGGTGGGCGACTGCAAAGGGAAGCTGGGTTGGTGGTATGTGGTGCCCCCCTCCAGACACCTCACCCGGAGTAGCCCCATTTCTATCTGGCCTACCTATGGAGGTTCACACCACAGTAAGAGCAAGTTTGGAGAGATGGCTGTAAACCCAAATGCCCTATTTCAGAGCAGGGAAGTGGCTGGCCCTGGGTCACACAGCTAGGCCATGGCAGAGGCAGGACTAGAACAGAGGTCCTGCCTGTACCTGTCCGTGGAGATGCCCCCATCACACTTAAGCCCCCCCAAACCAGATCACAGAGGTCCAACTCCCAGAAACCACTTCAAGTTATGACCCAGGGAAAAATATAGCCAATGACCAATGACCAGAAGGATTCAGGCATTCTAGCACAGTCCAGATTCCAACACTCTCCTTAATAGTGAGAGCACATTGTGCTGGGGTTCAGAAAAGATGGGCAAAGCCAACCCTCAGCAAGAGGCCTGACAGCGAGTGGCTGTTCAGTGTTCCCCACTGACTGCAGGCCCACAGTCAGGGAAGAAGGATATATTGCAGTCCCCTCTCCTCCACTGGGGATCCCCTCCCTGTGCCCCCCATTTTCCCCCACTATGGATGTACTCCCTGCCTAGGCCTCCTGGATCTGGATATGAACCAGCCTCACCTTCTCTCTCTGGATGAGCTCAAAAGAGGCCAGCAGCTCGCCTGCCGGCTGGCTGCCCCTAATCAGCGGGAACCAGGCCAGCCGGGGCATCCGTTCCAGACTGGGCTGACACATGCAGCGTCCCATAAACTCATCTGCACCCTAGACCGGGCATGGAGAAAGAAGAGTCAGCATTTCCCAGTCCAGGGCTCCAAGTGGCCTCAGAGCAATCACCAGAACTATATCTGGCCTCCTGAACTAGAAAGGGACTCAGGAGTCAGGGCAGCCCCCTGGGGCAGAATGCTGCACTCTGCCCCCTGCTTAGAAGAATATAGGGACAACATGCAAGTAACCTCTGACCACCATTGCTAGATTTGAATTCCCATCGTGGTCAAAAATCCCTCTGTATGTCTAACTAGCCTTCACCTTGATTGAATTTAATCAGGCTCTGAGCTTCTTTGAGACCACAGCAATAGCCCCCTAGCATTTCCCTAAACCCCCTCAGCACAGGAGGTGTTTGACATTTCCAAGGGTTTTGCGTCTCCTTTAAATCCCCCCACTTTCTAGCTGGGGAAACTGATCAAATTCAATGAGTCTTGTTAAAATGATGTTTGATCTTATCAATCATGCTCAGGCACCTTCCATGGCTCCCACTCCCTGGAGGATAGAGCCCACATCTCCTCTGGCATGGAAGGCCCCCCACTGGAGCCCGCTGGCCTCTCCTGCCCTGCCTCATTCTCTCCGCACAACCCCTACTCCAGTCGGCTGGCCTCTGCTGCCCTCTCAGCCCCTGGCCCTCACATGGGCCACTTCCCCCAGCCGCCCTGCCCTCTGCCCATCTCCGCCATCCCCCACAGCCCTGCCCAAGTGTGGCCCCCTGGCGTGGCCCCCATGACCTCACTGGCCTGTGACTCCAGCCTTGGGATTAGCTTCCCCAAGGGGGCAGCAGCAGGACCGGGGTCTCAGCCAGATGGTGCTGCAGGCCTTCCAAGCCCCGGTGCGTCGCCCAAGGCCCTCATCTGGAGAGATCCGAGCAGAACTGGGAGGGACCAGTGTCTGCAGTCATGCCACTGCTGGGGACGTCCCCAAGGGCCACTCCAGAGTGGCCAGCACCTCCTGCATGAATGCCTACGCGGCAGGTAATAGTCCAGCATCAACCACTCAGTGTGGACAGCAGCATGGTGCTGGGAGAGGTCCCGGATGCCCCTCTGGCCCGGTGTTGCCCCATTAGTTGCAGGTCATGGAGAGGTGGTGGGGAGGGGAGCCTGGGCAGCCAGGCCAGCAGGAGGAGCTCGAGACAATGGGTGTTTGCCAACAGGTACAGAGTCATCTGACTATGTTAACAATGCACACAGCCTCTGCTCTCCCCCAGGACCCTAGAGCTCAACCACCCAGAAGAAGCCATGGCTCTTCTCCCCCTGGGATCCTCTTAGACCCTGGCCTGCTGGAGAGAGACAGGGTCAGAGCAACACTTGCAAAAGAGGAGGTGGGATGCTACTGGAAGAAAGACGGTGTGCTTGCCAGCCTCCTGCCCCCTCCCCCCAGTATTAGCACTTACACCTGCTCCCCTGCCCAGTCCCCTGGCCCAGCACATCCTGGTCCTCCTGCCTCTCTCTTCTTCCTGCCCCAAAGGTGCCAGGCCCTGTGCTCTTCCCCAGACAGTCCCAAATAGACTCTTGCTCCAGGTGCTCATTCCCCTCCCAGAGCCAAGGGAAGAGCTCTTAGGTGGGCCTCCCCAGCTCAGGCCTGCCATTGCCTACCGCCAGCTGGCCCCCTCCACCCAGTGGGACACCCTAAATAGCATCACCTTGCCCCACCCCCTGGTTACCACACCTTCCCAGGGCACCTGACATCCAGCCATGGCAACTCTTTCTGGAAACATCTTCCAAACCCTGTTCCTCCCCTTTTATCCACTGCCACCCTACCCAAACCAGGCCGGGCCCCTCTGCCAAACATCTGTCAGCCAACCCAGTCTCTGCCTTCTCTCTTCTTTTCAAAATGTTGCTCAACCCCCTCACTCCCTTCTCCCCTGGCCTTGTACTCCTTTCTCCTCCTTCCCAGCCTGCCCTCTGCTCTCCTCAGTCTCCCCTTGCCCCATGCTGTGCTGGAACGCCCCTCTGCCTGGCCCTAACACCCCAATCGTGTTTCCTTCAGGGCCTGGGTCTTCCCCACAGCCTTCCCTCAAGTGCCAGCCCCGGGCTATCTCTCCCTCCTGGCCATCTAGAGCTGCGCTGTCCAGTACCTGAGGCAATTCACATATAAAGTTTAATTAATCAAGACTAAAAATGAAAAGGGAGTTTCTCGGTTGCGCTAGCCACTTTTCAGCTGCTCAACGGCCACCTGTGGTGAGTGGCTCCCATTCTGAACAGCACAGCCACAGAGCTTGGCCGGCACGACCGGAGGTTCTGCTGGACAGCTCTGGACGAGGGCCTTGCCTGTGCCGCCGCAGGGGTCTCTGCTCGGCGGGGCCTTCTCGGCTCCCACCTGCACAGGGAACACCAAGTGCCGGCCACTCCGCCCAGCACAGGAGCGCTCCATAACTGTGGAGTCAACGCAGCTCTCAGATGGGGAGAGAGGGCTCCTGGCCTGGGGCCTCAGAAGCAAGTTAGAGGCAGAGAAACCCTCTCCCTGCCGTAAGCACAGCACACGTGTGAGCAATCCCTTTTTAATTGCTCTAGGATAGTTTTAAGGGCTCCGTAGCCTGTGGGGCCAGGGGAGAGGCCAGGCCCTCCTGTGGGGTCTCCTCCCCGTGGGGTCCTCCCCGTCCCCCACGCCCCGGCTCCTGGAGGGCGTGGGCAGCGAGGGGCCGAGGGAGGAAGGCAGGCTGACTCACGTAGGTGTCATGGTCATACAGCTCCACCACAATACTAGGCGGACGCTCAGCGACGCTGGCCGGCTCCCCGAAGATCTCAATCTCATAGAAGATGAGCGTCTGGTCCCAGGTGGGGTTCAGAGTGTTCTTCACCACTGCCGTCTTCTGGCTCTGGTGCAGGAAGGACACTATGGCGTAGGGGTCTGGGGGGGCCAGGCACAGGGAAGGGGCGGGCAGGACACAGCACAGACCGTGAGAGTTGTCTGCTCAAGAGTCCTGTGGGCCACAGAGCTGGAGCAGAGCCGTGGCTCCTGCCCTGGAGCAACAATCTACAGGTCAGAGCCCATTTCCCCAGTGCCCCCCACCCCCACACCCAGCCCCAGCCCTCTCTAAGGCCAGCTGGTGGGCCACAGTGGAGAAATGGAGCCGAGGCCCAGGAGAGCGGGCTCTGGGCTACTTCCTGGGCTGGCCACCAGGGGCCAGGTCCTGCTAGACGAAGTGGATGTCCAGATGGTGCATTCCTTTATTCACCCAGCGAGCATTAATTGAGTGCCTTCTGCATGCCAGGCCAAGAGCTAGGTGCTAGGGGCTGAGAATATAATTGGAGCAACACCCTAGTCCACACAAGCAACCATCAAACTACAATTGGGATCAGCGCTTTGAAGAGTGACTCTAAGTCGCAGTGGCGTATGAGAGAGGGGGGTCTATCTTCCTAGAGGAAGGGTGAGTACAGCAGCTGTGCGCTCAGACCGGGGTGCCTAGGCCTGCCTTTCAGCAAGCCCACGCCGGCAGCCACGTGGACAACAAACAGCCTGGAGGGGGCAGGACCAGTTCCGAGGCCTCTCCAGGGATTCAGGTGGAGATGGTGGTGCTCGGATGGGCAAGCGCACCAGAGGGAAGCCCATGGACTCCAGAGCTGTTCAGCAGTGGGTCATGTGACAGGATCCCTAAGGTCCCTACAGCTCCCTACTGCCCCAAACCGTTGTGCAGCCTGTCTGCCCCAGCCACGCCTGGAGGGGGGGAGAAGCCCACCCACTAGTCATTCCCCCCGCCTGCTCCCAAAGGGAAGTTAGTGTCACTAGAGGAGATTCGATGGCCATGGCTCTCAAATGTGAGCATGCAGCCGAATCACCTAGAAGGCTTTACCCAGACTGCTGGGCCCTACCCCCAGAGACGTGTTCATCAGGTCTGGGATGGGGCCTGAGAATTTGCATTTCTAACAAGTTCCCAGACGGCACAGGTGCTGTCCTCCAGGGCCACACTTGGGGAACCAGTGCAGGAGAAAGGCCTATGGAACTGAGTGCACGTAATCTGGGACAGGGGCAAAGGGCTTGGAGGAGGGGCTCCTCCAACTTCTCCCACGAGGATATCAGAGCCGAGCAGGGTCCAGTTTGCTGCCATTTTGTAAGACTCACAGTGCCAGATGCTGAAGGACAAGCAAGTCCAGAGATGCAGGAACCTGGCAGCTGGATGCTAGATGTCTGGGAGGGCTGAGCCCAACTGCCCTCACATGTACTCTCCACCCTTGGCCCCCGCTCCAGCCTGCAGCACCCTGCCTCCTCGAGCCTCCCAGTTTAGCCCCAGCTGTGTGACCCTAGACCCTAGACCCTCAGTGCTAGAGGTCCGGTGCTGGGATGTCCAACTGTAATCCTGGGACTGGGATGGGGAGACAGCAGTTCCTCAGAAAGGGAGGGCAGCAGGATGGTTCCTTGGCCTAAAGGAGACCAAATGGCACACTATGGCCATTGTACAGGAGGTGGCAGAGAGTGACCCTAGAAGAGGCGGGAAGGTTGGGGAGGACTCCCAGCAAGAGATGGGGGGAGTAGGGTCCAAGATTCTGATTGTTGGCCATTGGCTAATTTTAAGGGTGGGGGAGATCTAAGCTAGGAGGCAGATGCCATGGGCACTCAATGGCTGAATAATGTTGGGTTTGGCTAACAGGAGGTAGCCGCCAGCATGGAACCAGGCTTCAGGCACAAAAGCCACAGTAGAGTCAATCCTGGAGGGCTTCCTGAAGGAATCTGGTTTTGAACCTGATTCGGGGGGTAGAAGAGGGCAGTGCAAGGCCCTTGACAGGGAAAGGGGCAGAGGAGACATGCCCACCCGTCTTGCCACCCCCATCTGGTGGAAACCTCCCTGACACGGGGCTCCCCCTTCCATGCACCAGCCCTGCTAGGGCTGGCCCCAAGCACTTCCCCTCCTGCCCCTGGCAGGGCCCAACGGCGTCTGTGCATTTAATGAAACCGTCTGGCTGTGATACCATCAGCTCCAAGCTCGGCAGAGAACCTCTCCCTGGTTCCAGTAAGGGAAAGAGGGCGCGTTCCGATAAATAAAACCATATTAGAGAGCCGGCGAAAAAGCCCCTTTTGTTCCAACCCCCCATGCTTCCCAACGCTTTGTTTTTATAAGCGCCGGGGCCCCAGACCGAGCGCGTTTACACAAAGATCACAATTGCACATTGTAGCGGCTGTGAACGCTGTATTGGTGTTGGCAGCACCCCCCACGCTGCCCCCACCCCAAGCCGACTCCTTCCAGCAGCCCCAGCAGCCCAAGCAATGAGCTCAGCGCTGGGGGAACGGGGAGGGGGTGGCTTTCAAACAAAAATCACCCAGACCCACACACGCGCCCCGCCCGCCCAGGGGAGGAAAAAACACACAACAAAGGCATTGTAAAGAGCAGGCCTGGAGGCCTGGGGCCTCAGACACTGGGCTACTGTGTGCTGGGGCCCGGCTTCTCCCCCCACAGGGCCCAGCCCCTCCAAAAAAAAGAAACAAGGGGGGCGGGGGTGTTGCTGAAGCAAGGTGGTCAGATGAGGGAAAGCCAGACAGACGCACAGACACATCCCTTTTCCTGGAAAGCCCAGAGGAGGCGGCAGCCGATCCCAAGGAGAGGTGGAGGGGAAGGTAAGGGGCTGGTTCTTCTCTGCCCACTCCAGCCTAGCACTCTTCCCAGGGCCACTCCCATAGAAGAGGGGCAGCATTGGCCTTTGAGCCTCACCCACCAAGCCACACAGAGCTGAAGGGGAAAGTGGCTGGACTGGAGCTCTCTGGGGACCATTAGCGCCCTAGGCAGCTCCAGCTGTGAACACACATGGTTCTATGGGATGCCATCACCTCGAGAGGCCCCAGGCAGGTGGTTCTTTTGCTGGACCTGAGCTCTGCTGCTCAGACCTTCCTAGAGTTTTCCTAGACCTTAACAATACACTAAGCCCTCCTCCTAGGCCCTCCCACCTTCCCAGCTCAGACCACCGGGATAGGAGACAGGGCAGGCAGCATCATCCCACTCATCAGAAGAAAGAGCTGTGCCCCATGAAGACAAAGTTACTAGCCCATGCTCACATGTGACCAGGGCTAGACCCCCTGACTCCCAGTCTAGTGCTCTGTCCACCATGCCATGCTCTTTGGGAAAGAACCCTTAAGAGAGAGGGGAGTAGTGCAAATGAAAACTACAATATAGCAATTTTTCCTATTAAATTAAGAAAAATTGTTTGGAATTATAAAACCCAGTGTTGGCAAATATTTGATGAAATAGGTACTCTCCTTTATTGCTGGAAGCAATTCAGGAAAGCAACTGGGCAGTATGCCCTAAAAAAACATAAAAATGTTTATACCTTGCTTCCTATATTCCTGGGAATCATCCAAATTAGCCAAAAAGCTGTATGTACAGAGATGTTCACTCCAGCATTATTTGTAATCCAGCATTCATTCACTCTGTAATTATTGACTGACCAGCACGTGATGGGTAAGCACAGTACTAGGGATACGAAAATGAAGAAGACACAATCTAGGCTCTCAAGATCATGACCACTGGTTGGAAATGGTAACTATAGGGCAGTTATAATCCAAGGTGATGTGCAACTTACTCAGGGAATGAATACGGTGCTGGGGGCGGGGGATACCCCACAGAGCCTGGCGGTATCAAGTCAGTCATCCCAAAGGGGGTCTCCTACCCTGAGTCTCCAGAATAAGGAGTAACCAAGGCACACCAAGGGAAAGGGGGCATGCTAGACATCTAGCATGGCATGCACGAAGACACCAAAGAGCATGGGCTTTTGGGAAACAGCAAGTAGTTGGTCTGGCTGAGGGGAAGAAGGGAGCACCCAGGGCAGTGGGGATGAAAGAGGGAGGAGGACATAGGGCAGCTCACAAAGGTCCCAGATCCGAGCTGAGCAATCTGGACTGAATCCTACAGATCAGTGTTTCCCAAAATGTGTGCTTCATAAACGTGAGTTCTCTGGGGAGCTAGTGAGTGCTTAAACACGTCAAAGAGGCTCCTTTCCTGCAGCCATCCCAAAGCCTCTCAATGCCACTGTGCATTGTAAATCTGGAAGCATGCAGTGTTCCCCAGTCTCCCTTGCCCAGGAACCCTGTCTAAGTGGAGCATTTCACAAGCCTCCAATGCACTTTGGAAAACAGCTCCATGAGCTCAACAGGAGAATTCCCCCAGCCAGAGCCAACCTTAACAGAAAGCCATGCTTCAAGAGGGAGTGGGCCACAACTGGAGTCCAGACATAGTAAGCCCCAAAGCAAGAGGTCCCCAGCTCCACCCAAGACAGAGTCTGGATCGGGGTGAAAACTAAAGCACTCTCCCCACTGAGGTGACCTCACTGTGGCCTGCCCTGGAGTAACACCTCTCAGGACCACCTTCCTGGCACACATCTTTGATCTCCCAGGAACCATGAAGCCAACGAAGAGGGCACAGGACCTTCTGCTGTCTTTTTTTTTTTTTTTTTTTTTTTTTGAGACAGAGAGAATGAGAGACAGAGAGCATGAGAGGGAGGAGGGTCAGAGGGAGAAGCAGACTCCCTGCCGAGCAGGGAGCCCGATGCGGGACTCGATCCTGGGACTCCAGGATCGTGACCTGAGCCGAAGGCAGTCGCTTAACCAACTGAGCCACCCAGGCGCCCCGACCTTCTGCTGTCTTAACAGATACCCCACTCTGGTAAATTAGTAACTTGGCATCTAGTCTACTTACCACCTCTCATTTACTCGGTTAACCAAGGCAGGCCCCCTGAGCCCACTGACCTGTGAGACCCTCCAAGAGGAGTTTCTGACTCCCCCAGGCTAAGGGCCGTCTTCTGATACGTAGCGACCTCACAACAGAGCTGCCCATGGGTTGTCCGTCTTAATGGGAGCTCTGTAAGCAGAGCCTATGTTTCCCTCAAACCACAGCTCTGGCTCCCAGCTAGAGGAGGGAGCAAAGCAGAATGCCCTGGGGAACAGCTTGGCAAAGCAGACAGGTTCCTTCCTGATTTCCTTTAAGAAATATCAGTCTCCAATAAAGAGCAGCTCAGCTCAGACTGTGGTTTGAGGAATCGATGCTGCCCATTAGATACAGTGTGGAGGACATACAGTGATTTCTAAGTCCTCCAGCATCATATCTTTTCCATTCAAATGGAATTCAGTGCATACTATGGATGCTCACCGAGTAGGGGCAACCCCAACCCAGTATCAAAGAGAAGTCATTTGAATTAAGCATCAATTTACATTTCTTAATGCCTAATTGCTACCCAGGCCACGCAGCCTCACAACCACAAGCCACACACATCCTTCCAGTGTCTGGAGAATTGAGGCTGGCTATATATTCAAACCCCACCTGAGGCTGAGCCCTCAGGCAGCCTGGACAGAACATCTCCACAAGCCTCCCTTTCCTGCCTGAGTTTAATATTATTCAACAAGTGTTTCCTAGGCAGGTCTTGTGTGTCCCATCCCCCCCCCCAAACCCTTGGCCAGAGAGAAGGAAGCAGACATGGCCCCAGCCTTTGGGCAGCCCCAAGACCCACCCCTCAGGGGACAAGTGAGGAGCGCAGCTCGGGGCCATGGGAGCCCACTGCTGCAGGAAAGGCCCAGAGCACCACAGGTCAGAGTCAAAGGAGCACCTTCTGGAAGAAAGCCCTCCCTGCCCCAGACACTCAGCAGGCAGGCTGGAGGATGATCCCAGCAACAGATGCTGCGCTAGACCCTCCCCTGGCCCCAGACATTCCGGATTCACACATGAGTTTCCTCTGAGAAGTGCCAGCCGGTGGCCACGCACAGACTCCGGCCGCCAGCCGCCCCAGGGTCAGTGCCAGCGGAGAAATTGCTTTGGTTTAGGGTTTGGGAGTGAAAATAAACACTCTGGGTTTTATAGGTTCACCCATGTTGGCAGCTGGTCAATCAGGCCTTTCATTCAGAAGCCAGCGGCCTCTGAGGAAGCCCTGGGCAGTGCCCTCAAAGCTCAAGGGATGTTTATCTGGGGGAGGGGGTGGGGCTGGGATGGAAAGTGTGACATCTCCCGCAGGCCAGCACCAGGCTGACCCTGCCTGTGGTCCCCGGGGGTGCGTGCCGCCTCCCAGCACGGGTTCCTTGGGACAAGGGGCTCCCTCCCTGCAGCGTCCTCAGCCAGCCCAGCCCAAGGAGGACAAAGGCCCCCCACTCCTCGCCACGTGCCCACACAAGCCCGCCGCCTGCACCCCTACCTCTCACACCCCACCAAGGAAGAAGCAAGGCTGTGGATGATGAGTCCACCTCTTGTCTCTCGGCATACATTCCAATGGTCAGCAAGCATTCTGACAGGTTCCCAGCAAGGGCCAGGTGCACATATCCACCCCTGGTCCACCAGTCCCTGCATGTGGGTTTTGCATATGCTTTTCAGAGGGTGCGTCAGGACCCAGGACCCAAAGCACAGAAGAGAAATTGCTCCATCTACCATGTGCCTGGCTGCCCAGGGCTGGAAAACAGGTCACTGAGAGGAGAGAGTGCGGGGGAAACACAGCTGCTGGGCGTGAGGCATGAGGGTGGTCCCCCACGTTGGGGAGGAGCAGGGCCCAGAGGAGGACAGGCAGGTGGCTATGAGCTACAGTGCCATCCTAGGAACAGAAGGTCACTGTCACAGAAGAATTCACTTCTACTCAAGTAAGTAGAAAGCACTTGGAGAGTGGTATGTCACTTGTCAGCTACTGGACCTCAAGCAATTTAGTTAAGCTATCTGCGTCTCTGTCTCCTCACCTGTAAAATGGGGACGTGAAACTCCTACCTCACAGGAGAGATATGAGGGTCACATGCACCAAGGCCAGTAAAATGCCCGGGCTCACAGTGAGAACTCAGTCAGTGTTCGTTCTTTAGACCAAGTGCAGGTTCAAGGACAAGACAAAGCCCCTTCCTGGAGGAGCTCACAGTCATAGTGGGAAAGACAGACAGCAATTGATCTGCGCAGGGGTCAGGGCTCTGAGAGAGGTGTTGGTGGGGCGCTGGCCAAGTGTCAAGGAAGGACCAACCATCTGGGCTTGGGGTGGAGTCAGAGCATCTGGGCTGGGTCTTAAAGAATGAGTAGGAGTTTGCTGGGTTAAAAGTAGGGAGGGAATGCATTCTAGGCAGAGAAAACACTGAGCACAAAGGCCAGGAAGAGCTCCACAAACATTGACAAAAGTTGGTGAGGCCAGAACTAATCGTTAGAGGTGAACTAGGGAAAGATGCACCTGGCAAGGTCCACGGGGGTCCGATCCACAAAGGAGCCGTCTGCCAGGCTGAGAGCTGGGGATTTCTCTCCCAGGGTCTACTTTGGAAATCAGAGTAGTGACATGACCAGATGTCTCTGAGGCAGTACGGAAGGTGAGGGGGGCCAGGACATGAGAAGGGGTGAGGCCAGTTCTCGGGAACATCTCCAAGAGAGATTCAGAAGCCAGAATCCACAGGACTGGATGACTGATGGTTTCCAAACTGAGAGACAATAGACATGTGCTAATGAGACGCCAGGACCAAGGTAGGCAAGGAGGGGAGGGCTGGATCGGGGGAGGGAGACACAAGGAGTTCCGTTTGGACGGGAGAACTGAGGAGCCAGTGAGGCATCCAGGGGGAGATGCCTAAGACGTGGCTGGACTCAAGGGGCTCCCATGAACTAAAGGCCTGGAAGCTTCTCTGATATGGGTGGTCCATGGAGCCAGGGAAGGTGAGGGCACCCCAGTGCCTGGAGAAGGGGACACAGACAGACCGTCAGGACCATCAGACTTAGAGGGCTGGGGACCCCTGAGTTGGAGCAGGTAGAGCTGCAGCAGGAGGCTGCAGGAGACCCCAGAGAGAGAAGCATCCTGGGGGTCAAGGCCAGAGGGGCTTTCAGGAGATGATGGTCAACAAAGCCAGACCCTGCAGAAGGGTCAAGCAGGCCACCTGAGAACCAGAAAGCACAGTGACCCTGGCAACGCCAGCCACTTCCACAAATCCCACAAACACAGCCACAGCTCCCACGCACAGGAGAAGCCTGGGCCACGTTCTCGAAGGCCTGTTGGCTCAGCAACGAGCTCTCAATCCCTGGTCCCTGGATCCCCTCCCACCTACCAGAAAAAGAGTCCTTGTCCATCGAGGGCAGGTCCCGAGCCTGGTACATATAGCAGCGTAGGTGGTAACGGTTCCCATCTGCACCAAGGAAGAAACAGAGATGCCAAGTGAGGGGCTCGGGGTGGCTAAGAGCTGTGGCTGGGCTAAGGGGAGAATCTACCCTAGGGAGGGCAATAGATGAAGGGTCTGAGCCATAGAAAAGGCACATGTCACACTTTGCGGGAGTGAGCCGCTCACAGGATCAGAACAGACCGCAGCTCAAAGGTAGACACCTGAGTGTCGTGTCCTTGGGCCTGGTGAGAGCTGGGGAGAAGGGGATGGAGGAGAAGCCAAATAAATGATGGGGGCAGCCAGAATGCACAGGGCCTTGAACGCCTGATCAGAAGCAGAGAGTTGATGCACACACCTCACGTAGATGGATGTGCACATGTGCACACAAATGCACATGCATAAGACGCTGACCCACCACAAAGCACGTAGACTCAATTCTCCCTAGTCCCCCATAGACACCTGACCATATAACCCCATACAAACAAGCATAAGGTTATACACCCGTCCACATCACCCTTATAGACACCTCCAAGCGTCACTTACAATCAAAGATGCAGGAAATCGTGGGTCTGTTCACGCCAAAGTTCAAGGTGGACACGGACATGGAATCTTCACTCCTGTCATCTACCACGCCGCCCTAGAGACACAGAGCTGGTCATGACCAATCCTGACCTCAGAGCCGGGGGGTGGGGAGCGCCAGGGAGACGGGCGCAGAGAGTTAGGTGCCCGGGTCAGGAGACCTCTAGACAACACTCCTCGGCTGCTGAAAGCTGGGCCATCAGCCTCTCATTTTACTCTAGTGTGGCCCATCCCCCTACAGCATCCCCACACTCCACTGTCAAGTCCACAGGGAAATTGTTCTCCCTCTCTCGTGGAGACCAGACACACCAGAATGGAATTCTGAGTGATTCTGGTCCAAGAGGTTAGAGCCTGATAGAAGGAAGGACTCTAGGGGAGAGAATCCAATGCGGATTTTCCTGCTGGGATGAGTTAAGAGAAGCCAAATCTGGAGGCCCCAGGCCACCATCTCTGTCCAGGCCCTGCGTATCTGGACACTGGGTCCTAGCTCTGGGAAAAGCTACACTGTATCATCACCACCTCTCATCAGCCCCCACTGAGCTGAGGGAGGAAGAGGGTGCAGGCTGTGGCCAGGACAGGGACAGAAGCAAGAGGCAAGGCAGGTGTGCCCTCAGGCTCAGAAGCCCGTCTGTCAGTGTACTGCCCATCAAACTAGCCAGTAAGTCCCCTCACTTTGTCTTCATTCGCACTGGGTTCTAACCGCTGGGCCATACTCCAGCTTCCTTGGGCCAGATGCCTACCTCCCAGGTGTATCCAGCGCCACCTCTGCCCCTCATTGGCGTCCTGCATGGTTTGGGGAGGCTCAGGGACCCAGCAGGGATCAAGGCCCCCACAAGAATAGGAAATGTGCTGGTTACTTCACAGCCCAGCCTCCAGACTTGGCTTTCTTGGCAAGCCCACCAACATGCTATGGCCCAGAGCCCAGCAGAGGGACTGGGAGAGGTGGGCAGTGTTCCCATCCTGTCCATTCCCTCTGCAGCCAGTCTGAGAGATTTCTCCAGGTCCCTAGCCTCTCTCTCCCCGACTGTCACCTGCCCCACCCCCTTGCCCAGTTCCTGTTCCCAACACACAAGCACACACACCCTTGTATGTGAATGGAAACTCTGGCCTCACCACCAATGGCCTGTTCATCTGGCCCGGGCCCACCCAGGGTGGTCACTTGCCAGGACTTTCCACCCTGCCACCTGGCCACAACCATCTCCCAGGAATCTCAACCTCTCCTACAGGCCTAGTGCCTCCAAATAGAAGACGCATGGCCACTTCCGCATCCTCCTCTCCAAGCCACGCCCACCCTCAGGGCCCAGTCCCAGACCCCTGGTCAGAGAAGCCTCCCTGGGTGCCTGCCTTCCCACTGTTGATCTGCCCACACCCAGAGCCAGAACCAGCATCACTACCCAGAGCCCAAATCCTTTGCTGGCCCTCAATACCTGAGGGGTCCTGATCAGACCTCAGGTGACCTGCGCCATTTTCCCATTCAACACCAGGGCTTCCCTCCCACAAACCCAGCCCTCAGTTTTAGGCAGGCCATGCTCCTCGAAGCTGGCCAAGACTCACACCTGCTCCATCACAAGCTCTTGCTGTTCCCTAGTCAGAAGTGCCATTGATCATCCCAATCCCCCCCATCTTCAGGGTATCTTAGGACACCCAGGGAAAGCCTGCCCTGGTCACTCTGGGTTAACATAGAAATGCATCCTAAAGGTGGGCCAGGTCTTCCTCTGCTCCATTCCTGCAAAAGGGCTCATAAAACACGCATGCAGGAAAAATGTGTTTATCTGCTCTTCCAGCAGTCTCACCAAGGTCCAGCTTCAACCAGTAGTCTCTGGCTCCCACCACAAGACACCCCCACAAGGACCCCCTTCCTCTGACAACAACTTCAACACAAGCTCTAGAACCAGATTGCTGGGGCTCCAATTCTGGTCCTGCCATTTATTGGCTGTGTGACTTTGGGCAGCTTGCTTAACCTCTCTGAACCAGTCTCTGTAAATTTGGAATAATTCTACAGTATCTATCTCAGAGAGTTGCTATGATTGTTAAGGAGATACATTACATGTTGTTCTTAGCACACCCCCTGGCACATAATAAATGCTCAATAAATGTTTGCTAGTAATGATCTTAATGAGAGAAATAAGGCACAGATGGGGCAGGGGCAGGGTAGGTCATAAACTATAAAGCTTGCAATTATTCTCAGGGGTAGTATTCATATACCTCATATTTGTTCAAAATTATTCCAGAAGCTGGAAAAGTGGACATTTCAGGAGCCACAGCCCTGGGCAGAAATCAAAAGCAATCAATCAAGCAATCAGTCTCTCAAAACACACACACACACACACACGGGAAAGCAGGATAAGAGGGGTGCCATACTATAGACAGGGAAAGACCCAAAAGCCACCACACCTGAGCTGTCTCCTGAGCAGGTGTGGACCCTGGGCATCCTGGGTTCCCCCCAGAAAAGGCATTTGGCCCGGCCATGCTACACTGGCATCCCGCCAGAACATGCACCACGTCCAGCAGCTCACGGCTCCCAGTTTCAGGATCTGCAAGGCCGCACATAGGGCTGGACCTGGGGGGCCCAGCAGGCCACCCCAGGCGTGAGGTGTAGGACGCCAAGGAAAGCAGATCAGAACACTGGAAACAGGGCTTGGTCAGCCCTCCGTGCAACAACCCGTAGCACGTGCAGCCCAGGGCACCTTGGTTGGGGGGGAGGGGGTCCAGCCGGAGGCAGGGCGGAAGGCCTAGGACCCTGTGGCCCCTCCACCTCAGCTGACAACACACTCATGCCCCCATGAGTCGGGCGCTAAGGTGAGCGAAGGGAAGGAAGCTGCGCCCCATAATGCCTTTGCCCCCTCCCAGTACCTGCAGGGACCTCCGTGCTCGCTGCTGGCTGCCAGTGCACATTCCCACTCACCTCGCACCTCCTCCAGATGGCCTCCCCTAGCCGCCTCCCAGAAGCACCACTCCCACCAAAACGCCTCTGTCTGGGGCTTTGGCAGCAATTTCTGGGTCTCTGTCCAAGGGCAGTCTGCCCTCCTGTGATCAGAAAAGGTGTCCCCCTCCCTGGGATTTCCACGAAGGCAGGCGCCAGGTATCTCAGGCCTAGCTCAGTGTTTGGCCCACAGCAGGCCCTGGCCCTGAGAAATAATGTCCTTCCGAGGGAGGAACCAGTGTCCCCTTGGGGAAGGCCCCTCACACTGCCTGGGCTTTTCCACCTGTCCTGCCTCCAGAATGGGGGATCCACAGGGCTCTCCGCACCCCACAGCCCCCAACCTGCCCCCCAAGTATGGACCTGCCTCCTCCTTCCCTTCCCCCAGCTCAAAATGACAGATGGGGCTTACTGAGAAGAAGCTGGGAGAACTAGGAGCCCTCCTGAGGACACCCACTAAGTTCAGTCCCTCCCAGTGGAGCCCTGGCCCTGTAACCGCCCTGGTTCCCAGCCTGGGCAGAATTCTACCCACACCACTGGCCGATGTCTTCCTATCCTCCAGCCCACTGACCTTCGCAGGGGAGGCTGGGCTCTGCATGCTTCCTCTTCAGATCCTGGGAGCAGACGGGGAGGTCAGCTCTCCCTCCCAGCCCAGCTGTGGCCTCTGAATTGAGTCTCCAGCAGTCTGGACGCCCCCAAACACCCCCATCCCTGATGACTTTCATGCTCAACCCAGCTGAAACCCTCTGGGGACCCCTTTCTTGCCCCCCAGGCGTCTTGCACGTTGGTCTCTCTGCCCCTTTCTTTCCCTTCTTTTTCCTAGGTGTCTAGCCTCTTCCTCAAGATCTCTGTGCAAGGATGAGTAAGCCCCCCACCCAGGTGCTTCCACGGTGCCCTGAATCTCCTCTTACCACATCTAGCACCCACCCCCACCATTGACCCGTCTGTGCCCTCCCACTGAGAGCTCTGGGAGGTTTCTGTCATACGCCCAGCTCTGCCCACACACAGCAGGTGCTCAGTACACACCTGGAGAGCGGTGAACGAAAGAAGGTCACCTCAGGAGAGAGCAACAGTGTGAGCTAGGGGCATAGCTAGTGAAGAAGGCCAGCCTGTCACCCAGGTCCGGGGATCAGTCTGTACAATAACAGATAATCCCATGTCACACTTCCTTCACTCTGAGGTACATTTTGGTTTTCAAGTGTAGACATGCAAGGGTCACACTCTGGAACTTCTCTCAAAGCAAACAATGAAGCCCCATGAAAATCTGGTTTGGAAGCTTCTGGAAGGTCCCTGCTTCCTGTCAGTCCTTCCCTCTGTCTTGTGCATTGTTGGGTATTTAGCAGCATCCCTGGTCTTGACCCATTAGATCCCCATAGCTTCCTGACCCTTTAATTGTGACCACCAAAAATATCTTTAGACATTGTCAAATGTCCCCTGAGGGACGGGGTGGGGGATAGAAATTGCCCCCAGTGGAAACCCACTGGTGAAAACTGAATGCAGTGAGGTGCCCCCGCCCCGCCCTTGGCAGGTTCCTATAGCACGTAAGCAGCACTCAGTAAGCGGTGCTGGTGGTGTCAGTTTCAATCTTTCAACTCTCCATTCTCGTGCTACAGCAACACCTTCCCCCTTTCATCTCTTTTTTCTTTAGATCTGGAACCCATTCTCTTCTTTCTGCCTCAGGGTCTTTGCACAGGCTGTTCTCGCCACCTTGAATGCCCTCCCAGGTGAGCTAACTTGAGCTCTTCCCTCAGTCACCACTGAGGCCTGGATACTGCTGTGGCAGCCATGCCTTCAGCAGCAGCCCCTGCTCAGCCTCTCCTAGCTCTCTCCTGCATCCATCTCTCCATGTGTGTGGGCAAGGCACACATGCTCCTCTCTCCCCTGCGCCTAGCCCAGCATCAGGCACTTAGTAGTCATCCAATGAAGATTTGTCACAGAAAATGAATCACCAGCATTCCCTGCCCTCAGCCACGTGGGCAGCGTTCGGGCCTCGAGTCTCAGGGGAAGGGTCAGGAAAATGCACATCAAACAAGCACCCTCCTTCCCTCAGGGGGCTCAGAGTAAGATGTTACTACAGAAAGAGCAAGGGATATGGTTTCAGCACCCTGCCCCCCGCCCCCGTGGGGCCATCTCTGGGGTGGAACAGAATGGGGTGGACCCTCGGAAGGTCCCACTCGGGAAAGCTTCCTGGAGGAGGGGAAAGAGGAGTGTTGGCACAAGGGGAGCAGCAATGTGCTGGATGCCTGCGCCCCTAGAGCTCAGGGGAAGACTCAGTGAAAGGGGCAAAGTTGGGGCAGGGCAAGCTAGGAGAGGAAGGCTGGCTTGTTTCTGCTCTCGCTCGGAGCCCTGGGCAGAGAGAGCCAGGCTGCAGCGGCAGCTGATGCCTTGCTTTCTGTCCCCCCTTTCCCCCCACCAACTCCACGCACTCGCTCTTCCCCAGCCCCACCAGGCCCCGGGCATTGGGTTTCCCACAGCCACATTCCTGCCTCCATAGCTCATGCCGATGCGACTCCCAGACTGTGGTCTGTGGCCACACACTCCATCTTGGGGCTAGCTGTGTAAGGGATCCTGCCGGTCGCCCAGGGGACTGGGCAGCATCCAACCCGCCGCTGCCCGGCTGGCGGCCATGGCTCCCGGGAAGAGCCTGAGCTTAGGAGTGCAAGAAATTCTCTCCCTCCCAGATGGTGCAGGGCTGCCCCCAGGGGTCCCCAGAGCCAGTGGCCAAACCCACCTTATCTGCTGAGGACTCCTGCCCCGGGGCCTTGGTGTGGCCACCACACCAGGAGAAGGTGGGCAGGTTCTGGGAAAAGCAGCAGCCTACAAAGGGAAGGGAACCCCACGGCCCACCTAAATTGGGTCCAAGACCAAGCACCAGACCGCTATCGTGTCTGAAATTCCCCCTGTCCCACTGGTTGTCTGTCACACACACACCTCCTCCCTTCGGCAATGGTGCGACACCTCATCCATACGGGGCCCAGAGATCTGGCTCAGGATCTATAACCCAGAGGCAGGACGGAGGATGAAGGGGCAAGACCAGCGGTGGATGCAGCAAGAAGACAGGCTGAGCAGAGGGTCCCCGGGGCTGAGCAGGCAGAGGACAGAGCCTCCGCAGCCAGACCATGATGGTCAGGAAGGAAACAACAGAGCCTCGGCAGTATCTCAGGGGGCTACTGGGACACCCTCCGTCCCATCAGAGTCAAGCAGGTGGGTCTCAGGGGCCAGTCGCCCTCCTGGCTTCCCGGGAAGGGCTCAGTTCCAGTGCCTGATGGACCCAGAGAGCGCAGGGGACAGAGCTATTGGGAAGAATGCACTGCACCACTCTGCTGCTACTATCTCTTATGTAAACAGGACCAGGGCGCCCAGAGCAGTAAGGGCTGGAGCTGGCCCGCATGGCTCAGAAGAGCAGATTAGTAAGCTTTCAGGCATATTGCAAGCTGGCTGTTAAACACGGCCATTTGTAACAACTGAATCATATAAACTTATAATTATGGAAATTTTTTTAAAAAACAGAGGTGATAAGGGCACCTGGGTGGCTCAATCAGTTATGCATCTGACTCATGATTTCGGCTCAGGTTGTGATCTCGGGGTCATGGGATCAAGCCCCACTTTGGGCTCTGTGCTGGGCGTGGCGCCTGCTTGGGATTCCCTCTCTCCCTCTCCCTCCACCCCTCCTCCACCCTCTAAAATAAATAAATAAATCTTTTTTTAAAAAGGTGATAAATACTCAAACTCATCACTTCTTAATTATTTTACGACTTTTGACTATTGTTCCGCTCCTGAGGTTATTTACATCTAATATATCTGTGGTCTGGAAATACTATATAACCACCTGCCATTGCTCGTCTCCTCCCATCTCCACTCAGCGATGTCACATTGCTAGCTCGAAATCGGCCACAGCGGGGATATTTACACCACGGAAACCAGCAAGTACTACAAACCAGACTGGGTTTGTTTTTTGGATTTTTTTTTTTAATTTTCTGGAGAACCAGTTATTAAACACTGACCAGCATGCCCTAGGGTGAACTGCCAGGACCTCTTCCTCACTATTGGCTTTGCTAGGACAACCAAATAACCAACAGCCACGTAGGGTAGTATGCTATAAACTCTGAACCACCCCACCGTTATCCATAGAATTTTTCTTAATGCTCGTGTGAGGAAACACCCCTAGAATCACTATGACCTGCCTTCTCTGTACCTCCGTTTGCTCATCTGTGAACTGGGAGTAGTGATAAACCCTATCTCCTAGGACTGCGGGGGGCATGAAAGGAGATAATACACAAACAGGGCAGAGGTGATGCCTGGCCCAGGCACATGCTCTAGAACGGCTGGTAAACGCTGTTCAGAGAGAGCCAGGGAGTAAATCCATTCACCTTTGCAGGGCAGCTGCCCCTGTAGCAGGACAGTAGCCACAGAATGCAGACACGAATGAGCCCAGGCACTTGCCAATAAAGCCCTGTCTACGCAAAACGGCCAAGGACAGATTAGGCTTGTAGGCTAAGGCTTGCCGACCCCTGCTCTGGAAGGGGAGGTTATTATTTTTGCTGTGTTGTTATCAGCCCTATCCTGAAAGTGAAAAAACTGGGGCCCAGAGAGGTCAATGCCTTCCCTAGGGTTGCACAGCAAAATTAACTGACAGAGCCGGGGGGCCCCCCAACAGCCCCTCCGGGCTCTTCCCAGCTTCAGCTTCCCCATCAGAACTCAGCACCTGAGCAGGGCTCCAGGGCAGGACAGGGCTGAGCGCCAAGTCAGGGCCTTGGGGAGCCCAGGGCCCACGTCACTGCCCTGGCCGCCCAGCCTGAACTTCCAGGGAAAGCCCACACAGGCTAGCAGGCCAGGCCGAAGGAGGAGAACACTTTAAAAGAGGGAACTCGGGAACACAGATCTCCCTTCCTAATCAGGGCTGATTGCAACTTTAAGTAGAATAGCAGGCAGCGGTGCAACCCCATGTAATTTACAGCTGGAGCCGGGGCTTGGAAGCAGCTGCAAAAATCCTTGCAAAACTACCGGCCAGCCCCCCGGGGAGCTTGGGAATGGAATCAGGAAACCTGGAGAATCCGCGGTGCCACGTGTGGGCTGGCGCGGGCGTCTGTGTGTATGCGAGTGCGTGCGTGCACACATGCCCCTCTTGACTTCCCGTGTGTCCAAATGTGGAGGTTGCAGAGAACGCTCAAGCAGGTTCTACCCCATGCCAGAGCACCTCCAAAATCAGGACGACCGTACATCCCACTTTGTCTGGGACGGCCCCAGCTTACGCCTGTTTCCCAGCATGATTGGGACAATAAGTTATAGGGTCACCCTAGCAATTGTGGATGCAGACCCCAGTGCATTTACAATAACACACACGGGGCCCCCACCGCGTCTGCCCAGCTGTGACACACACACTCCTCGGCACCCGTGCATCCCCATGTGCTGGCATTTTGTCCCAGGTACACAGACACACAGTTGGACCCTCCAGACTTCAGCATCCAAGTCTGGAGTGAGGCAGATCCTGGGGTCCACCAATTTAAAGGAATTACCCAAATGGTCCTTCCATAGGGGGGGCAGCAAGAGGGGCAGGGAGGCCCCTGCTTGAGAGGCCAGCCAGCCTCCAATTAGCTCCTGCTTGCACAAAACCAGGTATAGAACAGGTGCTCAATTAGCATATTCAAGAAACAGAATCCAGGGAAACATGGAGTCACCTCCCCCACCTAAGCAGACCCAGCGGGGATTTGGTTTACTTAATGAGGCAAACCCCTCTCACCTCCCGGATGCTGCCCTTGGCCCAAGTGCCCACTCTAGGAACTAGGCCCGGGTACTCTGCGTACAGCAGGGCTTCATCCAGGTGCAGAGACGGCCCCTCCCCTCCTCACCCACATCTGACCTCCTTTTCAGGCAGCTCAAATCCCAAATTACTCCTCTCTGGCACCAGCCTTTCCCTGACCCCCCTCCCAGCACTTCCGACTCCTAGCTGCCCATCTCTGCCCTTAGGCTGGGGCTTGGCATCTCAGGCCTGTCTCCGTAGATCCTCTCCACTTCCGGTCAGGACTCAGACTTCAGACGACCAACCGGAGGCTTCTCAGGGTGGAGGTCGCGGTGCCAGCTCCCCTCTAGCAGCCCTACTGTTCCAGGGAAGCCAAGCCACATGGCTGCATGGGAAAAGTAATGCCAACAGCCGAGGGTTCCAGCCAGCTGCCCAGCACCCTCCCTAGGACCCCACTCGAGGGCCTTCTCTAGGAGGACATTATGCCCTAATGGGAGTGGGAATATGGGGAATATGAACTTGGGGACAGAGGACAGAAGAGCCCATTGTCTGGTCTTGGTTCTAAAACTGACTCATACTGTGCCAGTGGGCAAACCCCTTCTCAGGCCTCAGTTTCTTCTGGAGTAATATTAGGGGCTCAGAGTTGTTCTAGAACAGCACTGTCCAAGAGAACTTTCTGCAATGATGAAACTGTTCTATAGCTTCACGGTCCAATATGGTAGCCATGAGCCTGGTGTGGCTCTCGAGCACCTGAAATGTGGCCGGTTGACTGAGGAACTAAACTGTCTTATTCTAATAACTTTAAATGTAAGTTGAAATACTCTCACGCAGCTAGTGGTTACTGTGTTAGACAGTGCAGTTATGGAACCTCAGTCTCCCCAACTGTAAAATGGGTATAATAATAGAATGCAGTCTTCTGCGGTCACTGTGAGGATAAAAAGAGACCATGCACAAAAGCTTTCAGCCTGATCTTTGGCACATGGTAAAATGGCTTTCAGTGATTCTTCTCCTCTTTGGGCTCCCAAATTCCCTTGAGAATTGGAGAAAAACCACAGACCTTAAGCCAGAATTTACACATCACAGATACACATGCCCACAGTGCACATACACACGTTATCACACGTGCACACACATCGTACTCATTCATACACACGTGCACATACATATCACACACACGGGCACGTTGCACACATATTGTGTGTGCGCACACAACAGCCATGTGCTTACACATCAGACACACTTGCATACACGGATCGCACCCACACACCCACAACTATGCATCCAATTTCAAGGGGATCCAAAGCCAGGTGGAGAGCACCTTTCGAACATGAAAGTTCCTTCCAGCTCTAAAAAGCTCCAAGGCTCTGAGCACATGTTGCCGAGTCTCTGTCTCCTTCCCTCCTGCCCAGGCTCAGGCATCTCAGAAAACCCTTCCTAACACTCAGGGCCAAGCACAGAGGCAGGGCTCTGGAAAAATCCTTGCGCATGGAGGGCAGGCCCAGGGCAAGGGCGACAGGATGGATTCTGTGAGCTCACCCCAGCAGCCGTCACCAGAGTTCCCAGAGAGGCCGGTGGCGTCGGGAAGGGGTGCCCGGGTGGGAGCCGGCGGTGGCGGCAGCAAGGGGTGTGGGGCGAGGAGAGGGAGGCTGGACGGAATGCGCTATAATAGCAGCTTTGTGCTCTGCTTCCCAGCTCCCTGGGAACGCCAGGAAGATTATGAAACCGGTGTCCTTGGGAATGCCAGGATATTAGCTGGAAAAAGAATAATACGAAAATAAAATAATGCTCGGGATGGAGACAGCAGACGATTAGCAGACGGAGCCAGGGCCTCCCGCTCCACAGAGGGAGCCAGGCTTGGCCCCAGCAGAAGGTTTCAGGGAAAGACTGCCCGTGCTAATGAGCAGACAGAGCCTGCCTTCCAGCAAGATGTCTTCAGGAGGGCAACTGGCAAGCAAGGCGCAGCCTGCTGGTGGACCAGAGGGCCAGGAGAGGGGTGGAAGGAGGCAAGGGAGCACCACAGGCTGGCCCTCGGGCCCAGGCATCCAGAAATGTCAGATTACCAGGAAGACCACCTGGTCACCACCCACGGTGCTTCCCTAGACTTCTTCAAGGTCTGCCTCCCAACATCCTTCTCCAAGAAGCCTCCCTCATTAGACACCGTCATTCTTGGCCAGAGCATTCATGGCAGATCCTTATTCTGCCCTCCAGCACCTCAAAGATGCAGATCCTACTGGGTTCATTTGTACTCACATGGGAATGCCTCTCTTCCTCATCAGACAACAGTTCCCCACAGGCCAGGCCTCCACCATCAGATCAGGGGATCGTTAGAAGCAAAGATCGCTGTTCTCTCACCAGGAAGCAAGGAGAACACGTCATTATTCCCTGCTCCCCTCTCTAGGACCCTGGCCACACACCTTCACCCAGTCATGGATATGCCCTGCCTCTCTCAGAAAAGCATCCAAGTGGGGGGGAGCAGGGCAATGTGACCACCTCCCTCATCTTCCTGATGCCCGACGTGCCTCACATCCTTGCCCCTCAAAGGTGGTCCTTGGACCAGCAGCACTGACATCACTGGAGTCCTCTTAGAAACGCAGACTCTCGGGTTCACCCAGACACGGAATCCTGAGTGCACATTTTAACAAGACCCCCACATCGCTCCTATGTTCACTCAGCCTGAGAAGCACTTCCTTACATGTGTCACGTGGGTCCCCCTTACAATGACTCTAGGATGCAGTGACTTTCACAGACGAGGTAACAGAATTGCTAAAAGGGTAAGTGACCTGTCCGCAGCTAGGAAAAAGAGGAAGCAGAATTCAGACCAAACCTGCTCCACTCTGAAGCCTCGCCTATCCCACCATGCTCCGGCCAAGAGAATCAGCAGACATCAGTGACCAGTGGACAAGGCCAGCAACCAAGACATTAGCGGGGTCTGGGCACCCAGAGAACCCTACCATCTGCTCCCATGATGCAGGCTGGACGTTAGCCCCAGTGCCATCAGTACCTCCCAGGACGAAGGACAGCAGATTTGGGGACAGGAGCACATCTAGGTGACCATGAAGGAGAGGGTGTGTGTGTGTGTGTGTGTTGGTGCTGATGGAGGTTCGAGTCACTGAAGTACAGAGTGGTCCAGACAGTTACTGTCAAATGGGCCAGTGGCCCTGTCCAAATGCTGGCCACACCTAAGGACTTTCCAAAACTGTGTCCTCCAATTCCAGGTCTGTGGGATCCAGCCTCTCCAACCACTGTCTGCCCCTGGTTCTCTGTGTCAGCCAAGCTCCCCCGGGACTCAGAGGGCTTCCCTATGTTGGTTTCTGCTGCATATCACAGGCAAGGCACATCTGCTTCACAATCAACCACCTCCCCACGTCTGTTGACTTGACATCTGATTTCAATGCTCCCTCACGACATTTTCTCCCACATAAAGAATAAACGGATTGGTTTCTGTTTCTGGGAAGTGCCCCCCTTCATTCTCCCAGTCACCGAGCCATGAAAGCTTGGCAGTGGAGCCCCAGCCTTGCTCATCTTCTTCCCCCAGATCCTGGCCAGCCCCAGAACCCATCCACACTGCTGCCCATGTGTCTCTGGCTACCTCTGGCCTCGCGTCCTCTCTCCCACGGCCCTGGCCTCCCTGCCCTGGGCGGCCTGGCAAGCAACTGCCAGATCCGCCTCCTTCACACAGCACTTAACCATGTGTGTCAGACTTGCCAGGGCCAACCATGAACTCATCATGGCCCCAGGCCCACCCCACCCACCCTGTGGCCCGGCGATGGGAGAAGCCCTACCATGCACCCAGCAGAGCCTCTGGGCCCATCTGACCCTCCCCAAACTCTGTACTTCCCTCTACTCCAGCCCCCAGCTCCCACCCCAGATGGTCACCTCATCCCAGATCACTAACCGAGACTCCTGATGATCTCCTGATGGTTTCCACTCTTCCACCCTAACCAGCCTCCATGGCTACTTGACTAACGGCCCTGAAGCCCAGCTCTGACCAGAGCACTCCTCTGCTCAACAACCCACACCCGCTCCCTATTGCTCATTGAACAGAGTCCTGTGGCCATCAGCAGTAGCTCTTTGCCGAGCACTGTTTGCAGGGATTTTTTTTTTTTCCTTTCCAGACGCTCTTCTCTGCATCCTGATGGTGCTGTCAACTACAGAAAAGGGGCATGACCCGGCATGGCCAATCAGAACATTCCATTCCTGACCCTCAGGCTGGCATGGGCACATGGCCACGAGAGCCAGTCAGTCACACCCAAGACTGTCACGGCATTATAGAGAAAACAGCACTCTCCCCTCTGGTCTCCAGCTGTGAGGGAAACAGAGGATGCCAGGCGGGCTGTGCTCTTTCACCTAGCAGGGCTTTGCCGGCTGTAAAGTTGATGTCGGCGCCATCTTTGTTACCACCCAGAGTGAGCCAGTGTGAGAATGAGGCCAAGACAGAGGAACGAGTCAGAGACAGAGTCCCAGGGATACTTGGCGAACCCCCATTTCCTGCCAGACCTAATGCCTGCTTCGTCCCTTGGGCTCTCCTGTCCGTCTGAGCCCTTAAACTCCTTTTCTCTCTGTAACCCATTTCACTGAGTTTCTATTCCTTAGGGTACCTACCCAGGCTTCTCAGACCCTGACTCTGAGCTCTGCCAAGGCCTTGATCCCCCCACGCCTCAGCTGGAGCTACAAGCCCACCCCCAGGCCCTGCCCTGTGCCCAGGCCAGGCCCTTTCTGACAGGACAAAGGGGGTCAACACATACCAGCACTGCCCTATGAGACCTCCAGCTGGGGCTGCTCCAGCTGGGACAGCAACTTCCTCCCGCCCAGCCGAGCACGAGCCCAGCGGCCCAGAGCTCTGCCGTCTCCTTCCAGCCACCCCACAACTTGGCCCCAAGACATCATCAGACATCTGGCATTATCTGGCCCCCAGGGGGTTTCCTCTCCCATACTGCCACCGCTGGACCTGGCCCACCATCAAGGCCTGAGAGGGATGGAACCCCCTCAGACCATCGCCAGTCTCAATTCCCCTCCCCATATCCATCCTGTCAGATCCTGGGCCTGTCCTCTGTACTCCCTGGCTCAGGACAAAGCCCCAGTGGTCCTCCCTCCGACCAAATCCTCACATACATGCACACACACACACACACACACAAAACTGGTGCACATGGACACACTCAGATCCCATCAGCTTTCAAAGCTGGTAGAACCTGCTCTCTGAGTCACAGTCCAAAACCCCAGGGGCTGGGCAGTCCTGGCTGGATTTCAGAGGAAGGGCCTCATGCTGGGCATGTCCTCCCACCTCCAGGAATCCCCAGACCAAAACAGAGTGGAGAATGATCCTACTCAGACTGTCCAGGAAGGGCCTGCTCATCTTTTGGGGAAACACATCAGCCAGACCCTGGTAACCTGGAGCTGACCCCAATTTTACTGGCTCCAGAAAGTGTACTGTAAGTCAGGACCACCAGCCTGAGGTTCAGTTTCTGAGGTACATCTCTCCCCCAAAATCTCAGGGATGCCACAAGACAGCTTCGGTCCAACCAAGGAGGACTCGTGTCCAACCAAGGACATTCAGGGGTCGTCAGACCTCTCTGGCTACTCCCAGGGGCTAGGCCAAAGCCTCTCAGACCCACCCTGTGGCAGCCAGGCTCTTCGAGGAGAACCAGGTCCCTTGGCTCCAGTCAGAGGTCAGACCCGTGACCTCAGTCGGACCGAGACCCTCTCTGCCTGCTTCCCTCTTGACCACACAAAGAAGCAGCAGGTCTCCCAGTGCCAAGAAGGAGCTGTTTTATATTAGGAAGACACCCAGACTACCATCCACTTTCCCCACAGGCGACCCCAAAGGAACTAAAGCCAAGGTGACCAGCCGATGTTCCCTCCAAAGTCCTATCCTGGGGGCTCCCGCTTCAGCCGTCAAGAGCCCTGGGGAAGCAAGCTGCACCTCACTGACCCACCACAGGCCCAGGGACATACCAGAGCCCCCTCGAGGGCAAACACGGCGGCAGGCCCAGTCTTCTCCAGCGGCTCCATGCGGCGGCGCCAGCGGCGGCGGCGGAACGCATCCGTCTTGCGGTACTCCAGGTGGAATTTCCAGCCGAAGAGCGAGGCGTACTCCCAGCCCTCACCCTCGGCCTCCGCCTGCCTGTGCTGCATGGGGACAACAGGACGGACTCAGGCCCTGCTTGGCGGCCCCACGGGGAGACCCTGGGCTGGGCTCCTGTGGCACCTCTCCCCTCTCTGGCCTGCCCTCCACGATTCCCCACCCACTCCACACCAGCACCCTCCAGGTGGGAACAGCTGGGAAGGCCACCTGGAGGAGGGGGGCCCTGAGCCGCTTCTGCAATGACAGGAGTCCAGGTCGGAAAATCAGGGGGAGAAGAGGCTCCCTGGGCTGTGGGGATCTGAGGAGCCGGAGAGGGCAGGTAGGCTAAAGCAGCAATGAAAACCCTGGGCTTTGGGTCTGTTTGTTTACTTGGATTACGGGTGGATTTCATGAATCCGAGGTTTTCTTGTCATTTCCCTTTTCTTCTTCACATCCCACCTTATAAAAATAGAAGTGGGTCAATGAAGATTCTGTTTCCCGACCCCAGGCTATTTCTCCCTGAGGCTAGGCCTAGGTCAGCTGTGGAGGGCCCCCCTGGCATTTCCTCGAGAGGACCCTTTCCCAGGCCTGGAGGGAGGCCTCGAAGCCCCTTCTTATCCAGCTGATGACTGGACGCTGTCCTCAGGTGCCCCTCAGGCTCCGGCCATGAACTAAGCAACAAGAGCCAGTCCTGGAGGGCAGCCACATCTCTCTCCGGGAGGGACGTCGGGGGTTACAGAGCGGGAGAGGCCCCCTGCCTGACAAGGTTCGCCTCCATCCCCTGGGTGCCCCTACAAGGAGAGTGGAGTCTGTCCGGTTCATGGCACCACAAACAGTCTGTTGCCCCAAAACCTTGCTTCTCCCTGGACCCAGTGACATCCCTCTCTAGATTCTCTGTGCCCAAAGAGAAAGGAAGAAATTTGGGTCATGCCAAAGGCTACTCCTGGATTGGGGGAGGCCTGGCTCTTGGGCCAAAATTCAAATGCCTACTTAGGAAGGAAGAACAGGGCACAAGAGGGACTGGGGAGGCAAGCACTGAGGCTGTGCAGGACATGGGCATCTGGGGGACTCCAAGAGCAGGTGCGTGCATTGTGTTCACTCATATGTACCCACTCCACGCCTCTGTCCTGTGGGTATCTGGGCATGCCCGTGGGCATGTGTGCTCGCACTGAGGACACGTCCTCTGGTAAATGCTGACTGAGGCCACCGAGGCACCAGCTGGCAACATGGCGCATACATCCTCAGCAGCCTGGTGCCTACATCCTCTCCTGCTAGCTCCAGCAGGGACTTGCCCAGGCTGAAGGGAGCAGGCTCCATGGGGAGGAGATGGGCCTCAGCCCACTCCCAGTAACCGCAGCCAATGACACAACCAAGAGGGTACAAACCCCAGCCCCCTTGCCTCCAGGTGAGGATGATTCTTTGGTCTTCAGGGTGTGCCCCTCCCCAAGCCACAGCTCAGGCCGTAACTGACTTGGCCTGAGCCCGAATCCTGGCTCCCCGCACTCCCGAGCACCCTGCTTCAATAAGCTCCATGCAGCCAAACCCCTGTCTCGGACTCTGCCTCCAGGACCCCAGGCCACAGACTCGGTCATCCATGTGTCTTGGCACCTTCTGGGTCTGTATGAGATCCCAAGTACTGTCTCCTTGCACAGTCACGAGCATCTGGGTGTGAGCATCCGGGCTTGTACTGGTATGATCTGCATGGGTGCTGTGACCTGTGAGCAGCTGGGCATGCACTGGGTGTGATCTGTGAGCATCTCGAGGGAGCCCACATGCCTTACACATGTCCTGAGCACACATGCATGTGTCTGTGCACACAGGCGTGCACCTGTGCCCAGCTGGCCTCGCCCAACCAGCGCCTGCCCCCCCCCACCACCATCTGCTGGACTCACCCTCTTCAGGGCCTCCATCTGGCTCAGGTCCCTCCTGCGCAGGCGGACCCAGCGCCGCCGCCGGTGAGTGTAATACATCTTCTCAGCAGGAACCCAGTGCTTTGGCTTCCGATCCGGGGGGATGGTGATACTGTACTCCCAGCCTGGGGGAAGGGCACCTGTCGGTCACTGCCCAGCCGTCCCCCATCTCTCCAGAGGCTATCTCTCCCTCCCGGGCACAGTCACAGGCTCATGAGTGATAATGGACTTAATTTGTAGCTGTAAGTGAGGGCCAATCCAGGAAGTCCCCCAGAGGAGGAAGCCCAGTGAAGGCCAGTGCCCCAGGGCACGAGGCCTGCACTCAGCTGTCCCACCAGCACACCTCTTGAGCTTGCTGGGGTATGTCTCACCGGGCTCCATGTGCTGCCCACCTTGCTCATCAACAGCCCGATTGAGGTCCGTGGACCACTCTTCATCTTCCCACTTCCAGCCCAGTGGGCACTCAATGTCATCCTTGGGAAGCACCTTCTCCCCATTCTAGGGCAACACAGGACAGGCAAGGGTTGAGAAGAGACAGATGTCATCAGGGAAGCAGAAAAGATGCAACTTGACAACCTACATCCTTGAAGCCCCAGGTGGGACTCCAGATCAGTGTCCTATCCGCCCTGGACCTCACACGTCCCTCTGGAAACCAGAGCATGAAGATGGGGACATGAGAGCAGGGGAGAAAACATCCCATCTTCTCTGAGCCACAGGCCCCTCCTGAGCCCCAAGGTCCAGGACCGCAGGAAAGCAAAGCCCACCTGTCGCTGGAGCACCCACTTACCACATCCGTGTAGTTGTCACTCATGTAGATCCACTGGCCTCCAGGAAGCCGGGTCTGGTTCTCAAACACCTCCTCCACAAAACTCAGGTGGCCCGCGTCAGTATCATGGAGCAGCCTGGGGGTGGAGGGGGTGGGGGGGTCAGAACCTCTGCTGAAGAGATCCCTCCCACACCCACCGCCTCCAGCAGAGCACCCCGCGGCCTCAGCCAAGCTTCCTGCATCAGCCTCACCCCACCAACAAGAAGAAGGTGGAGAGGAGAGGGAAAGGAGGGGCAGAGAGTCACAGGTGGAGAGTGAAAGGAGACCCAGGGGGACCTAGAGACACTCCCAGACAGAAGAATATACCAGCACCCAAGATAAAGACAGAGAAAGACACCAAAAAGAGAAAGGAAGCCAAAGACACCAAAAGCCCGGTGGGTGTCACTGAAGCTCAACAGGTGGACAGTTGTTGAAATGTAAAATGTGATCAAAGCTTGTACACTTAAGATTTGCGTACGTACTTGATATATGTTATACCTCAATTTAAACAAAGAAAAGGAAAGAAACCCAGTTGAACATCAACCAAACAGGAAATGAGAGAGGAGAAAGGGGTAGGGACAGTGTTGCAGCCAGACGGCCTTGTTCTGAGAGGTACAGAGAGAGAGGAAAAGCCTCAGGCACGGGAAGGAGGAACCAGGCTTTGGCCTCTGGGAGAAGGTGGCAACGAAAGGATGCAAAGTCAAATGGAGGCCAACTTTAGTTTAATAGTAAAAGACTTTCCCATTGTTAGAGCCCTTCCAGAAACAATGCCGCCTAGCAAGCCCCTAGCCCTGGAAGAGTTCAAGTAGGAGCCCCTGTGACCAGCATAGGGGCAGGAGGTGCAAGGACAGCGATTAATAGGACTGTGGTCTTCCAGAGAAAGGACCAGGGCAGAGGGGGCCCCCCAGCCTCCCTGCCCAGGACTCACGTCTTCTCTGGACACACGAACCAGTCTCCAGCCCAGGTCCAGCCGGCCGAGGGGCGGAAGCTATCCTTGGGGAGCTTGATCTTGCCCGTGACATCAGAAAACTTGGGGTAGGTGAGGCCTGTCGTGCCCCAGTTCCCAACGAGGGCCAGTTTGGTCTGGTTTTCATACTGGAGAGTAAGCAATAAAGAGAAGTGAGTAGGGCCCAGCGCAGTTTGGGGGACAGGGGGCAGGCAAGGGCAGGCTAGCAGGCACTCACAGTTTCAGCAAAGACGGACAGCTTTCCCTCAGCAAACTGGTTGAACTCCTTCTCATCCACAGAAAGCCCAAACCAGAGCTTCACCCGTAACTGCACTGGCATCCGGGCTCCGGGTACCCCCTCCATGGGATACTGGGTACCAGAGAAAGACAGAAACCCACAGTCCCCTTTAAGATCAGGATGTCCCCACTGAGGCGGGCTGGGGGGTCCTCCAGGGGCTAGGCATAGCAGCCTGACACCCTTAGATATTTGTCCTGTTGAGGGACGCCTGGGTGGCTCAGTCGGCTAAGATATTTGTCCTGTTGGAGGACTTACCAGAATTTCACAGAACAGGAATGTATAATTAAGAAGGCTTCTCCACACCTGCCAAGATTCCTTCTCTCCAAAGAAGACTGCATCATCCCCACCTAGGTGCTCTCTGTGAAGCCGAGCCAGGCCTAGACCAGGTCCCCCATTCTCCCCTCTCCCACCACATCTCCATTTCTGTTCTCTTCTAGAATGACCCTGCCCAGTGGAATTTTCTGCTACAAAACAGTTTAACATCGCACGGTCCAATCTGGTAGCGCTAGCCCCATGTGGTGATTGAGCACTTGAAATACAGCTAGAGCGACTAAGGACCTAAATTTTTAGTTTTATTTCATTTTAGTTAATTTAAATTTAAATAGCCCCTTACGGCGGCCATATTGGACAGTGCAGTTCTAGAACATATCTCTGAAGGAGATACAATGATCCAGGTCTGGAAGGGGAAGAGGTTAAGGCCTCCTCCTCAATTTTCAGTTTGGTTTGTTTTTGGGGGGGTAGGTGTTTTTGTTATTTTTGTCTTGGCTAGATGTTAGTGTGCCATCTGATATCGCTATCCTTTCAAGTGCTTATCAGCATGTTAACCACTAGTCACTGGTCCTCAATTGCTTATTACCTTGAAACTTTCAGAAGCTCTGCCAAAATGCAATAACCACAACAACCCAACATAAAACATTTATCCTCCACAACTACTTCACCGTTGGATTGAAATCAATGGTCGGATGTGGCCTGAGGAGCAGGAGCTCCTCACTCTCAGAACAACACACTGTCCCCTTGAGAAAGTAGCACATTAAGCCCCTAGGTTTCGTGAGCATGGGCCTAGAGGGGTACCTCCTCTGCAATAGGGCGCTGAATGAGAGGAGAAAGGGACTCTGATGGCTTCAGAAGCGTACAGGGGGGACAGAAGTAAGAGGTCACCAATAGGCTGGGGAGGCCCGGATCCCTGGAAGGAGAGCCCAGGCCAGGTAAGGGGAAAAGGAAGGGGTGTGGGGCCTACCAAGGCAATGACAGTCTCCCCCTTCACCCAGCCTCTCTGCTTTTGGTTCATCCTCGGTGAAGCCTGGAGGAGGCCCTGACCCTGCATGTCATCCCCTGGCCAACCTCCCATGACTGTTCACTTCAGATGTCCCCTCCCTGGGGTGGTGAGTGGCCTTTTCCCTCCAAACCACCAGCCCCAGGGAGATGGCAGGAATGCCTGACCCCCCCTTCCCCCTCCACCCCCAGTCTCTCCCCTGCCCTCCCCCAGACAGGGCCAGCCTGCCGGACCCAAAATAGCAACAGCAAATAAAGAAATGTCTAGTTTGGGGCTCCTCTCCCTCTCTACTGGTGCTCATTTTTTCCAACTTTGGTTTAAGTTAAGAAACACCAATGTTTTCTTGGTCTCTGCTTGCTGCCAACATTTTTGTAGAGCTTGCTCAGGAGCTACTGGCGGGGCTCATAAACTCAGTGGGGAAGACTTCGAGAAACAATTCTATATCTTTTTTTTTTTTTTTTTTTTGCTTGGAATCGGGGAAAATTTTTCAGTCTGTGTTTCCCCAAGGATGCAGAGCCGAGGGGTCAGAGCCTGAAGCTCATCCTACTCAAGTGCATCCCCACCTGTGCTCTGGCCAGACAGCCTTCCCTGGTGAACCCCACTGCGATGTGGTAGCTCCTTGACTTCCTTTCCCTTCTGCCCTGCTTGGCGAGGAGCTGGCTGAGGAGATAGAAAGGCAGGATGCTAGGAGGTGAGGAAAGCACGGGGGACACGCCCCAGGTGGCATGTAGGCGGGGGGGGGGGGGGCAGCCCACTGCCTGACACATCCCCACCCTCCTTCTAAGCAAAGCTGGCCTCTCCAATGACCCTGAGTCCGGGTATCTGCTCACCTCTGCCTCTAGTTGTGCTGGTGGAGCCTCCTCTCCCCGGGGAGCATGGGAGCACCCCAGAAGGAAAAGGGAACAAGAGGGGAGAGAAACTGATATTCATTGATCACCTCATTTCGGCAAGACCCATGACCTGTGTCACCTAATTCAACCCTCAAAACCTGTGAAGTGGGCAGCCTGATGCTCATGTTACAGGTGAGAAGACAGCCAGCAGTTCAGAGAGGTTAGGCAACCTACCCAAAGCCACACAGGCTTCCAGCAAACCCTGCCACCTGTCCACACACACTGTACTATTGAAACCTGCCCTCTCCACCCAGCCCAGGGTACAACAAGAAAGACTGGCCAATATATGAATGGGTTGACCGACAGGCACTCAGAGGTTCGAGGCTAGGGCTAGCCAACAACGACTTCCTGGAAGAGGAGAGGCCGGCGCTGGTCCCTGGTGTGGATGGAAGGAGGGGCCAGGAAGGGAAGGCTGAGAGCAAGGGGCTGGGGCAGATGGGCCAGCTGGGCTGAAGGCCAGCGGCTTATAACGCCAACAGAGCCATCTGGAGTCAGCGGTGAGTGGCAAGGGGCCGGCCTGCCTCCCAGGGCCACTCCTCCCCCAGCAGGACAGCCTCAGTGACAGCCCTCCAAACAGGGACCCTCCCCTAGGGCCCCAGGCGGTCACAGCCCAGGAAGGGATTTTCCTGAATCGTGTCCTGGCCACCAGGCCACAGTACCCCCACCAAAACAGCCTTGGCTCTATGTCCCACATTAACCCAGAGAGGAGGAGAGGGGGTGCTCAGGCATCTGCTCACATCCCTGTCACCCGGCCCGAGGCTGGCCAGTACCATGAAAAAAGATGGACGGGGAGCAAGGGTGGGTTGGAGGAGAAAGGGGAGAAGAGATGTGGGCAGGACAACATGAGGGGCCCTGGATTATTTGCCCCCAGCTCCCGGATGGGCCAGAGCCACAGGCACCCTCAGTACCCAAACACCAGCCCTCCCACAGGGAAGAACCTGAACCTGAGCATGACTCCACATGGAGTCAAAGCCCTCGGGCAGGGCAAGGAGGTCTGTACCAGGGCTCTTAGAAGCTGGGGTGGGGACTGAGGGCTGAACCCCCCCTACCAGAGACCTGGCTATGAGGTCAAGAACAGCCTCGGCAGTCAGCCCCTCCCAGACAGCCTGGGGAGTGGGAGGAGGTAGGGAGCAGGGGACACAGACCCTGCCTCATTCATTTCCAGCACCCCGTGATTCCAGCTCTCACCTGCCAACTTTCTAGCCCAGGTGTGTGGGCTCTAGGGACTTGGCAGGGGAGAGAGAAGGGAAATGGTTTTACACAAAGCCCGCCACCCCTTCTGAGAGCCTACAGACTCTCAGTGCGATGGAGACCAGGAGGAGACATGAAAGGGGGAGGGAACTACCTGGGAGAAAATATGACCATGACTTGAGAAAAAGGAACCCACTTTGAGAAAGATGGTCTGCAGCTTCCCACAATTCTTGCCACAGTAGCTGGTGCCCCGGCGGGAGAAGAGGACCTCCTGTGCGGGCAGCCGCTGGTACGCCACTCGCTTGTCTCCCTGCAGCATCCAGATGATGATGTCGGGCAGGCTATTCTGGGGCTGGAGAGAGGGTGGCAGTCAGGGCGGGGAAGGCCCAGAGCCCCACCATGAGCCACCTCTCCTCCCACTTCCAGCTCCCCCGCCGCCCACCACCAAGTGCCTCCTTGAACCCCCCTACAGCTGGCTGGGCACCTCTGTCTTCCACGGCTAGGAGCCCCCAAGCACGGGGCATGAGGCTGCCTCCGCTCACATGAGGAGCCTGCCAAAAATTCACTGAGCTGAGTTCACATTTTCTGGGAAGAGACACTCCGGCCTGGAGACCAGAGCTTATCTTCTTAGATCCCCTCCACTGGGCAGAGAGATGCTCCCGGGGGCGCAGAGATTGGAGGATTTGATTTGATCTGAGAGATGACATCACACTTAAGATGCTACCCTTCTTCCTCACCCCTGAGAGTAGCAGCGAATCCCCAGATGTGCCCTTTCCCGAAGGACACTCCCCCCCCAATAGCAGGGACTTGTGGGGTCTGGTCCTTTTCCGGGCATCATGACATTGGGCTCTGAAAATGGTGACCAGCCCAGAACAAAACCGCAAGGCCTGAGCCCCTCAGAGCCAGTAACTCTGAGTGACAACCGTTGGGTACAGCCCACCTGCTTCCAAGGCCGGTGAGCAAAGTGTGCTCAGTGAGGTGGCGCACTGGGTCTCGAATCAGGGCCACGGATGAGAGCATTTCACGGTTTCACTTACTCCCTGCAGCAAGGACAGGCAGCCCCATTTGCCAGTGAGGAAACTTAAGCTCAAAGAGGGTAGGAGCCAACCAGGTTTTTCTGCCTCCAAACAGTGGTTCCTAAGCATGATACCTGTGTGGTCCCCAGAGCAGCAGCTCCTGGGAACACGCTAGAAATGCAAATTCTCAGGCTCTCCCCGAGACACGCAGGGTCAGGCAGGGCTTGTAACCTATTTTAACAAGCCCTTCAGGGGATTCTGATGTGCATTCAAATTTGAGAAAGACTCTCTCTGGGGTCCCTTGCAGTCAGGAGCCCCCATTTGACCTTGACCCCTCCCAGCTGTGGCACAATCTGTGCGGAGAGTTCCAGGGGCCATCTGGGCCAAGATGATGGAAGGCAGCCCTTGACCAGCCCAAGAGGATGGTCTGTAGCCACTGCATGGGGTCAGCCTGTGGCTGGGCAACACAGTGTTTCCCCCAGGTAGCTGGCCACATGCCCAAAGCCCTGCTCAGGGACGAGTCCAAGGCTGACTCTCAGGGACCAACTTTTTGGACTGTGTTCCCCTTCTGAGCACCCTCCCACCTCCCAGACCCCTCTCTCCTCTTCAACGATTCACTCCTCCAGAAGCCCCTCTCAGGCCCTGCCCTTTTCCACACTCTTTCTGGGGAAATCCTTCCTCACCGGCCCCACCGCCTCCGTAAGGGGACCACACACCTCTGGTTGGAGTGGGCAGCAGCTGGTCTGCCCATGACATATGAGCAGAACCTTGTCCTCGTTCTGGACAAACCTGTGGATGGCTTGCTTGCCCTGGGAACTGGGGTGAGGGTGGGGGTACATCTGACCTGGGGCAAGGAGGGGTGGTATGCAGGTGGGGACAAACAGCAGCCACTTCTCTCTGATTAGATACTACAAAGTTCACAGTTCCTGCAAATACAGCCTCCTCAGGCCTGAGGCTAGGAGGCAGCCAGGAGAGCAAGAAATACAGGGCCCCAGCAGAGGCAGGTTTGAGGCCAGGGGCGGACAGGTCCTGGTTGGTAGGGAGGAGTCAGGTCCCTGGGGAAGCAGGCCCCAGCACCGCACTCGGAGCCAGGTGCCTCGGGATGCTGGTCCGAGCTCCGTCTCTGACATACTTTGGGGACACTGATCGAGCACATGTCTTGAACATATTTGGGGGCATTGACTGAACACCCACTGCACACCAGGCTCTCAGCTAGGCCCCATAATACCCAGTGTCCAGTTGCATCCTGTCTCCTCCTGCTGCAAATAGGGGACACTGAGGCTCAGAAAAATTGAGTCACCTGTCCAAGCTCACCCAGCAATGAAGCCAGAGTCAGGTCATGGCCCAGACAGTCCCCGCATCCCTCCCAGTTCCGATGTCTGCAGGCAGGACGGAAGACACCTTCCAGGGTTTCCTACCTCCTCGGCCAGGGCACGGAGACGGAGGAGCCAGTCTTCAGCCTGCTCCAGGGCGGCTGGGAGCCCGCTGTGCCCAAGCTTCAGGGCCAGCGCTGCCTCAGTAATCTGGCTTAGGTGACGGCTGCGCAGCCTGTACAGGTACTGGTCCAGGTGGGTGGCAGAGGGTATCTTGTGGACGTTGCCTAGGGGCTGGCTGCGAGGGACGGACAGATGGGATGAGCCCAGCACTCACACACCCAGGTCCAGACACACACGCTGTTCACACGCCTGTGCACAGAACCCCCGCCTCCAACAAACCCTACACCCTCAGCCTGCCTGCCAGGTGCCCCATGTGCCCTAGGTGCCTTCTCCAGCCTGACCCATCTCCATGTGACCTGCTCCATCCCCACCTCCTCCGGGAAGCCTTCCCTAACTACACTGGTGCGTGTGCCTCCTGCTCGGAAGTCCCTCAGCCCTCTATTCTGGAGCTGCCTGTTTGGAACTTAGGAGTTCTTTTGCACGTGCGTCCCCTCTGCCCAAATGACCGCAAACCCTCCGAGGGCCCAACAGGTCCCTCTGTGCCCCCTGCATCCTCCTAGAGCAGAGGCCAGAGTGCTAAGTTGCCCTGGGCTGAAATGAATCCGTTCTGTTGTGCGCACACGTTCTTCAGGAAGGAAATTTATGGACCCCTGACAAGCCACTGCAGACGCTGTGGGGAGGCCAGCCCCCAGCAATACAGATATGTCGACCTGGGGCAGCCCCGGAACACCCCTCCCGGAACCCTCTGTTTGGGAAGCCTTTGGAGAGGAGGTAGGGGGCACATATAGCCCCAGAAATCCAGCCGTAGGCCCCACGTGGGGTTTGGTTTTAAACTCCATCCCGTTCCGGAGGCACAGAACTCTGACTACCCCCCCAGTCCCACGGGCTCCCCAGATATCCTCCTTCATATGGCTCTTCCTCACCATACCAAGCCTCTGGGGTCAGTCAATACACATGCAAGGTCAGGCGGGGAAGTTGAGGGGGGGGACGTCTGTGCTCTCCCTCACCATGCAGGAGCCCTCTAGATGATCCCTGCTGTGGGGGGGGGGGGGCTGCTCCAGGCCCCACGCCCCACCCCCACTGAGCCCTTGACTCCCAAACAGGACATCAGTCAAACCCGCTCCACCAGTTCTGCCCCCACCACTTGCAGCCCCCCCACCTCACACTCCCCTCCCGGCAGTGTCTCGACTCCGGCTCCCGGCTGATTTATTTTTCTGCCAATTTCCCCGAGCTATGCAGAACCAATTACCGCCGGAGCGGAGCGGCACCGCCGCCGCCAGATACACCACTCTGGCAGGCCCTCGGCGCACTACATTTTTCCTGTTATTTTTTTTAATTGAATTTTTAGGGTGGGGGGAGCAGTACGCAAACTCCATCTCGGGAAACTTAAGCCCCGGGGCCTGTCTCAGGTCACGTACTGCACACCCTGTAGTAATATAATATTTACTGCCCCGAGGGTGCCGCGGATGGGGCTGCCCCAGGCCAGGAGAGGGGCGGCCTCCATCCCCAGCCCACTCGATTCGTGGCAGAGGGGCATGCCGGGTGGGTAAAGGGGGGCCTGGGCCAGAGTCCTGGGCTGGGGCCTGCCTGGGAAGGAGGCCTGAGTGGGCCTGAGGGCGGGGGCAGGCAGATCTGGAGTTGGATCTGCAGAGCTGAGCCAACCAGGGTGATTTATGTTCCCAGCCTGGGTCGGGAGCTGGGAGGGACTGCCATACAGACCACCAAAAGGAGATTTTCATGGAGGCCACCAGCCCAGCCAAGACTCCCCCAAAACAGCCAGGACCCGTGACTGCCACCAACAAGATGTCTTGGCCCTTTCCCGCCCCAGGAAAGCCCAAAGCAGCGGGGACTGAACGAAAGGGAGACTGGGAAGAGAAGGTCAGATGACATTGTGTCCCCACCCCAAACAAGGGCGGTCGCCCTGCCAACCCTGGCTGACTTGGAAAAGGTGGGCAGGCCCCGGGGCAGCTCAGCGCAGGCTGAGAGCGGAGCTGGATGGCTCACAAAGTTGCTGCCGACCCCTGTGGGGACACGGGTGTCTTTATCAGGAACAGCCGCCCAGAAGGCGCAGTGTCTAGCCTGAAAGAGGAACTGGGCCAGGGGTCACTCGTTTCATTCCTCATGAACAACAGCTCTGTGGGTCCCGACAGTGCTGGGTCCGGAGCACCCAGAACAGAGAGGCAAACAGGCTAGATCCCCACTGAGCAGCCTCAGAGTCAGCAGTACTTCCTGGAGGAAGCGAGTCAGGCCAAGAAGAGCCAGACGGTGTTCTGGCTGGAGGAACAGAATGTGCACAAGACAAAGGCTCAGAGGCAGGAGGGAGCACGCGAGGGGTCCCGAGAGCTGGACAAGCCAGCACAGAGGCTCCAAAGGGCCGGAGGGCAGGACTGCTGGGGTCCGTGAGGCAGCAAGGGAGTGGGGCCCAAGAGGCCCATCTACCTGGATGAGAGCTGGGACTTTTCCTTGAAGGCAGTGGGAGCCGCTGAGGGCTGAAGCCGAGGCGGCATGGCCCAATTTTAGGAAGACCCCAGAGAAGGAATGGGACGTGCTGGCAGACATCCAGGTAGAGAGGTGTAGTGGGCAGATGGGTGCGTGGGTCTAAGGATGAGAGGAGAAGGCTGGGCTGGAGGAGCAGAGGGGGCCCCCTGGCAGGGGGAGAGGGGCTAGGAGGGAGAGAAGCCAGGAAAAGAGAGGCTGTAGAAGGAAGGACACTGATTTGGGAGGTGGGACGGGGGCTGGCTGAAGGAATGGTGAACAGCTAGTGGTCAGCTGTGACCGACTGGCTTGGGGCCCCAGTGCCTGGCTGCCCTGCTTGACAGCCCAGAGCTGGAGGTGAAGGCAGCCCTCTCGCTGCTGCCCCAGGGCTACTGGGGGCCTCAAGTGGTGCCTGAAGGAATCGGTCCTGATGTTTGGTATTCCTCCCTGGAGAACCATTTGCGCATTCCAAGAAGATGGGAAGCTTCCCTCCCCCCACTCCTCTTGACCTGGGACCACCCCAGCCACCTTCTATCCCCAGCAGAGTGACTCAAAGGGGACCAGGCTTTAGCAGAAGTGTGTTTAGCTGAATCCTCTGAGAACAGAGCCCTGAGAGGGGCAGTGAGGGCAGCCCAGGACTTGGGTCCCACCCGTCTCAGATGCTTCATGCACCTGACTACCTGCCAAGGTCCACATAACACATGAGTCATGAGCGGTGCTGTGGGTATAACCCACCCTCCATACCCAGGCTCTCAGGCCAGGCCAGTGATACACGGCGAGTCACTCTGAGCCCCTCCCCACATTGACTGCACCCCTGTGTGCCCCTCCAGCCTCACTCTGTCCTCCAACCTCCAGACCACAGATGCCCTCAGGTACCTCCCACCAACACGGCCAGTCCTAAGCTCCTCGTCTTCCCCAAAAGCTGCTCTTCTCCCACTGATCCCCTGAGAATGGCCCTGCTAGCCACCCAGCTGCTCTGGCCAGAACTGGAGGATCATTCTGCACCTTCCTTGGGCGCCCCCATCCAACCCACCAGCCAGTCCTGTTCATTAGAAAGTGATACAGCCAACAGACTCAGCCACTTATAGAAAAGTGAATCTGAGCAAGTTAATTAACCTCTCCGTGCCTTAGTTTTCTCATCTATAAAATGTGGATCTCTCTATTTCCTAGCTCATAAGGTGCTTATGATTAGTTCATACATGTAAAGTGCTCATAAATAGCATCTCACATAGGAAATGTTCGTTATGAGACTGTGATCATTATGATGCCCCCTAAAGAGTCCTGACTGCCCTCTGCCTCTCTCGGCCCCCAGCCCTCCCCATGTCCCTGGCTTAGGTAACACCTTTGTCCAAAATCCCCTCACCACCAGCACCACCAACCCATCCCTCCCTCTGCAACCAGGACAAGCATCTGAACCATGGGGATCCCCATACCCCCCCGCCAAGCCTCCCAGGGCTGAGCTCACCTTAGCAGACCCCTCAGGCCTATCTATCCCATTTGGGCTTCCTCTCCCCCTGCCAACCCACGGAGGCGGCAGGCATTTCAGGCTTTGCACCTCTGCCTGGGCAGTCCCCGCTGCAAAGGCTGGTTCCTACTCCTCCTTCAGAGTTCACATAAGGAGCATCCCCCACTCCAGGAAGCTCCCCTGAATTGAGTCTGAGCAGGATGGCATCTGCTCTGAGCTCTTGCAGCACAGGCCTCTAACTCCCCAACACACTCTGCTTCGTTTGCTCACTTTTGCATCTGTCACCTCTAGAGGGGTTGAGGCTGCAGCCTTGTCAACATGCTTTAATCTCCACGAAGGTTTGGGGAATGCGTGAATGACCTGTCTGGAATTCCACCCCTGAGGGTAGGGCTCTTTGGGGTAATGTTTTGTTTGATAAAGATGCACTTCCCAGCTGGGGTACAAAGGACAAGAAGGGGCTCTGCATGAGGCAGAGTGTGAAGGCACTTCTCGGACACTCAGCAGAAGGTGGTATGATAAGATTGAGGGGAGCCTAGAATACACTTTCATACATTTACCCTTAACCCACAGACAGTAGGAAAGCAACTATGTATCATTAAGTACATTTCACAGCTGAGAAAACTGAGATCCAGAGAAGTGAAGCTGCCCAAAGCCACAATGCTGGTTAAAGGGACAAGAACCTAAGTCCTTCTGACATTTCCTCCTAATAGTAACTGTAGTCCCCATCTATTACATACTCTTCCTAAAGAGCTAAGCATTTTGCTTATGTGCTATCATAAGCAGTTATTCTTAACGTGAAGTTGAAGATGAGGAAAGCAAGGCTCAGAGCAGGTGGGTGGTGAGCCCCAAATCGCCCAGCAGGGGAGGAGATGCCGAGATGCCTCCCCTTCCACTGGGCCTCTGAACACCCCCATTCCCCATCACCCCCAGAGCCCTCTTTTCCTAAAGTCGATAGAAGGCTAAGTGGAAGCCATGGTCCCCGACATGGCCTTGGGGAGGAGGGGCACCGTCACCCCCACCAGCCAGCCCCTCCTGGAGATTCCATCAGGGAACTAAGAGGTCGGGGATCAGAGACACAATGCTCCCCATTCAGGTGAGCCGGGCCGCCCCAGGCCCACAGCTGCCGCTGCTGCAGGGAGATTTATGACCTGCTCTAAATGTCACCTTTTCAACTCCCCTCACTGGCTCCACCACCTTTGGACTCAGCACGGGCTGGACTGCTGGCCAAGCGTGGCTGGGGAGACGTGCCGCCGTTCACTGCCACACACGAACACTCCCAGGGAAAGGGCCTCGCTGAGCCAGGAGGGGAGGGCATGTGGGTGCCAGGCACCCCCTACCTGCAGTCTGAGATGAGCTCATCCATCAGCTGAGCCACCAGGGAGTCCACGTCCTCGGGGCTGCACTGTGCCTTCATGGCCAAGTGGACTTGCTCCAGGCCAGCTTCCTGTGGAACAGGCAGGCAAGGGTTGGACCATCCCCTGCGGGGTTGAAGGTATACACCAGACTCCCAACCCCCAGGCCCTGCCACCGAAATCTGGACCTGACGCCCTGAACCAAAGGAGAGAACAGTGAGAACAGAGAAGGCAGAGCCCAGATGCAACAGACCAAGATCTGTCTCACCTTGAGAACCTTTCAAGGCTCCCCACTCCAAACAGATCCAAATTCCCAAGCCTGGGACTCCAACCGCAGGCCTGGTCACAAGGACGTGATGCTGTGTGCAGGCTCCCACACAACTCTGCTGCATTCCACACTCCTCCCAGAGCCCCTCCAACAGGTCTGCCATCTCCCAGGTGAGGGACCATCTGAGCCCACACCAGTCCCCACCTGAAATGTTCTATCCCTCCCAAATCATCCTGCCCAAGCAGGTTCGATCCCCTCCTTCCTTCAGGAACACTCAGACCACCTCCAATAACAGAGAGTTCCCTCTCCAAACTCATGGCCCAGTCACTCCCAGGTCACATCTGTCTCCTGCTGGAGCCCCTCAGCAGCCGTCTCCTGAGCTCAGCCCTGAGCTGGGGGAGCCCTCACAGAAAACCTGTCCGGTCAAGGGCTTGCCACTCAGGCCCCTCAGGTCCCCTCCCCACCCATCGGCCTCCCTGCGCATGTGCCATTCTGATGACAGGCCTTGGGAAGAACACAGTTCCCGGCCCTCAGGGAGCATCCTGTCAGAGAATGGCCACCCCAGAAGCCTGAGTCTGGACTTGCACAGCAAGGACTCCAAGTCCTCCAGAACCTGGGTGCTGGCTGATCTCCTCCCTCCCCAAGAGCTGCCAGTCTCAGGAAGGCTGTCCACCACGCCTTCGCATAGGCCGGCATCCCTTCCCCGCCCCTCCAAGACCACCATCCTCCCCTTCCGCTCCCCTGTGCTCCTGGCTGCGCTCACCTCCGCACCCACCAACACACACCTGAGCCTCTGCAACGCCTTCCCACCACCCCACTGCTCCTGGCTTGCTCCCACAGCGCAGCCACACCTGCCTCCCCCGGGTTCCATGTCAGAAACACACAGACACAGCCCAGGGTCACCCCGAGGATCACCAGCTACCCACCCTTGGTCTATACACCTCTGTCCACTTCGTTCTCCTCCACTCTCTGGCCGAGCGCCAGGCCCCCAGGTCTCAGCATCCATGGGGAACCCCCATGGGACTCCCTGGTCACCTCCAAAGCACAATTCCCTGCCTGACCTCGTACACTGTGCTTCTCCCTGTCTTCCCAACTCCCCGGCCACCAAGTCCTTCTAGCCCCAGCCCTGCAGCTTTGTCCCTGAGGTCCCCTCCCGCCCAGGGCTTGTCACTGCTCCCAGACCACTGCCATGGCACCCTAACAGGGCTCCTGCCTCCCATCTCCTCGCTGCCTCCACAATGCCCTCCTGACGCTCCTTGGCCCTCTCCCTCCTCTGAGTGCCCATCCTTCCTCGTGGCACTCCAGGAGTGTCACCTGCACTTGGGTTTGGAACCCCTGCATGAGAGGTGTGGGTGAACCTGCACTTGCCTTCACTAGACTGACTCCTAAAGGCAGGGCAGCTCCTTGTCCAAGTCCCCCGTGTGGCTATAAAGCTCCAGCACAAACCCTGGCGTGTGGCAGGAGGCAAAGGCATCTGATGCACGAACACATGCATGCACGAATGGGTGCCAGGCTCTGCCCGTGGCTCCAGCTTGCTTCCTCTCAGCTCCTTCTCTGCACTGTCTCCTACCTCACTGGGCCCCCAGATCACTCGCACTCCCTCTCCTCCCTTCCCGCTAGCAGGACAAGATCGCCAACCCAGCAAGCCACAGTCAGGACACAAAGGACCCCAGGCGCCGTGAGAGTCTGCAGGCACAGCTATGTGTAAGTGCGTCACTCCTGGGGGCCTGGTCCACGGACACCTCTGGGGGCAGGGAGCAGCACAGGGGGTGTGCAGGGGTGAGGCAGCTTCCACTCACCAGCCGATCTGCGATCCTGAGCAGCTGGTTCTGAGCCTCAACTCTGTGGCTGATGTCCTCCCAGTAGGATGACAGTACCACCACGGGCTTCACGTTGCCCCAGGGCAAGTAATAGTAGTGGCACCCTGGAAGGACACGAAGGACCTGGTCCTGAGCCAGGAGTGCAGGGGTGGGTGGGAAGGGGCCCAAGGGCGGGACAGATTCAGACACCTGCTCCCTCCCGCTAAGAACCCCCTGGGACATACACGAACGGCCCATATTCCCCAGTGGCCAAACAGGGTGCCTGAGCTCCCTCCATCTGTTGAACGAACAGCTGGTGCTCTCATGAGGGCTCTTGAGCACATGGAAACAGAGGGATTGCTAGAAGGACCCTAGGAAACCCAACTCTCCAAAATCTCTACGCGACTCCAAATAGCCACCATGAAATCAGCTATGGCCCTAGGTCAGGATCTTTCCCGACCACAGCCTGTTTTGGCAGCCCAATCTGTGGTCCTGGCAGCAGAGACCCACCTGGAGGGGAGCGGGGAGTGGGGGGTGGCACAGGGGCGGGGGGGGGGAGGACAGAGCAGGGAGTCAGCCCAAACAGGTTTTCCTGGGCCGGGAGGGCCTTCGGGTGGGCCTCCGGCAGCTAGCTCTGCAGGAGAAGCAGGATTCCGGGTCGGGGCCCTGCTCTGTGGTCCGGGTCCCAGCCAGGCACACAGCCCCCAGCCTCACCATCAAAGACTGCCCGGCTGTACTGGGTGGTGGAAGCCAGTGGCAGGCACGTCGTGTCAAACTTGTTGCCGTAGTTCCCAATGCTGACCTCGAACTGGATGGCATCGTCCACATCCTGGAGCATGGAGGCCGAGTAGAAGGCGGCAAAGAGGGAGTACTTGCGCCTCCGGAGATACTTCTGGGGGCAGAAAGGGCAGCTGCTGGGTCACGGGAGGAGGAAGGAAGACACTGGGATGGGGAGGGGTCACATGTCTGGCAGGCCCCAGCCGTGACTGGCGCCCAATAAATCCTGGCTGGATGGATGGGTGGTGAATGGTCCAGCGAAGCAACAGTGCCCAGATTTGGTTACTAACTGAACAAACTCATTCCAGGCCTGTGTGTTTGGCCATGTTCCTCTAATAAGGTCTGCTCCTCCAAGGTCATGCTGCTCCTTAATCCAAACCAGCAACCATGGCACCGCCCGCTCCCCTCCCCGCCCCCAGGGGAAGCCTGGTCTCCTGCATCTGCCATTCAAAAGGGGCCGAAGGCTCTAAACGGCCATGCCACTGCCCAGAGCTCCCACCCCGTGCCACTCGGGGTCCCCAGCACGCCACCCAGCTCTGCGGTAGACACAAGCTGCCACGTGCGGGGGGAGGAATGTCCCCTCTGGGCATCGGGCACACGGCTGAGGACATGGCAGGCTCTCCATCACACAGCCGGGTCTGAATCGAGATGACTTTGCGATCCCTTTCATGGAAGGCAGAGAGAAAAGGGTTAACACAACCGGGTTGTGGAATGATGTGAAATAGTAATAAGAGCTAACGCTTTTTGACTGCTCGTTGCGTACAGCTTTGAATTAATGTAATTCTCACAACAATCTTAGGAGGTAAGTATACTTACTACCCCTGCTTCATTGATAAGGAAAATGCTAGAGCCGGTAAGTGGTCAAGCCAGGATTCAAACCAGCGCTTTCTGGCTAGAGTCTGAGAGCTTAACCCACCACACAGACCCCATCCAGCCACCTCCTGGGCACAAGGCTCGGCTCTCACACTTGCTGCTCTGGTACATTTGAGCCTCAGTGTCCTCATCTGTAAAACGGAGATACTAAAAGCAACCACCTCACAGGTGCTGGAAGGACTCCATGACATCAAGTGTCACTAGCAAAGCATCTGACATACGGTGAGTGATTGATAAGTGTGAGCTGTTCCTACGTTATTGTTATAAAATAGACCTCTCACTCTGCATCAAGTTCTAGGCTTGTCAAATAGTTTCATTTATTTTCTTTGAGCCTCTGAACATTCCTCAGGGAGACAGGGTAGCCATGGGGTTACTGGTATGTCACAGCCGAGGCACTAAGGCCCAGAAGGGTGAAGGCACAGACCGTGGGTGGAGCTGAGCCCTCCTCCACCATGACACTAGGAACCAGCCCCGTTTGGCTGCCACCTCCTTCACCCCTTCCAGAGCCACACCCCTCACCTCCACCCGAAGGATGTCATCCACAGGGAGGTCCTCCACCTTTTGCTCGCTGTGCTCCACCAGCTTAGTCTCCAGGGAGAGCAGAAGCCGACCTCGGTAGGCCACGCCTTCTCCCTAAGAGGGGAGGTTGGGTCACCAGGAGCAGAGGGGATGGAGGGGAGGAGAAGAAGGAAAGGGACCTGATCTGGCCCTGAAGTTGCTCCTTCCTCAGGCAACCAGGAGGGCCCTGGTCTACCCCCATCACTCTGCAGATAAGGAAACAGTGGCCCAGAGAGTTCAGGGGACATGACAAGCCACCCAGATGATCAGTATCAGACTCCAACCCAACCAGAGAAGAGATGAAACCTGACACAGATGAGACCTGGGTCCCTCAGGGGCCAGGAAAATGAGGGAGCAAGGGGGTCAGGCTGGCCCTGAAGGAGAAGCAAAGGGGAGGGGAGTGAGAAGGAAGAAGGGGCCAGGAGAGGGCCAGGCAGAAGGAGGCTTTCTCTGAGGTGGGGGCTGTCTGGCCGTGGGCCCACTCAAGCTCCATCAGCTCCAAGCTCCTTGGAGTCTGGACCAGAGCAGATGCTACCCAGGCTAGAAGGGCCCTGCACACAGGCCCGGGGATCTGGGTGTGCGGGGATGCTGGTGGGCTCACCTTGCCTGTGTTGAGTTCCGCATAGGGGTCCGGGAAGCCGGTGAACTCCCTAGGGCTGCCGTAGAGGTTGACATAGCAGGGCCCGAAGGTGGGGAGGAAGCCCAGGTGGTCGTCCACTGGGAGACACAGGTGGGGGTCAGAGGAACCAGCTCAATGGAGTCTTCTAGTGCTCAACCCAGCAGCTTCAGGCCTGAGCCCATCCCTGGCCCTCAGTTCCCTGAACACACATGGGATGCAGCGCCCACAAGTGCATAAAGAATGGTGACACTGACCATTGTCTCCCATAGGCCCCTTAATCCTCACCACTCTGCTGGGACATGGAGATGCTTATTATTTTTATTATCTCATTCTACAGATGAGAAAACTGAGGCTCAGAGATGCAAAGGAACACTTCACTACAAAGTGGCATCACCCAAAATGCTCTGACCTCAAAGCCCATGCACTTAGCCAGCATGCAAAGCTGGGGCTCAGGGCCCTCCACTGTCCTGCCCCTCTCAGGCTGCACCCTGTCCTGCATCCCCACTCCTCCTGCACAGGAGTGTGGGAGCGAACAAAGGAGGCCCCAGAGTTTGGTGACCAGAGAAGCCACCCCCCCGGGGAGCCAGGGCAGGGACCTGTTTAGATGTCCCAACCCACAAGGCAAACCCCCCACCCCCGGGCACATGTCCCCCTTACCCCCATGTCATTACGAAGTCGAGACAGATTACCTAACAGCCCTGACTCATGCCAGCATTCTGACTCCCTCCCCACATTGTGCAAAGAACCACCTTTCAGTGGAACAGGTTGGAGGAGAGTGAAAAGGAGAATCCCACCAATGATGAGGGAAGTCTTCTCTCTACATCACTTCCCTCCTTTTCAGAGGTCCTCTGTTGTTACGTCATGATTTTCCAGCCAATGGCCAAGTTTCCTAGGACAGGACTTCACTGGACATACTCTGAGAACCCCAAAAAGCCAGGGTGTCTCTTCCAGAGGAAGTCAGGGGAAGAGGCTGTTTCCAGAATGCCACAAATAGGAAGGGGGCCCACAAGCAGGAATCATCTGGGATGATCCAATCCATAGGAGCAAGGATGGGGCAAGGTAGGCACAGAATAAATGGCCTCAGCAAGGAAATGCTTGAGCCAGACCTAAGGACAGGAGCTGTGAACTCCAAGTCCCGCCGCGTGCCAAGACCCTGGGGTGATGCGGGGCGCGCAGGGACAGGGCTGGATAAATAGATACTGCCGACCAGAGCATAGGAGCGTGCCTCCCCACAGAGCCGGTCGCCCAGCCACGGTCTAGGCTCTCCCCCTAGTCCCCAGCACACACAGGGCTCTGGCATTTGGGACAGAGGTGGGAGGCCCAGGCAGAGGAAACTAACATGGGCTTTACTAATTATTTGTACTAATCATCTCCATTATGATTTACCTTGTGAACTTCAAGAGTTTTCCACTCACCCTGGCCTCCTCCTGATTCCCAAGATGCCTTGCCCAGGCCCCCACCCCACCGCTCCCTGCCTGAGAGAGTGGACTCATTTGAGCCTGAGCTGGAGCCCAGCAGGTTCAGGAAAGGGTTGGGGGGAGGGAAAGGGCAGGGAGGGGGGTGCTGGGAGGGGAATTGTCTTTAAAGCATTCCAAGCGATTTTCATATTCAACCTGCATGGAGAGGTAACAGCCAAAGGTAAGCTCAGGGACCGAGGTGGTGAATCTCAGCCCCACCTCAGGCAAATCAAAAACTTCCCAGAAACCAGCTCCCTCTCCCCTCCAGCGAAAACCCCAAGGCCCACCCCCCTTGCCATCCCTGGGGCGGGGGAAGCACATACAGTCCATGGCGGGAGAAGGCTTGGCCACACCTGCAGGCTCCTCTGAAGCGTAAAGAAATGGAAAAGGGGTTAGGATGGACATGACTGAGAGGAGGACTGGTTACGTGAACAGGCGTGTGGATGGAGAACTGGCAGACAGACAGATGGAAAGACAGACAGCCCCCGTGGGGGAAACAGATGTGGCCCGAGGCCCCACCCCCAGCCCAGGTGTGAGTTTATCACAAACAAAGTCATCACCGCGCCACCTCCCTCCCCCAGCCAGACACAGCCCTTACTGCCAGGGTGAGCCCTGAGGTCCCTCCCCACTGCTGTCTGCCTACCTATGTCTGTGCTCTGCTTGCCAATTGAAAATGGGACCTGAAACTTGACTCAGTATATTCAGATAATAACACAGAAAAGAAATTGTGCTTTTTTTTCTATATTATAGCCAAATAAGTGAGGGAAACAGATACAAAGAAAGGGTGGGAGTTGAAACAGGAACAGGTAGCGAGGCACACCCAGCACTCCACCCAACAAGCAGGTTGACACTTGGGACCAAGTTCACGGAGCAAGGGCATTTCAAGGTACAACATCTCCATCTAGTGGCTACTTTCAGGATTGCCACTGAGGACACCATGTTGCATTTTCACAACGGCAGGCACTGGGATCTGGCTTCAGGCATCTTCCACTTCAAGGGAAGCACAGTGCCAGACACTGCCCATTAGCTGAAGATTCTACACACTTGGACGTGCCCCTAAATGCTGGTAAGGGGTGTCTGGAAATGAGAGAAGCAAGGAAGGAGAAGCAAAAAATGAGAGAAGCAAGGAAGGAGATGCTCTAGCACCCTTCTGGGCTCTTGGAATCCATCCCTCACTTTTAGGCAGATCTAAAACAGCCCACAGGGAGTGGGCACCCTTCACTCTCCTTCCATGGTCCTCTCTGATTTCAGCCTCTTCCTGCATTCTGACCCTCCCTGTCTCCTCCTCCAACCAGCTGATCATTACCCAGCCTGTTGATATGGCTGGTAAAATCTTTGATTATTTTCATTCATTGGTCATCTTTATCTGCTTGTCTCCTCCCCAAAAATATATATCTATGACTATTTCCCCATAGCTCCATGACTATAATTAAGAGCCAAGAGCCAAGAGTTGAGCAAAACAGTGTGAAGGAAGACTGAGTAAGAGACACACAAGACAGAGAGTGAAGACGAGAGAGAAGGGGAACATGGAAGTCCAGATACAAGGCCAGGGCTGACCCCACTAGTGCAGAAGGCAGCAGGAGGGCAAGGTCCAGCTGCAGGGGCCCAAGCCTTGGGACCCAGCCCCACAGCTCTCAGTGGCCAGGCCTCAGCGAGGAATGCGGCTAGAGCTGCAGAAACCATAATTCATGGCCGTTTTCATATCCACAGGACTAGGTTTTCATCGGTGGGGGAGCCAGGCCTCTGGTCACAGGGGAGCTTTTAGCCACAGGGAGAGGACCGACATGGGCACAGCTGCAGTGCCGAGGAGAGTAGCAACCAGGGCCCACCGGAAGGAAACAGATTCCATTTTAAGCTCCTTCCAAATGATTACAAACAGACCTGGCCAGTTATCGCAGGCTAATGAGGCCGAGGTCACAGCTCTGACCACCATGTGCTTCCTGCAGAGGCCAACTCCGAATCCTGGCTGTAAACCGGTGCCCAGCCTAGACACAGATGTCCCCAGAACCCCACCAGCCATCTGACCAACACATGCCTCTGGGGTCCAGGAGGACCGAGTGGGTGGCTGCCGACCAGCCTACTTCCCAGGGGCGCCTCTCATGAATTCCCTCATTTCTTCATTCATCCGTCCACTCATTCAACAAACCTAATCAGGCACAGTGCTGGGCACTGAGTAAGACATGGCCCTGCTGACAGCTTTGACCAATGACTCCTAATTTGGGGGCAGGGTCACAGGTCTCCGGGGTACTGAGGATCATCTCAGGTTCTCTCCTCTGTGTCTGCAGACAGCTCATAAAGTCAAGGGCAAAGTGACTGGTGAAGCTACCTCACGCAAAGCCACCATTCAGTCCTCATCACCCTCTGTCAAAACGCAAGTGTCCTGCTGTGTTTTCCCCAAGCCCAGAGAACCAGGGCTGTAGAAGCCCCAGAACATGGAGGAATATTCCCAGTTTTGTGGCCTGAGCCAACAAACCCAACTCCCTCCCCCGGGGGAAAGCCAGAGAAGACCAGGAGCAGGCTCTCCCGGCCCGTGAGCCACACATCACAGCTCTGCAGTGTCCACAGACACCCACGTCTCCTCCTGGAGAAGCTGAGGCCATTACCTGCCATCAGCTCCACCAGCTCCCTCCCTCAGCACATCTCCCATGCTCACAGCTTGGCGGCCTGACACCAGCTGGTGCCAGGCAGGAGGAGAGGCCGAGAACTGCTGGGAAATCATCATCAATGCTCCAAAGACCAAAAAAAAAAAAACACCACACACACACACAAAAACAAAAAACTCTGGGTTTCTTAGAAAAAACTGTAGGTTACCAGTGCCATCTTTGCAGTATGATTTCCATATGTATAGAGTTATAAAAGAATCTGTGTCATTTCATGGGTCTCATGTGCCCATTACCTTTTGAAAGAACTGCAGCTTCTAAGGAAATCACTCCTTTTTAGAAAACAAAATTTTTACTAAATGCTTTGGGGTACAGGGTCCAAGGAATACTTAAGTGTGCCCAGGCAAACTTGTGGGCAGACGTGCTTAAGAGGCTACTGTTAGGTCCCGTCCTCGCTGGAAAGAAAAACAAAAACTCCTGGTTGGGCCAAATATTCTGGTGAACCAGGAGGTGGGGGAATATAGAGAAACAACTGGTTTTTACAGTTTGGTCGAGTTGGGGCTTTTGGGAGCTGTGGGAAAATAGTGTCGTGCGTTGCCCAGAGGGGCTGGATCCCCCTCATGTGAAGGAAAAATGCAAACAGTTGAAAAGAAAGTCAGAGTGACCCATCCTGAGATGGCCTTGGGACAAGTGGGAGAAGCTGAGCAGGGAGCAAGGCAAACACTACCCTGCAGCATCTCAGAAGGGGATGCATGTCAGAGGCATCATGAGGCCCGGCTCTATTTTGAGCAAGAAGTTACATTCTTGTATTGTTTCAGAGATCAAGCTATTTAACAACACATTTAAAACTGACTGGCCATCGTTGCAAGAATATTCTCCTTTATTCCCAAAACAATCTGTGGGAGAGGAGGAACCCACCTTCCAAGGCCTCCCTGAACCACACGGGGTTGCCCATGACCTGAACGCCATCTAGTGGCCAAATAAACATCTTCCTCACATTCCCATTAAAACCTTCACAGGGACCCTGAAAAAGATGCAGGCCAACATCACCAACAGTAATGAAGACTGATGGGGAGACAGGGATCTAAACTCTCCCTCCGACAGCTGATGGCAGGCACAGCTGTAGCCTCATGAAATAGTAGCCGTCGGAGAACAGTCAGAAGGGCACTTTGTGCTTCTACCAGGGTCCGCCCCTGGATTCTAAGGGTGGGGGACAGCACCAATGGGAAAACTGGAGAAGGTTCCTTCCATACCAGTTTTGATCTGCAAGGGGTCCAGAATGTCCCCTCTCCCACCCCATCCTCATGACACACTGCCTCCCACCTCAAATCTTTCTACCTGTCCATCCAAAATAGCCATTCCCAGAAATTATCTGAACAGCACCAGAGATGGGGGACTGCATCCTGGGATAATTGTTCCCAGTTGGGAGGGGGAGGGGCAGGGGCAGGAGGGGCCTTCCTTAGCAGTGCCCTATGGAAGGCAGTTTCTGTGTATTCCACCGATTAAAAGTATCAACGATGAAGTCAGAACGGCCGAGCGCAGCGAGATATTAAAGCTGAGTGAGGACACCTGGAATTCCACTGCACAATTCTGTATTTTCATGTGTGTCTCAATTTTCTATAATTAAAAGGTGGGGTTTTTTAATGTTTCAGAGGACCTAGAAGAAGGGATTGCTCAACTTCAAGAGCACGAGGTGGAGTCTTCCAGAAACTGGGCACATTCCCCTGTGCTCCAGGTAAAGATTTGTCAAGATGGATGGACAGAGAACAATGCATCTGTCTGTAGAAAGAGACCAACACCAACCACGCCTTGCTAGAGAGTGAATAAAGGAGAAAGGAAGATTCACAGAGTGCCAACCAAGATGGTGTAGCAGCATCTGCACGATTCCAGAGAACATTTACCTGAAAGTCTCAGGAAGTGATTTGGAATTCTCAACAGAGTGAAAGAAGACATAACTTTTGTGGAACAAAGTAAAACTTCTGGGAGAGAACAGACAAGAAAGAAAATGGAAATATCAAAGGAATGACAGAGGGAAAAGAAGGCAGGACGAGAAACTAAAAATGCAAGGGCCAATTTTAAACCACATGGAAAGCAGGCAGGAGAACTAGTACAGGGGAAAAAATCAGATTAGTGATGCAGAAAGCCAATAATAATGATACTACACAGCAAACATTACTTTACTTTAGGGTTTCATGCGTACCAGACACTCTAAGAATGTTACATTTAAAATCTCACTGGATCTTTACAACAACCTTATGAGGCCAGGACTAGTGAGAGGAGAGAAGTGACTCACTCAGCTACAAAAAAGCAGAATTGGGACCCAAGCTGCCTGCTTCCAGAGCTCCTCTTATCCCTACCCCACCCTGCCTTCAGCTGCTCATGTTCCCATGTTGGAATAAATTATTCCTCAACTCAGATTTAAAGAATTCTCCATGTCTCAAAATTCAATGAAAAGAGTCCCGCCCCTAGATACATCAGAGTAATTTAACCATAAGGAAAAAAAAAATGCATTCCTACAAGCAGCATCTAGTTAGAAAAAGGTAGACTACCTACAAAGAAAATCAAATCTGCTTTCGGAAAGTGCACCTACATAAATTCAAAATAGACTAAATATTTAAATGTAAAGAAAATTAAAAAGAGAGTTAAATATAACCCTGGGGTTTGCTGAAGGCCAAAAGCATGACCTATATAGAGAGCAGAAACCATATCATTGTTTAGATAAGAGATTTTGAAAATAAGCACAAGAAGTTAATTAGAAAGTCTTAAAAGGAAACAACAAAATAAGTTGAAAAGAGTTAAAGATAAGAGTAAAAAGATGACAGAACAAAAAATAAGAAAAGAAAAAATTAGAAAATTAAGAAAAAAATATTAGAATTGATAAATAAATCCAAAAGTTGATTCTTTGAAAAGTCCAACAAAGTGTGTATGTGTGGCGGCGCTTGTAACAAGGCTAATCAAGAAAAAAAAGAAAGAAAAGTCAAACACATATCATTAAAAATAAGAAATGGGGAAAATACCACAGGTAGAGAGAATTGTTTAAATTATAAAAGACAGCTCTCTACAACAACTATGTAAATAAATTAGAGGAGCTCAGCATAGTGAATACTCTTCTAGGAAGATATAAATTATTAAAAGTGACTATCATAAAAGTAACAAACTAAAAATAACAGTGATCACAGGAGAAACTGAAAAGTTTTTAAAGAGTTAGTGCTATACCCACTAAAAAGGGCACCCAGCCCATCTGGTTTTATGGGTGAATTCTTTCAAACCCTCAAAAGACTATGTTCTTATGTTATATAAACTGCTCCAGATGTTAGAAAAGACTTTAAATCTTTCCAATTAATTTTACAGAGCCAGCATTACCCAGATACCAAAACCTAAGAAACAGCAACCAGACATACCAATTAAAGATAATAGAAAATCAAGAAACAGGCCCAAGAACATATTTAGGAATTCAGTAGGGGATAAAGGTGGCATTTCAAAATATAGGGGAAAGATTATTCAATATACACTGTTGGTGTTATTCACAAAGAACAACTGTGAATAAAGTAATATTAGATCCTTGCCTTATTGGCTAAGGAAAAGGTTAACAGATTTGGCTACATAAAAATTTTAAATTTCTATACACCAAATTCTATTAAATGGTAAAATAAAACAGACAAGAATTATTTACCACTTACATGACGGGGGAAAGTTAATATCCATATATATATACAGAACTCTTACAAAACAATGAGAAAAAGACAAACATGATCAGAAATATGGGCCAAGACAATGAACAGGCAATTTATAACAGAATAAATATAAAGTATATAAACATATAATATGTAAATATAAATTAATTATTAAAGTATTTTTTAAATTGCATTCATCAACTTTAGCAGCTACTAATGAAATGAAAATTAAGGCAACAATGAAATTCACCCATCAAATTAACAAAGTTCTTTTTAATATTATTTTACCCTGTGTTGGTGAAGGTACAGCAAAAGAAGCTCATGTGAGTCACCAGAGTGTACATTAGTCCAATCTTTTCAAAGGGCGATTTTGATATATACAAGTCGCTTTAAAATATACAAATCCTTTGATACAGCAATTCTACTTCTAAGTATTCATTCCAAAAAAAATCATGAATTGCATAAAGATTCAGCTACAAAAATATTCCTTAAAAGTTTGTTCTTTATAATGTAGAAAAATTAGAAAGCACCCAAGTATTCATCATTAACTGGTTAACGTGGATTATGGTACATTCACACAATGGAATATGTGTAGTCATTTAAAATTATATTGTAGAAGAATATTTAATAACATGAATAAAATCTGTTGTATTGCCGAGGGACAAAAAGCAATTTCCAAAACAATTGTTTCAGAATACTTTTAAAGATTTTTTTTTTTTTTATTTGATAGAGAGAGAATGAGAGAGAGCAAGCACATGAGAGGGGGGAGGGTCAGAGGGAGAAGCAGACTCCCCGCCGAGCAGGGAGCCCGATGCGGGACTCGATCCAGGGACTCCAGGATCATGACCTGAGCTGAAGGCAGTCGCTTAACCGACTGAGCCACCCAGGCGCCCCCAGAATACTTTTTAATGCACACACATGTGTATGTGTACATATACATACATACACACGAAGAACTCCCAGAATATTACTCATCAGCTCTTGTCTGGGGGGGTAAGCAGATGAGGAATTTTTATGGGTAAGTTTTATATTCTTCTTCAGTATCTTTAAAGTTTTACAAAATGGTCATGGCCTCCTTTTTAACTGACCAATGAAAGCTATTTCAAAATAGAAGTTGCTGGAGCTCAGTCCACCATGGCACAGAACCTGGTACGGCCACTGATGTTATCCGCAGGACTGAATGATCCTCTCTATACCAGTCAGCGGTGTATACCCCCAGCCAAGGTGTAGAGAATCCGAAATGTCTGTAAGCCCATTTTTCAAATTGGCCATAGCCCTTCTTCACGGAAAATGGGCTGCGATGGCCTTATAATTAATATTCCCTTTTCTGAACTCTCAAAACTAGGGATGTAAGACAGGTAGGGGTGCGTCAGGGGAGAGCACGGCGGGGGGGAACCAGAGGACAGAACAAAGGGAGAACTTACCTTCTATTTCTCCTCCAGGGGCAGAGATTTTTGACATACTCAGGTGGGTGGTGGCCACGATGTCATTGTGGGTGAGGCGGTCCCTAGAATAAGGGGGCAAAGGGGGCCTGAACACAGGAGAAGGACTGCAGGCCACAGCCCACTCAGGGAGGAGAGGGCCTCAGTTATACATCTTTAGGGGTGCCAGTCTTCACACTGGGTATGTTACTGAGGGAAGAAGAGACTGGAAAGAAAGCATTGCCCAAGACTCCTCTGGAGGGAACTCGTCCATCTGGCCAACCACCAGCAACCCATCAGCCAACCAACACTGGGCTGCCAGCCTGGATGTCTGGGGAGACATCGGCAGGTTGAAAGGAAAGAGGCCAGAGGCAGGAGGCCGGGTGAGAGAACAGGAGGCTGCTCAGAGAGCCAGACTCCCAGACCCATGCAGAGCCAAGTTCCAGAACCTCAAGAAATATCCAGACCAGGAGAAAACCAGGCAACCGGGAAGAAACTATGTCTAAGGCCACAGTCTTAAATTAGCTTATATTAGCTAATGCACAATTACGCCTTGTATCTGACTTTATATGAGACGAAGCACTTGTAACCTCCTTTATCTCAAGGGACCCTCTCAGGAGCCTTGAGGAATGGCTACTTTTATTAACCTCTCCATTCCACAGATGAGCAAGTTGAGGCTCAGAAATGGAAGGTCCTTGCCCAAGGCAGAGCCAGAACTGAAACTCTGGTGTCCTGACTCCTGGTCCAGTGCTCCTGCCATGGCACATGCTGTTCCTGTATACGACACGGGGGCCTGTCCCTGTCAGGCTTCCCAGGAGGAAGGCTTCTCCCCTCCCCAACCAGCATAGGGGACTGTGGGTAGGAGTTCGAGCAGCCCGACTCTCATGGATGAGCCCATTAGCCAACAGTGTCCCACGCAGCCCCTCCCTCCGAGTCAATAATACAGAGAACAGCTGGCATTTATTGAGCGCCTACTGAAAGCCAAGCGATGTGCTCAGATCATCACATGAATTAGCTCTAAGCCTCCCTCGGCCCTATGAGGCAGGCACTACCATTAGCCTCATTTCAGATGATGAGATGGCAAAACCAGGGTTTGAGTCAGCTACGCCCGACACGGGAAACAGGGCTTCAGTCACTGCTTCCTGTCAGGCTAGTGCAAGAGTTCTCAATCCAGCGATTTCGGCCCCCAGGGACTTTTGGCAATGTCTGGAGACAGTTTTGAATGGGGGTGGGGGGCAGTTGAGAGATGCCACGGTTGCTGTGCTAAACATCCTACAATGCACAGGACAGTCTCCCCCAGCAAAGAATTCTCTGGCCCAAAATATCATAGGGCTAAGCCGAGAAACGCTGGACTGGGCCAGACCCATCTCCTTCCTTGAAATTTCCCCAGCTCCATCTTCCTCGGAGCCCTGTAGGCTCTCTGTCCCTCCTGTGAGTACCTTGGTCACAGGCATGCTTCGGGCGACAACGCACCCAAGCCCCATTGTGAAAGACACACTTGGGCAAGGTTGCTTTGTTTTCCTCTTCAATCCTATACCCATTAGATGCCTGATCTCTGCCGCTTCCTCCCTTCCTCTCTGTACTTCCCAGGGAGGTGATTAAGCTCTGATTTTAAAGTGTTTCATCGGGGCAGGGACTAACTAGGAAGAGTGCATTGTCAGCAGAGATTTTCATCCATTTTCCTGATGAATGATGTTAAGAAGCTCTGGAAAATAAAAATTTCCTGAAACACTCAACAGTGAGCTCATCAACACCAGATAACTGGCAGCTGACGGCACTGGGAAGCTCCCTTCACGACCCACCCCCGGAAAAGAGTGGCACTTGGAGAAGAATGGGACTTCTCACCTCTGGTCTCATCTGAACCCTGTGAGAAAGGCAAGAAAAAGGGAGGAGAGAGATTCTGTTTGCATGAGGGTGGGAGTAGCTTTTTGGGTTTCTGTTTCTTAACAAAAAAGCAAATATTAAAGAATCGAAGGGAAGATTAAGTTACAGGGAAAAGGCCATGTGGACCATATCGTGTTTCCAGGATTCAGGTAATAACAAAAGTTTATCTGAGTTTTCTGGGCGGGGGGGCAGCACTTTTCTGGATGGGCACTTGCAGCAACAGAACGCTTTTTTGGCCAAGAGTTGGGTTTGGGGGCTTGGGGTTGCTTTTGGAAAATGCAGCAAGTCTGAAAATAGACTCACAATAAAAATGCCACTTCAACCCAAACCAGAGAGGCAACCACCAGATTCCGTAATGTGTTCGGATTGTACAGTATGTTCATGCCTTTGACACAGCTCACACGGCCCCGGGCAAGGCCCAGCCGCCACACGCAAGGCAGCCAGCCCCGTGTGCACGTGAGCACCCAGGAGCCCACACGCACGGACACAGACCCGCCGACAGCCCATCAGCCCCCATCCACACGGCGCACTCAGGGGTACACACACCCCGAGAGCTGAGATGCAGAGGGGGTTCTGGGGACGCAGGCTCTCCCCCAGCCCACTGGCCCACGGAACATACCTGCGGTCAGGGCCCTAGAGGCCTCTCCCTCCTGGCCCTCCTGGCTGCAGCTTTCCTCTCTAATTCCCACAATCTGTTTTCTCTCGGCCTGGGGAGCTGGCGCGCACTTTAATGGCTCTGTGGCCTGGGGGTTTTCCCTGGTCTCTCATTACCCTCCTGGCTGGGGGTGCCATGGCCAGAGACCAAAGGAGAACACGCTGGGAACCGCAAGGCCAAGACTTTTTGGGGGCAGAGAAAGGACAACTCTCTTTTTGGAAAGCCTGATGTATGGAAGGTCCTAGAGCTCATGCGTGGGAGCCCTAACAGCCCTCCAGGTGTGAGAGAGATCACACACCTTAACGTAGTGGGAAGCGGACAGCCCAGCGGTGAAGAGCACAGGCTCTGGGAGCAGCAGGCTTGGGTTCGATCCTGGCCTCAGCTGCTTCCCAGTTGTCCCTTCAGACAGATCACTCCCTCATCTATAAAGTAGCCAGGAGTCGAGCTGAGGATCACATGACATCATGCATGTGAAATACTTGCCGGGCACGGGGCCTGGCACACAGTAGGTGCTCAGCAAGTGTTAGAGCACTTTTCTAAGATGTCCATGTGGCTCTTGCCCTCACCTGTTCCAAGCCTGCAGTGGTCCCACACCATTTCATGCTAGCAACACAAGGGGCGGGCGGTGTGGGGGGATCACAGCCCATTCTCCCAGAAGCTCTACTCCTTCCAGCTTCTTTGCCTTTGCTTATGATCCTCTCCTCACTGGAGTGGCCTCACCCTGGACTTATCAAAACCCCACCTCCTCCAGGAAGCCTTCCTGGCACCCCCCGCCCTAAGGTATCTCAGGTACCCAGCTGGAGGCCCTCCTGTGCCTTGGAGCAGGGCTGTGAGTAAGCTTCCCAAGAACGGCCCACGCCCTCTCCTTCTCTGGCCTCCCAGCAGAGGATACTCCCTCACCTGAAACAGACTCTCCCACTATATGCTCTGAACTGAGGATAACTGAAGAACCCAGTGACCCCTGAAGATAGCCGCCTCCAAAGACTCGGAGACTCAGCACTCACCAGTCCATGACGCGAATCCTCATTTTTTCACACATGGAGGGAAACTGAAGAGGGAAGAGAGACATGTTGGGGTAGGGTCTTTTCAAAGAAGGGGAAGCCCAGGAAATGGGCAGGATGCTGGGGAGGCCAGGAGCCCAGGGCCTCCTGGAATGGGCCCGAGGGGGCAAGGCTCACCATGGCAGGCAGCGTGATGCTCTGGTTCCACTGAGGGTTGGCTGTCTTCTCCAGGATCTTGCTGCAGAGCTAGAAGACACAAGGGACAGGTGGACAGGAGTGGACTATGGACTCCCTTGAGGACCACCTCACCAGCTGGAGGCTGTTCTCTGCCATGTTGGCCACCCTTCAGGCTGGGCAGAAGAGCCTGGGGGCCTTGAAGGCTCGGACACAGGGGATTGCAGAGACAAAGGTCAATGGTAAATCAGACCCAGAGCTGGAGGGTATGGGGTGGGGTAGCAAGGGAGTGGGGGGGGGGGCGCGGATAGACTGCCTGAATTCCACAGCCCTTCTACGCTTATCTCCTACCTCTGGCTGGAAATCCTCCCCCCTCACCTCCCATATGGACATAACTTTATTGTGGGGGCCCTGAGTCCAGACTGGCTTTCCCAGGGGTCCTACAGCCTGAGGCACTAACCTCTACCAGTCAGCCCAGACCACCTGCCCCTTTGGAAGACTGTGAGCCCTAGGAGATTAGAGGTGGGGGGAGGAGAAAGGGAAATGGTAGCGGGAGGGCCAGGGCTTGGGGGCCAGCCACCAGCATCTGAGAATGAGAGGAGAATTCAGTGAATATACAAACCCCATAAACCACAGTCTGCCTCAGATCAGCCCTGCTCTTAAGACTGGGCTTTCCACAATCAAGAAACCCAGCAGAGGTGGAAACTAGATCTAAACCAGTGGCTTGTGTGCCCTACCTATGCTTGGAACCATGCCCCTTAGCCAGCTCCAGGGCATCTTGTACCCTCACACAGGAACTGCAGGTAAAGACTCTATTTCAGATTCATAGATGGTAGGTTTGCACGTCCTGCAGGCTTTTTCAGAGCATGTACTATGAGTCCTGCATTGTGCTCAGCATTTATGTGCATTATCTCATTTAATGAGCATCTGATCAGGGGCTTCAGTTACTCCATCAAATGAGGTTGCAGCCTCCATGGGGGGCCAGGACTTTGTCTCCATCCCTGATCCACCCAATGCCAGCCCCTGTCCCCACCCTTCACCTCCCTGCGAGAAGAGCCCAGGCAAAGGCTGGGGGCAAGGAAGGATGCCAGGATTTGCTCCTTGTGCCAGCAAAGAAAGGAGTAAGGACAGAAGAGAGGGACAATGGGCAGAGAGTGAATGAAAATTCAAAGGGTTGAAGGCACATAAAAAGATGCTCAACCTCCCTCATAAGAAAAGAAACACAAATAAAACGAAGATACCATTTCTCACCCATCAGATTCATAAAATTCTCTAAAATCTGACAGCCCTCTGCTGGCAAGACTAGAGCGAAACTGCATGCTCATATTTTGCTGGTGGGAGAAAAAAATAGCTCGACCCTCCAGACGGCAACTGGCCACTATCTCTCCAAATTGCAAATGCAAAAACCCTTTGACCCACCAGTTCCACCTCTAGACGTTTATCCTACAGAAATACTCTCATATGTGCAGAATGACATGTAACAAGGTTATTCACTGCAGCGTGGCTTGAACTATCAAGGATATGGAACAACCCACGTGTCCACCAATGGAGGACAGATTGAATAAATGATGGTCCAGCCACACAATGCAGCTCTAAAAAGAATGAGGACTGCTCTAGGATAGGAAACAGTTTCCAAGTTATATTATTAATTGAAGTCCTGGGGTGTAATGTACACATGATGACTATATGGTAGAGTATGTATGGTATATTTGGAAGCTGTTAAGACAGTAGCTCCTAGTTCTCATCACAAGGAAAAAACATTTTTCTTCCTTTTTTTATCTATATGAGATGATGAATGTTAACTAAACTTATAATCATTTGGCAATCTGTAAGTCAAGTCATCATGCTGTACCTCAAAAACTTATTTCAAAGGCTGCTCAATAACCTATGAAAATATGGGCCTATAAAAACAGTTTACCAAACTGAAGAGGTACAGTTGATTCTTGATGGTAGTTACACATTCTATAAATCACCAAGAACACTGAATTCCTGAATATTAAACCATTGCTCTGGGGAGATTTCAGGTTTAGGTTCCTACCAGTCTCTGTCACAACATTTTCATCAACTAATCAATACATAACCTTGTGTCATGTGTGTTTCTATTCAAGGATATCTTATTTAATATATACTGTTGATTCATTAACACTGAACTCTCGGTTAGCAGCACTATAACTCATGCCTGAATGAAGCTTATCTAACATATCTTCTCCTAAGGCACATCCCAGCCTTTTTGCACATAGAAACACCAGACAGCCCTTTGGCACCCTCTAGGGGGGCATTTTGAACAGCAATATCACATAAAAAGCACCAAAATGTGACGAACATGACACCAGGTAGACCAAGAAAAGGACGCTTCTTTACAGGATGACAACTGGAACAAAAAGGCAGACTCACGCTGTTCCAACTCAGTGGCAACGTGTGTCAGTCATTCCGCACAGTCCGCAAATCATCATGAAAGCCCCATGGGCATTAATTTTAGGATTACAAATAAATTTTAGCGAGTAGGTGAATTTGCAAATATGGAATCCACGAATAATGAAAACCAACTTAATCTGAATCTAATTTTTTTTCCAGTAGGGGAGAAGGGAGGGTTGGGAATGAAAGCAGCAGAGAGAAAAACATACTACTAAGAAATATACACAAATGTTAACAGTGGTTATCTCCAGAGTGATGTGGGGTACAGAAATATGGTTAGTTTTTTTTTATTTTCCTTGATTTTCTCTTTTTTCTATTTTTTTAATAATTAATAGGTTTCCTTCTTGCATTCAGAAAGAAAGTTGTTTCAAAGTCTCTCACCCTGCTCCCCAAGTACCTCTCCTTTCCTTCTCACCAAGGTGGGTGGGTGGGTGTGTGTTTAATCAGGTATGGTTCACATCTTGGATAATAGTGCCACCAAGTGTCCATGGGAGGAAGTGCAATGAGGGCCAGGCTAGCGTGGATGGGAACACAGAGGATAAAACCCCAGGACTCCAGATTAGGTTATAATGAGAAAAAGTGACACGCGGGCAGGCTGAGGGAAAGGGACAGGCAGAATGAGACAGGCAGTAAGAGTAGCTGGAGGAGAGAGAGGGTGACACAAAGATCCGGGGACCATCAGGGAAGTCCAACAGGCTGAAGCTTTCAGAAGGGAAAGTAGGGGGGTGTAGCTTCTTGCAGAAGCCCAGTCACCAATCAGCTTTATATAGTCCTTTGCTTTGGCCAGGTCCCCTGACTCCATCACCTCCCACAGACATTTTGACCTACCTAGAAAAACCCCTGGGGCCAGCCAAGGGCATCTCAGAACAGAAGACCTTGGGAGATCAAGGTGCCTTCAAGGACCCAGGAGCAGCCAGGAGCGCTGGAGCTCTGAGACTCGGCTTCCAGAAAAGCCATTAAATTTGAAGGCAGGTCCATGTTGGTTCTCCCCACCATCAAAGCACCCTACCATTTTGGGGAATGTGAAACAAAAAATGAAAACAATCTTGAGACATGACTTTCCCTACCTGTCAAATTGGGAAATTAATCCCAATCTTTGGAAGAAGTGTCCCATAAGCCTGTCCAGCCACACCTTCCCACGTCCTTCTTGCCTTCATTCCTTCTGTTACAATCCCTCCTGAGGCTAGATACGGGGCACCAGACCCCAAGCCCAAGCCCAAACCAACACTGCACTTGGGTAAGGACCTCACATGTGGGTGAGGACCTGCACTTGGGTGAGGACCCACAGTGAGCATTTACACCTCAATGTGAGAGAGTTTAAGATCCAAGTTACCTCTACCACATACATTTTCACTGAGACCCTGCATTAGGCTTGGGAGGGAGGAGCCAGCTTGAAGGGGCTCCCAATGGCCAATGTCAGGACAGTTCATACATCCAACACAGTAATGACTGATTTTTTAACACACAGAATTAATAAAAAGTATTGAGTTCCATAGTAATAGTCAAAGGCACTAAGGGAGAGGAAAGCTCTTCTTTCCAGAAAAACACCAACTTATGAAGACAGAAGGAATGATAATGAGAAAATCACCACTTTGCAATCCCAAGTAAATGACTTATTCAGGCAAGGAGGTCAATGGCTGCATAGATCATTAGGTAAAAAGTTGCTGATATACACGCAGTGTATATAACAGGATATACACACAGTGCCAAGATATCACCCACAGATGACTTGCAAAGTACAAAAGGGAGCATGTAGTTTGACCAGAGAGAGATCTGGAGACACCATCTTAAGCAAATGATCAGATAGTCATCACCAGTGATGGGACAATCTCACTCTGTTTCCTGTTGTGATGCAATATGGCGCACACAACATCACCTATGACACATTCTTGCTGAAATACTGAATCTGAAGGGAATCTAATCTCGAGAACTAATTTCCAGTTTATAGGAAATGCGGGGGCCAGAGAAGCAAGGTAAACAACACCAGAAGGAAACAACCCAACAAATCCAGAACGTGGACAAATGGTCTGGGCTCTTCAAAAGTCAAGGGGTGAGAATAATTGTTGGGGTGGGTGGGGAAGGTCAGGAGGGGCTGTTACAGAAGAGACTAAAGAGGCATAAGGACCAAATGCACAGCATGAATTCTAGTTGGGTCTTAGATCAGCACAAAATTAAGCCATCTCCAAAGGACATTTGGGGGATAATCAGAGAAAATTTATATGAGCCAGAATCTGCTAACATTAGGGAATGACTGTTAATCGCATAGATGTGATAATGTTACTGTAGTTACAAAGAATTTTCTTCTTCTTGGGATCTGTGCTGAAGCCTTTAGGAATAAAGTCTGCAACTAGGTTTCAAACGATTCAGGCAGGAAAAAAAAGTATCTATATACAGAAAGTAAATGCAATAAAACGTTAGCAGTTGCACTTCATCTAAGTGGAGGTCATTCCAGTGGGTGGGGTGTTCATTGAAAAACTCCTCTAACTTTTCTTGATATTTTAAAATATTCAAAATGAAGAGTCACAAAAAATGTCTATTATCTATACATAGGGGAAAAACTGGAAAGAATGGCACCAAAAAACAAACTTGGTATGATGCATTATGGGTAATTTTATTTACTTTTTTCTGTAATTTTCAAAATGGATTAGTAAACATGTTCATCAGTAATAAAAGAAGCAAAAAAAAAACAAAAGGTGGGGAGTGAGTCTGGGCATCAGAGAGGACACCCCGCTCTCCCCCACCCCACCCCACCCCCACCTCAGGGCCTGCCTCTGTTGGTGGGATGGGCTGGTAGACGCCCCTCCTTTTCAAAATGAATCTAAGAAAAGATTAGGTGAAAGGAAAATTGCAAAGTGCTATATGAATGGGAACCCACACCACCTCCATCACACCCTCAGCTTTTAGTGTTTATTGCAAATTTTTAAAACTTCTCTCCAATTGTCCTGTAACACCTGTGGGGGAGCGAAGGGGGAGCCGGCCTGGGGCGCCCACCCTCCAGCCACCCAGCTCAGATTCTCAGCCCTTCTGCCCTGACCAGTTCCAATTTTCCTGTCAACCTCCAAGCCATCTGACTCAACTCTCTCAGCCCTGGTTCTGTGGCAGGTGGCACTCTCCGCAAGGTTGGCACAACCTCAGAGGGCCCTGATCCCACCTTTGGCAACTCCCTGCGGTCAGACACATCTCAGAGGCACCCCCGGGGGGGTTCTGGGAGGGGCGGGAAGAGCAGGAGGCAGTCTGCGCCCACCTGATGTCATTTTCCCACCATTTCCACCACAGTCTCTGCTTTGAGGTTATGGACTAACTAAGACGGGGTTCTTGCCCACAAGTCGGAGAAACAGATGCTAACAAGTACCGGAATGGAATGGAAAACCGGCTAAAAGAGGGCCTAGGGCACGGTGGAGCGACGAGAACTGCACTAGTGCCTCAGACCCGCGGGGGGAGGCAAGCCGGACGCCGACCGATGCTGGACTTTTCGGGGAGGGGGCAGGAAGGGCACAGGCACGGGCAAAGGCCGGAGGGGTGACCGCGAAGGGAAGGAAGAGGCAGGGCAGACGAGAGGACACAGGGCCGCCCTGTGAGCTGTGCAGTTTGTACGCACACAGGGGTGCGGGGAGGGAGCCCCCGCGGCTGAAACCCCGCCCAACCCAGCGCTCCAAGCCGGGGCTGCAGAGCTGCGTGTTCCCGGCAGGGGGCGCCATTTTCTCACTCGCACAAATTCGGTAAGAGCTGACTTCGGCCGGATTATGCGGTTTGAACTTCATGGTACAGAGTTGTTTTAGGCTAATTATTCTGGGGCCTTTTATGGGGACAACCCAGAGAAGAGAATGAACCCAAGGCTGCTGTGTGGTCTTGGGAAGAGATGACAGTGGGCGGAGGGGAGGGGAGGCCTTGAGACATGTTTGAAATCAAAAGCAGGGGTGGCATGTTTGATGTAAGGAGGTCAAAAGAGTGGGAAGAATCGAGGCAGGCCCACGTTTTCTGCCTTTGACTGTGGCACCTGGTTAGGATGGAGGCTCCTGGAAGTGGGGCAGGTGGGGCAGATGAGTCTTCTACAGGACCCAAGGGACAGCAGACAGAGATGTGCGGAGGCGGGGGGAGGTCTGGGGCTGAAGGGGGTTCGGAGTGAAACAGTTGTGGGAGTCCTCTGCGGAGAGGTAAGGCTGAAGCCTGAAGCCAAGGAGAGCCTGTTGGGCAGGCAGAGGAGGCTGGGGAGGGCCTGCCTGCCTGGGGGGCTGGAGGGAGGGGGCCCACAGAAGCCACAGCAACAGCCCTCCCTCTGGGCAGAAAGGCGGGCTGCAAGGAAGAGAGGTATGAGTCATCCCCAGGGCTCCCACGGAGTGGACTTTCTCCACTCAATTCCTGCCACAACTTTTTAAAAATAATCATTATGTTTCTATCGCTTTTTTTAAGTTTCCCTATCTTTATGCCTTCACATCTGGTTTTCACGCTAGTGCTTAATTTTCCCCCAAACACTCTTCTTTCTATCCACTGTCTGTCCTCCCTGTGTCTCTCACCTATGTGTCTGTCCCAGATACCCCAAGCACATCCGAAGAGCCAGGCCTGGGTGAGTGTCTCACCATGCATCCCCCAATCAGGCCCCACTCCAGGTGCACCTTCTGATAGGCCGCACCAAGGGCTGCCTGTGTGCGCCTCATATTGTCCTTTACTCCGCTCAGCACCCATCCACGGGGACACCCAGCAGTCACCCTCCTGAGAGAATCCTCCTGCTTCCTTACTCCTTACCATTTTCCCCGCAAAGCTGACTTCCATGAAGGGATCCACCAAGTTCTTCTTGTTACTGTCAAAGCCAAAGATCTGCTTCACATTGTCCATCACGGCATCATCCACTAGGGAGAACACACTGGTCAGTGCTTACCTGCTGTCCAACCTCCAAAACCTCACTTTCCACCTACCTGTCTCCAGAGAGTCTTAGGACTCCCTGAGAGAGACGTTGTGGCATCCCCTCAGCCTGGGGACTCCCAGAACAGAGCCCCTGAGGGCATGCCCTGCTCCTTTACCCTGCCCAAACAGCTTTGTTCACTGACCCCTGCTCTCAATGGGTTTCGGAACAGATCCACCAGATGACTGATGGATTGATGGATTTGATTAGCAATCTACATCACTAAGGGCAGTTAACAATCCAGAAAAGAACTGGAAGGTGTTATAATAATATCCCATTATTGATGCCCATTTGACATTTCCTTTATGTCCATTAGCACAGTGATTGACCTGATGTGAACCAATAAGTCAATTCTGGTTTGTTTGGGGTTTTGTTTTGTTTTGTTTTGTTTTTCTACAAAAAATATATATATTAGGATTAGATATTTGGAAATCTAGGAAAAAAAAACAATAGTCCAATATATCCCAGATGTATAATATTAGAGTAAAAAATATTATGATATAAATTTTGATTTGGCTTTTAAATATGATTTTACAGTTCTTTTGTGTTGCATTTAAGGTGGCATTTTACATAAATGTAAAATATATAGGTTTGGGGACACCTGGCTGGGTCAGTCAGTAGGGCACATGACTCATAGAGCTTACTTAAAAAAATTTTTTTAAAAATAAAATAATATATATATATATGTAGGATGTCAGTTACAGTTAGTACATTCATTAAAATCCCAAGATAAGTCAAAAATAAAATGAGAAACTTTGAGGAAAAAGTATATATATATATTTTTTAAATATTCTATTTTTAAGCAATCTCCACACCCAACATGGGACTCGAACTCACAACCCTAAGATCAAGAGTCACATGCTCTACTGACTAAGCCAGCCAGGTGCCCTGAGAAAAAAATTTTTTTAATTTTTTTATTAACATATAATGTATTATTTGTTTCAGGGACCCAGGTCTGTGATTCATCAGTCTTACACAATTCACAGCGCTCACCATAGTACATACCCTCCCCAATGTCCATCACCCAGCCACCCCATCCCTCCCACTCCCCTCCACTTGTTTTGTTTTGTTTTGTTTTGTTTTGTTTTAATTTTTAGGGGCAGCTGGATGACTCAGTTAAACGTCTGCCTTTGGCTCAGGTCATGATCCCAGAGTCCTGGGATCCAGCCCTGCATTGGGCTCCCTGTCCAGCAGGGAGCCTGCTTCTCCCTCCCCCAGTCCCCCTGCTTATGCTCTCTCTCTCTGTCAAATGAATAAATAAAATCTTTTTTAAAAAAAAGAATTTTTGTCTATGCTGCTCCATGAATATCTTACTGAATTAGTCATATTATGTATAAATGTATATACAGATAGATGGATATGTGCATATGTGTATTCATGGCATGTATAGATATCTATGTGTATATGAATGAGAGGAGGGAACAGTTACAGGTTATATACCAGCTGCTGTCTACATAAATACAAAGATAACAACAATTAGCAAATATTTATGTCCTATTTACCCACCTATTTCATTTATATTTAAACAAGATTGTAGAGAATTAAATATCAAGCACATTCACCTTGAACAAAGCAAACATTTCTATTTCCCCAGCCCCCTATGGGAGCTCACCAGCCTCCCTTCTGCATAGTTTCAACCAATAAATGAAGAATGCACATGTATTTTAATGTGCATTTAATAACCATTACTTTCTCAAGAGTTTTCCGCCATGGTTTGGGTACAATTACGCTTGTACAGAAGGAAGGTATTTCTTTTGAGTCATTAGTCAAAGGGGTGAGCAAAACCTCAAATAATTAGCCTTATGCAAAACTTATAAACAGGGACCTAAGTTGCAAACGCTCTCACTTACTCTGCTATGAACAGAAACACTTGATTAAGCTGATACATGCTTCAAAACAGGGGCTCAGCCTTTAGAAACGTGTATGAGCCCTACTCCAAACTCAGTCAAATGTGAAACACTGGGGGAGGGACCCCAGCATCTGTACACCTTTAAAGGTCCCCAGGTGGTTCTAATGTGCAGACTGGATTGAGACCCACGGCTCTAAAATATTCAGCATAATTCCCCCAGCATTTACTGAACCCACAGGATGGGGCCAGTGCAGGGCCAGTCACTGGGAGAAACCAGGCAGGGGCCACCCTGTCTCTCTTGGGAAAATGAGGACATAGCCACAGCAAGAGTGACCCACTGCCCCAGTTGGTCAGGGACGGAGGGGTCTCCCAGGATGGGGGTGCTTGTGGTGCTGAAACCGGGACAGTCCCAGGCAAACTGGCATGATGGCTCACCAAGCGGATGGATGTTTTTCATCTGTGGAGACACTGAGCCCTTCCACCATCTAGTGACTTCTTCCCCAGCCCAGGGGCCCCGCTCCCAAGCTCAATCTTGGGCCTCCAACCCAGGGAGGACACCAGACTCACTCTGCGGTAGGTCCTCAGCTCTGAAGACCTTCAGGCAGAAGTGGGCTCCCCGAAGTGCCACTCCAGTTGGCCTGAGCAGATTGTTTTCAATGTCCTCCTTGTCTTCAGAGGGGTCCTTTCTCTCCAGCTACAATGCAACCAAATATGATGCCTTAAAGAGTTCATTAGCACAATATCTTCTCTTCTTCAACCAACACCCCTTAAATGGTGCATTTTGAAGAAAGGTAGATCTCGCCCTGCTGCTTACTAACGTGTGACCTCAGGCAGGTTCCTCTCCCTGAGACTCTGCTTCCTGACCTGGACAGTAGAACGAGTAACACCAGCCTTGCAGACTGCTGGGCAAATCAACTTCAATAATGTACAAAAGCATATGGTGGGCATTCAAGAATCCTGATCTCCTCCCTGCTCCCCCCATTAACAAGAGTGCAGAAGTGACATGTCTTCAATAACATGTGTTCATTCACTCAACAAGTATTCAGTGTCAGTGAGTGATGACTGGGTTGTGCTGAAGGGGGGGGGATGCAGCAGTGAACAAGGTAGACAGACGTCCTGCCCCCACAGAGCTCACCGTCTCACAGCGAAAGCCCACCTTTAAGCAAGCTCCTATTCTGCCATTCCACTGACTGGAATACAGACCCGAAGGTAGTTACGGCAACAACCATCTTGAACCATGAGATGGAAGCCGCATGATGAAGACAGAGGGGCGAAGACCAGGAGCCTAGGTCTCTGGTCATTGTGGGAGCACCATGCGGGCTCTGGACTGCCTCCCCAGGGATTTATGAGGGAGAGAAATATACTTCTATCCTCCTTAATGCTTATTATTCAGGGCATCTTTGTTATAGCAGCTGAACCTATATCTTAATTCACACAGGGGCCCAGGGGAGATGTGAGGGGACCGTGACCTCGGGCTCTGATCTTGGGATGGGAGCGAGAAGCATGCTCTGAGGTGGTCATGCCAACAAGACTGACCAACCTTGTCAGTCAGTGGACTGACAGATGTGGGACTGAAGGATGAGGAATGAAATTAGGCCTCTTGCTCGGGAGACTGAGCAGATGACAGTGTCATTTCCTAAGATGTCACCTGCCACAAGATGGGAGCAGCTGTGAGGAGTGGGCAGCGGATGATCCTAGGTTTTCATATGTTAAGTTAGAGGGGCCTAAGGGATATGTTAATGTGGCTTTATTACAAAGCAACTGAAACTGAGTGTCTGGAGCCCTGACAATCCAAGCTGGAGATGAGCAATTTAGGAGTCTCAAGTGGACAGAGATGGGCTCCTCGAAAGTGAGGGTCAAGGACGCAGCACAAAGGCAAGCAAGGGAATTTTATTGAGCCACTGAATTTGAAGGATCCATATTTTTTTTTTTAAAAAAGAAAGAATCAGGAGACTCACCAATGCTAAGGGAGAAGAGAGTTTCAAATAAGCCATGGGCTCTGGAATCAAAAGCTGTGGAGGAACAGAGAGGATTGAGAGGAGAGAAGAGCCCCTGGAAGTTGGCAATGATGACCCTCCAGCACATGGTTTCAGGGAAGGAAGGTGGCAGGAATCCTCATGAAGAGGAGGAGGAATGAGCAGCCAGTAGAGGAGTAGAGAAGGGCAACCCAATGTGCTCCCTGATGAAGCTGGTCATGCCTGGAAGCAAGCTGCAAGCAGCTTGGAGAAGACAGGTGGGGAGAAATGAGTGAAGTGGGTGAGGGTATTTGAAGGTAGGGAAATCTTGAGCCTGGTACAGATCGAAGGGCAGAAGAGAAGACACCAGGAAGAACAGGGAGAACAAGATGGCGGAGGACTGGAGCACAAGGCAAAGGAGGCAGGAAGACGGGGAAGGGAGGGAAGACAGATGAAGTCAGGAATGAGGACCAAAGGAACTTCAGGAGCTCACATCGTTCACCATTGTGCAGCTCTGCCTCTCTCAGGAGGTGGAGGTTGAGGCTTAGGAAAGACAGCAAAGTCTGGAAACAGCCACTGTGGCAAATGGGAAAAGGAGTAAACCACACCCAAGTAAAAGAAGAGGTTGATAGCACCCATGTTCATCTAGCCAGCACCTCCAGGTGACTTCTGCCTCCGAAACTGACCAAGAAGTAGTGTAGACAGTGGCGGGTGGTGGGGTCATGAGGTGTGGCAGGAGACGCCTGCTATGGAACCAGTAAGCACATGGTGAGAGCTGTGATGGAGGATGGGGTCTAGGCTGGAGGAGGGAGAGGATGGCAGGAAGGCACTACTGGATTGGGAAAACCAACGGGGTGTGGGAGGGGGGCCTGTAACGCCAGGGAGGAAGGACTGTCATTCAGCAGGGGTGAGGGAGGAAAAAGGCAGAGAGTGGTAGAAAGAGGGATTTCTGAGCTCAGGGTCTCAAAAGAAATGAAATCAGATGTCAGTGGCTGATGTGTCACATCTCAAGACAATGGCAAAGATCAGAATCTGCAAGCAGGGATGCCCCTGGACCAGCTCCACCTGAGGCAGGGGTAGGTAACAACAGCCCAGAAGAGGGAGAAACAACCAGCAAAGCAGCCTTTAAAGGAGGCAGCGCTGAAGTTGGGAAGAGCTGATGGCCGGGAGGCTGCAGTGGGAAACCTGCAGTGGGAAACTGCTCCTCCCATTCCAGAACCCACGGGGAGTCGGGGAAGAAAGTAGGGGCTTCTGTCTCAGTTGGTTTCAAAAGAAGTGGCTTCATCAGGAAAAAGCAATGTTCCAATTAAGAGAAAGAAGAGGAAGAAATGTTTTAGAAAAGGGTAATAGACCCAGAGATGCCACGAGAAGGAGCAAGATGGCGCCATGTCTGGAAAGACATGCTACAGAAGGACAGGACAGGACTACACGGGATGAGAGAGAGGGACAGGTGCCTTTGGGTGTGGCTTATCCACTGGAGCTCCATCAGCCCACTGCATAACACAGAACCCTGGGCTCTCCATCCCCTAACCCTCTCCACTGTGGCTTCCTGAGCCCTTGTCATCAGCCAACTCCTATTCCTGACACCATCATGGAACTTGCCCTCCACCTCCCACTGCTCTTTTCCCCAGTTTCCCTACTTTTGCTTCTCCCTCTCCTCCTGGCCATCCCAGGCTGGGAAGAGAAGGCCACACTTTGCACCTGCACCCACCATCACTCCACCATGTCTTTTATCTGGAAGTCCCCATCACCCATATGTGCCACTCTCTCCCCTGGTTCTCACTGATACCATCCACCAAGCCAAGGACACGTGCTCACCTTTCCTTCATGACTTCAGCACCTGCCTCACCACTTGCCTATTTGATTTCCAATTCTCCCATAAGATAATCAACATCCATGTGGTCATTCGCCAACACGGTTCCCTTCCTCCACCAGCAGCTCCTTAATCTCCCCTCCCCTTCAGCTGCTAGAAGCATGGCCACATCTGGAACCTCCAGCCACTCAGAACCATTCCTCTAGCAAAACCTTGACCACTGAAACCCTTCTCCAAAGACAGCTTGCAATCTATCTGCCTCCTCCAACCTCCCACTCACACAGAGTGGGGCTCCCAACACAGCCTGGCACACAGCAGGAGCTCAATAAATGTGCGTTCCCTATTCTCCATCCCCTTCACCAGCTCTAAGCCTTGCACTCTCACACCCTCCCCACCCAGCACCACCAGCCATGTCCCGATGCCCAGGCTACCTCAGCCCTGTGCTTCCGCTAGTCCTGCCCTCCCCATGCCCAACGCCTCTGCCATCTACCAGTCTGCCACTGAGTATAATGAGACTCTACCACAAAGCTGCCAACCCAGAGTAGGCGCTCTTGTGTCTGCTCAGAAATCCTTCCGCTCACCTGGAATTAACCCTTCATTCCTCTCCCACAGCTATTCCCAACAAAGACGCTGATACCTCCCCATGTCTGCACGTCTTTCTCATTCTTCCTATCTCCAACTTGAACTTGACTTACTGGTGTGTAAAGATGATAATAGTATTTTCTCAGGTGATAAAATTCAGGTTGGAGTAGAATATAGAGAATGATCTCACTTTTGCAAAAAAAGAAAAATATACAACAGATCGGTGGTTGCCAGAGGTGGGGGAGAGGGAGGTGGAGGAAAGGGGTCAACATGTACAAACTTCCGGTTATCAGATAAGTAAGTCATGAGGATGTAATGCACAGCACGGAGACTCAAGTTAATAATACTCTATTGCATGTTTGAAAGTTACTGAGAGAAGAGATCTTAAACGTTTGAAACTACATAAGGTGATGGATGTTAACTAGACTTACTGTGATGATCATTTCACAATGTATACAAATAACGAATCGTTATGTTGTATGCCTGAAACTAATATAATGTTATATGTCAATTACATCTCAATTTTAAAAAGCAATAAAAAAAATAGATGGGGCGCCTGGGTGGCTCAGGTGGTTATGAGTCTGACTCTTGGTTTTGGCTCAGGTCGTGATCTCAGGGTTTTGAGATCGAACCCTGCATCGGGTTCCATGCTCACGCCGAGTCTACATGAGACCCTCTCTCCCTTCCCTCTGCCCCTCCCACTCGTGTGTGCTCTCTCTTCCTCTCTAAAATAAATAAATATTTTTTTAAAAAAATAGAAAAATGCACATGTACATCCTTATGGGAGGATATGCAACAAGATCTGAATCACAGCTGTCTCTGAGTGGTAGAATTATGAGTGATTCACTTTTTATTAATACTTTTGCTCATGTTCCTCATTTCTTATACTTATCATGTGTTTTTTAAAATCAGAAAAACTACAGTTGTGTTTTTACTATACTCACGGGCGCTTCATCTCCAGGCCCCAGCACACAGAGGCTTGCTTTCAGGTAACCTCTGGCCCCAGCAGAGAAATCATCAGGGTCCGAGAGGAGTAACCACTTCCTCAGATAGGCATGTCCTAAGAGAGACAACATCCATAAGTGATGGCAGAACTGGAAGGACCCAAGTCTGCAACCAGGAGCCTGGGGCCGACATTTGGGTGAGAGATTTATTCACAGGGGCATGGGGGCCAGACTTTGAGTATTCATGTGGGTCTAAGTCAGAAATGTCAACCGAAACACCTAGAAGAGACTGCCAAAGACAGACCCCAGGCCATGTGCCTCCCTCTCAAAAAGTGACCAGACCAGAACAGAAGCCAAGGTGTGGAGAAATCCTAGACTTGTTATCAAAATGGCCCGCCCCTGTCAGAGGGGACCTCGTCTCCAACAACCCTTGCTTGGGGCCTTCCAGATTTAGCATCCCTGACTGGGCCAGCCAAGACCCACATGAAGGTTTGATCTCCCTGAGGGCCTGGTTTACTTGGAAGATGGAAGCCAGCCTTCTCTTCATTCCTGCAGCTCTCATCTCCACAATCAGACTCTACCTCTAAATTCTAAAACCCCCAAGGAAAAAAGGTGATTGTCCCAAATGGCTGTCCCCAACAGCCTCCAGAACCAAAATGCAAAGATATGGTCAAGGTGTTGAGGACGTGACTCACGGGGCTCTCTGTAGATGGTACCCACATCCATCTGAAACCAAACCAAGAAACACAAGTCAAACTCTTGCCCTTGGAGCATTAAGTGAAATATGGTACATTATGCCATCACATTAAAAATCATGCTTTGAAGATCATTTGGGGACATAGGGAAATGTTCATCAGCTGACATTACATGGAAAAAAGAGCAGAATACATGTTGATCAAAGTTTGGTAAGGTTTATCCATGCACAGGAAAGAAAGCAAAAGAAACACAACAAAATAGTAACTGTGCTGTCTCTGGCTGGTAGATTTAGGTGGTGGATTTATTTTATTTTTTTATTTTTTCCTTTCCTATATTTTATAATTTTCTATAAAAATTCATAGATCAGAGGGACACTGATGGTCGGGCAGGCTGTGCATGGGGGCAGCTGGAGGGACATGAGAACTCTGTACTTTCCACTCTAGTTGGCTATGAACCTAAAACTGCTCTAAAAATGTTTTTTGATCATGGATTACTTTTATAATTAGAAAAAAAAGAAAATACTTGTTTACCTTAAACTCTGGGTTCTCAGACCAAGAATATGCTTCAAAGATTAGAGACTCAGGACATAGAACCCCATTTATTACAGAATGACCCAGGTTCGATACTGTTCTTTTTAAAACTGCCTTCTCCAGGAAAATTGACTTCATTTTCTATCTTGTGACTACTTCCCAGAGAAGAGGCCATATTTTATTTGGACAGCAAGGGGAAGTTAAAATAAGTCTGTACGCCTTCTTTCCATTTGATAAACGCCTGAAGATTCGAAAATGAGAAAATCAGTGAGAATTGCCTTAAAACACCATTGGTGAAGGTCTCCATTGCTAGCTGCCTTTGCTTTCTGAGACCTGTTGATGCCTCCCTGTGAGCTGAGTCCTAGTCAGTCCTTGGTTCTCTGCAGTACACTCCTCACTTCTGCACTGTCTGGGACAAATGGGGTGGGGGGGCAGGCTCCCCCATCTCTCCTGTGTCCCACCCTGTTCCCACTGGACTCCACATCTGGACCCCGCTCCCATGCCGGAGCGAGGGTGCACACGGGGCACAGAACACTGGTGTCACATTGGCCCAAGTCAAAATCAGGAGGAAGGCCGTCTAACCACCAATTTCAAGCTTCCTTCCCAGATGTAAAGACAAATATGAATCAGAAGCAAGAATCCGAAATCCCCCTGTTGGACATAAGGGAAGAGATTTCCCTCTCTGCCCTTTCTGTCAGATAATTTACCTTAGAAACCTTGTAAATATAAGTATTTTCTCCACTTTTTCTGTGGGAAGGGAGGGGCCTGCTTTCGACACAGGCCTGGGTCCAAGTTGTAAAACAACTTTCATCACAAAAATGCAAGTTTTTCTGTGTTTTTTCCTCTGAAGAAAGTCAATTAGCTAACACAGATGGTCAACCCAATTACCAGGTGGTGAGGATGAACTGTGTGTGGCCGAGGGCACTGTCAGTCGTCTGCCTTGAGGACTAGTTATGCTGAGAACAAGTACCGGATGGGTTGTATCTGCTCAGCGTTGTAAAGGATTTCTTGCTGCCTTTACCATCTCCTAGTGGATTGCCTGTCATGTGCATCACCTTCTGGATTGATACTTATTCAATAATAAAAGTCTATTGTTTCTCTACGACCTTTGTGGAGAGGATTTCTGAGTTTGGAGAAGATTTTGTCTTGTCTTTTTTTTTTTTTTTTAACTGTATTTCCCCAACACAGACTGAGAGGAACAGGACCCCTGAGGCACCAGCCTCTGCACATTATGTACAGAGCCTCCACTAACGTGAACTAGTGACAACTAACTGCTTTCAAAGAAAATACATAATTACCCGGAATTCCCCAATGAGAGCATCTGTCCGGAGAGAACGGGAATCTACCACCTGGTGGGGGGGGGGGGCAGAGATAAATTAAAACTCTTATTTACAAGTAAACGTTGGCTCAGACAGGACCCAACACAACAGCTCTTCCCTCCCAAACAGTAACAGCCAATTATGTAGAGCACTTGCTCTGTTCCAGAGACTTTTCTGAGCAATGTTTAACACTCACGTGAACCCCCTGAGTAGGTATTATTATTATGCCCATTTTACAGATGAAGGAACAGAGGCACAGAGAGACTACAGGACTTGTAGAGCATCACACAACCCCTAAACGGCAGAGTCAGGACCAGAGCCCCGACGGTGGTTCCAGAGCCCACACCTTCAACAACTAAACTACACTGCCTTTCAGAAGAAAGCCCCAAAAAAAGGAAAAAAAAAAAAAAAGAGCTGAGACCCAAAGAAAGAAGATTCTGGCCAGAAACAGGCACATGGGCAAACAAAATAAAATGAGAATCAGGGTCCACTGCGAGAATGATATCAGAACCCTGACCTGCCGCCCCTGTGGGGGTGCTGGGCAGTGGGGGTGCTGGGCAGTGGGGGTTCCCCACTTGGCTGTTGCCTCCATCTGAGCTGCCGACGCCATTTCTGTGACCAGCCGAGCTTGGCGGTGAGCCGCTCCCCTCACCCATGCCCTGGGCTGCATGCTTCTTCCTCACACTAGCTCACACTCACACCAACAGGCACGCACACACATGCACGCTGATACACACACATACACACGTGCACGGTGGTGTGCCCGCGAGTGTACACGTAACCCACAGAGAAACACTGATTGCTGAGACGTACCGTGATAAAGATGGGCTCGTCAAACAGCTCCGAGGGAGAGTCAAACACATTGAAGAAGAGAGTCTGAGGTTCAGGGCAAAAGGAAAACAAATGAGTGCCTGCCGACCCCGGGGGCTGAGGAGAGGGTCGGCCGCTGCCCACAGCCTTCAGGTCTGGTCCACCCAGAAGTGTGGACTGAGCTCAGCTGAACAACGAGCTCTGGGGATTCCACAAGTTCTGGGGTATCCCACCCTTGCTCTCATAGAGGTTGTCATCTCAGGGACAGGGCGGGGGGCCGGCCCTACAGCGTGTCAGAGACGTGGAGCATTGGGAGCCCAAGGCGGGAATAAGAGCTAGAACCCTCCCTCCAGTTCATCGGATACCCTACTGGGGACCTGGCATATCTCTCGATACAAAAACCAAATGGATTGTCAGGTGTCTGCTGTGCATTCCCAATTCGGAAGGGCCCCTGTGGTTCTCATCCTGATATCCAGCATCTCCCACCTCGTTGAAGAGTGGGCTGTTTCCCTTGTGGATCCGTGTCCTCTTGGTCTGCCCGGCAGCCGTGACCTTGACCACAGGCTTGATATTCACCCCTGGCAGCTGGCGACCCTCGATCACTTGCACCCTGATCTGAAAGCCAAGAGGAGGCATGAGCGGGAGGAAGGCCGAAGTAGTCAGGCCCCAAGAGAGTCGGAAATCTCAGGGATCGTTCTCACTGCTGGCTTCTTGGCAATGGTATTAAAAAGGTATCAGGAAGAGCATTATAAGAACAGTCGTATTTTCCCGCCAAGGTCCCTTGCATCTATAAAATCCCATAGTTCTGCACAAGAGCTGCCAAGCTGCCCCAAGAAAGCTCCCAGCACTAAATTCCAGGGCTGGGCCGAGGACCCGGACCCCAGCTCATTTCACACAACCGTCGGCACAGCCCTTCCTCAGACCCCTTACGCCGGCACAGCTAAGTGGCCTGAATGTTCTTCACTAACAGCTCCCTCGGAGGCTGAGCTGACACAGTGAAGTGACCCCACTTTATTCTTTATAAGACACAACATTTTCTTGTGTTACTTAAGAGTTTTCTCCGTTGAATTTTAAGTAAAGAAAGGTTTCAGGAATATCTGTGCTTCCAAATTTAGGCAAAATATTTGAAAAGATGAAGTTTTAAAATACTAGAACAATTTTCATGGAAAAATAAGATGTTTACTTGTTTTGAGTTTTAATCAGCAGTTATTTATCATTGGATCGACCAATGCTTTTGGATTTTAAGCCGTACTATAGAAGAATATATTATTAATAACAATGGGAAGGTAGATCCATGATTTTTATTCTCTTCATTTTCCTGTGTTTTCTAAGTTTTCTACAATAAACATACATTAATTTTCGAAGGAGAAAAAGGCAATAAGTACATGGCTTGGGAATAAAAATAATAATAATGTCAGAATTTTGTCTCTCAGGCAAAATACACAGTGGTTACAGGTAGTACTTTTGCTTAAATTACCACGATTTAGAAGTAAAATGTATTTTTACAATTTGTTGCACTTAACAAAGAGCTAAGTTTCCTGTTTTTAACTTTAAAAGTAGTTCTGGGGAGCTCAATATCACTAAATGTAACTATATCAATATGGGAAATTTCATACAAAAGAAAAAGAATAAGCAAAGGACCAAAATTTAAATGCAATAAAATCGGGTGGATTTTTGGATTAAAATATGCCAGAGGGTTGGGGCACCTGGGTGGGCTAAGCATCTGACTGTCGGTTTGGGCTCAGGTCATGATCTTGGGGTTGTGCAATCGAGCCCCCAATTGAGCTCCACGCTTAGCATGACATCTGCTTGAGATTCTGTCTCTCCTCTCCCTCTGTCCCTCCCCCTGCTTGTGCGTGCTTGTGTGTGTGTGTATGCACACTCTCTCTCAAATAAATACATAAATGTTTTAAAAAAATAAATTAAATTAAATATGCCCAAGAGTTAATATTAATAGTTTTATTCTGTGAAGAGCTTGAACAAGCTCAAATTCTGCTTGGCCTTCCGAAGAATCCATGGCTGTAAGGAAGGGCATGGATCAAGAGAGAAAACAGAGCACTAGACAGAGCTTCTTAGTTTGGGGGTCTTGTTAAAATGCAGATTCTGATTCAGCAGGGCTGGCTTCCACCTGCTGCCCCTGCTGCAGCCCAAGGACCACACTACGAGGAGCCAAAAGCTAGCTAGCCAGATGAACCCTGGTTGGAAAACACATAACAAATGTAAAGATAGGCTGAATCTCTGCAGTGCTCCCCACCCTCTTTTTTAAAAGAACAAAACCAGGGGCTGTGTTCTGAGGCCACAACAACACATGAACTGCTCATTCCGCACCTGCCAGGGACCCAGGGAAACCAGAGACTCCTGCCTAGGAGAGCCCTTAGGACCTGCCCCAGGCTGGACAGACATTATCGAAAAGAGGAAACTGTGGTCAGAGAGTCAGCCCATTACCTGGAAGTCCTGCGGTTTGTCCGACAGCAGCTTTCTGGCCGTGGGAGCACTTCTTTTCCTCTTGCTCCCAGGGTGGTAGGGGGGCGGATGGGAAGGTGGCTTCTTCGGGGTGGTGGGGGCCCCGGGGCCTGGGGCACCGCTCTGATCCAGTAATGGCTCTGCCTCATCTCCCGTGAGCCCCTGGTCCTCGGTGTCCTCCTCTCCTCCTGTGTCTGGGCGGAGAGGGTGCTAATAAGGGCTGGTCCCTCTGACCCCATCCAGCCAATGGAGGAGCCAAAGGGCTTGGGCACGAAGACCCACCACCCACCTCCCCTCCTGTCAGTGAGCCAGGATGGTTGAGGGAGAAAGAAGAAGAGCTTTCAACAGCTGAGACAGGAGGGCAGTCAGTCCAGTTAGTCAACAGGAAGGAAACCGAATGGCCCTAGCCCTCCCCACCATGTCCTGCAGGATCAGCCCCTCTGACCACCTCATCCCACATCCCACTCTGGTGAGCTGACAGATGGCAGCAAAGAGCCGGTTACGGGTGGTAGGATCAGGATCGGGATAGCCTGACCCGTGTCTCACCCGTGGGGGCCAGCCACTTCTTTCCAGAGTATCTTGTGTCCACGGTGCTGTCACTGAGCAGGGACCAAGTCTCAGCCCGGCTCTGTCCCCCACCTGGCATAGGGGCAAGGCACAGCCCCAGGAGGTGAGGAGGGAGCTGGGTGAGGGGAGCCAACCTAGGGCACCCCCACCCCAAACCCGCTCTCCCTGGCTGCTCTAGCCTGGCACAAAGCTCAGAAACAGCTCCCATGTCTTCTGGACACTGTCCCTTCTCACCACCTTCCAGGCAGGACTGGAAATTTGTCACCTTTGGGAGCTTTCCCTGAGTGGCCCGAACCCTAACTCTGTCAGACCCACCTCCAAGGTGGTCCCAGAACACTCGAGCCCTTCACCCTCCCCACTCTGTCACCAGGAGCACCCCTTCTTTCTGCCCACCACCCACCCTATGCCCCAGTCCGGACTGATGTCCTATCTCCAAGCTCAGACGGTGTGGAGCTCCAACAACATGCCTGGGCAGGACAGGCCTAGGGCACACCCCCACCAGAGCTTGGGTTTTAATGCCGTGTTTGCCTCGAGCTCCCTTCACCAGGAGAGAAACTGCAGGCTCTTTCCCATGGCCAAGTCCCCACCTGGCCCATCGGTGTAGCTTCCTGCACATTCCAGCAGGCTGGGCCACATGGAGGCCTCACCAGCCCCGCGAGGGCAAGCCAAGCACCCTGGGCTGGATCCTCCTGTGACAAGGCCCACAGAGGCAAGTGAAGAGACCTGAGGCAACCTCGGAACTTGCCAACTCTGCTCGTTTCACAAATGATAAACCGTAGGCCCAGAGAGGGAGAGTGGCCAGCCCAAAGTCACACAGCTACTTGGTGCCAAAGTCAAGAAAGGAACTCATGTCCCCTGACATCGGCCCAGGGCTCTTTCAAGGAAACCCCAGCTCTGTCATTACGACGCCATCGCCAAAGGCCTATGAAGTTCCAGAGCAGGGAAGCATTCACCTCTGGGGAGCGGGTGCGGCCCCGGGTATCATCTGGGGCAGACCCCATCCCAGCACAGGCACGCCCTCCGAAGCTCCCACCCAGCTGAGAGCTGCCCAGGCACAGCCCCTCCCCAGGAGGCCTTCCTCACACTAATCCCAGTGGCACTTTCTCTGCGTGGCAGAAGGTAGCTCGCAGGACTCCCCACCCGCTGGTGTCCTCTCGTCTCTGGACCTGGGCTGCCCCCGACTTGGGGAAGGCTGCAGAGGCTGGCTGAAGCCTCACTCTGGCCTCCCACCCCCAGGCTCCACCACTGCTGTGGGGCTTCTTCCCAGGGGCCCTGTCAGGGTGGGCTCCTCACCAGCCACCATATCCACGTCAGGCAGAGTCGGGGAGGGTTCCAGAGACGCAGAGGGTGGGAACAGGGGCACGGCTCCAGGGAGTGGCGTGTAGGACACCTGCAGGACCAGCGAGGCCTGGAAGAGATGGGGGTAGGAGAGCAGCAGGTTAGTGCATTGGCCTCGGCCCACCACCAGCCAGCATCCTTCCTGTTCCTTCTACCCCTTCGCCAAGGATGATGGCTCTGACGGGGGCCAGGTTTGCAGGAGGCTGGGGCAAAGCCACCCCAGGGGCCCATCAGCATGGTCAAGTGGTCCCAAGCACAGAATCCAGAGTCAGCTTCTACCACTCAGAAGCTGTGCAGTCTTGGTCAAGATCTAGAACCTCACTGTACCTCACTTCCCTCATCTGTAAAATGAGGGTACTAACAACAATCGTACCTTCCTCGTAGGGTCAAATGGGGATGAAATGAGCTGACAGAGCACATCATAAGCGTCTATAAATGAATCAGCAATTCAACCTCTCCTGCAGGATTTTTCAACTCTCAGCCTGGCCCATCTTCAGGAAAAAGCCCCTTGGCCACTCTGCTTAACTGAGGGCCCTCCCCTGTTTCTCCACAAGCGGCTCAGCCTCGCTCTGCTCAGGCCCCAGCTAGCTCTGAGAGTCTCAAGGTGCTGCTCACCCTTCTGAGCCCTCTTCCTTCCCAGAAGTACCCCTGTCCCCCAACTCGAACTTAGCTGTTCCAGCTTTGACCAGCTGAGGGGAGAGGGACTAGTCACCCCATTCTCATGGGCCAGGAAAGCCTGCCCTGTGTTGTCACCCCACGGACACACTGCATCTCCCCTGCAACAAGACCTGCACTGTTCAAAGGGCCCTAGAACCTGAAGAAACAGCCTCAGCAGGGTCTCCAGCCTTATAGCTCCTAGGCCAGTGGGGGCCTGGCCCAGCCTTCCCTGGTACCATAGGTCCAGCAGGCCTCCTGGGGCAGCCTTTTTATGGATCAAAATAATAAATGCTCTATTGAAGAAAGTTTAGAGAGTACAGAAACCTTAAAGAAAAAAAAAAATAATGTGGGGCACCTGGGTGGCACAGTTGGTTGGTCAAGCATCCAACTCCTGGTTTCAGCTCAGGTCATGATCTCATGGGCCATGATCTCATGGGTCTTGAGATCAAGCCCCGCATTGCGGTGGGGGGGCGGTCAACGCTCAGTGGGGAGTCTACTTGAGATTCTCTCCCTCTTCCCTCCTCCCACTCATGCTCCCACTCTCCCCCTCTCTCTCTCAAATAAATAAATAAATCTTAAAAAAGAAAGAGAAAAAAGAAAAGAAAATGCAAGAGAAAATAAATTGCCTTAAGTCCACCTTTATTCACATTTTGATCTAATTCTCTCCAATCTTTTTAAACAAATACTGAACAGCCCTTCTGTATATAAAATGCTTTTCTATTTTCCTTATGTTAAACAGTAAGCATTTCCCAGGTTTTGACAAATCCTGTATAAACATAATTGTTAATAATGCATAATATCCCCTGAGCAGCTCAGCATAATTCACTAGACATCTCCACTGAGTAACATTAAGGATTCCAGAAACTCCTGGGGCGAATCCTGGTCCTGAGACAGAAAGGGCCATAGGTACTGGATGGCTCCAGGTCTGGGGCTTGAACCCCCAGACTGGGGCCTGGGCAGGGGCAGCCAGGCTAAGGGAGGGCAGGACCCGTGGAAGGGTGGGGCTCAGAGCACCAAGGAAGGAAGCCAGCGCCAGCTCAGCGTCCCAAGAGACCCAGGGAGAGGCCAGGAAGGCAATGAGACCCTTTCTGTCATGGAACCAAGGCTCTGCCCTTGCTGCCTGCTGTGCAGGTTTGAGAATCACCAGCAGGTGTCGCCACTTGAGCATGCCACAAGACATGCACCCTAAGCTCCTGCAGCCCAGAGAGGAAAGAACAGCTTCTGGGGCCCCACCTCCTTGCCCAGACACTCATCACCACCCCTGAACTCCTGGAGATTCCAGTCAGCAGGTCTGGGGTGGACCTGGGCATCTGTACTTTTAACAACCATCCTGGGGCTTTCCCCCACTTCATCAAAAGGCAAGTTGGGCTCTTTGGAAAAATAACTAATTCTAGGGCTAGTCCAGCAAAAGTAGATGACCCTGGAACCCTTTTGTGCCAGAAAGCAAGGCAATACCCAAAGAATGATAGAAACATGTCCAAAGGACGCAGAAACCTATTTTCACGGACTCCCACTGGCCAAATCTGGGACAATTTAAATATGAAAATAAATATAGTAAATTAAACCACTGAATAAAATAGGAATACATTAATCTACACATAAATAAATAGGACAGAAGAAAGCTTCTCCTTACAGTGAAATACCAACTGATGAAGGCAGAAAAAAATAATTGGCTTAGGACATCACCATTTGACAACCATCAAAACAAGAATTAATCCAACCAATGAAACAACAGTGGATATGAAAACTGCCGGGTAAAAGTTGGATGAGAATCAGAGTATTTAGAGTCACAAGGTACCTCCCCCCACAATTCCTACCTATTAGAAAAGGGGATGGATTGGTGATGGGTGGAGAAAGCCGGCAAAGGCGACATTCATCAAATGCTCAAGGTTAAGAGAACAGTCATCCGGATACAATGACAGCAGCACATGGTCGCTGTGTTCTCTTCCTGCCAAAGATGCTCAGCCTAAATCTAATCGCAAGGAAACCTCAGGCCCAAACTGGGAGACATTCTACAGGAGAACTGGCCTGCATTCCCCAAAGCGTCAAGGTCCCAAGGTTGTAAAAGCTGAAGAAAGACTGATGAGTTCTCCCAGACGGAAGGAGACTGAAGACAAACAACTAACACAACATATAATCCTGAATTGGATCTTTTTGCTACAAAGGACACTGCTGAAAAAACTGATAAACTTGAATGGGGGGGGTCTGTGGTTTGGATGGCAGCGCTGTATCACACTCATTCCCTCAGTTTCTGAAGGTTGTAGGCTCCATAGGAAAAAGTCCTTAATCGGAGAAAACACACACTAAATTCAGCGTGATGGGCCAGGAGGTTGGTGACTTTTTTGTTCTAAACAGTACTTTGTACTATTCTCGAAACTTCTCTCTAAAACTTAAATTATTTTAAAATAAGAGGTTAAAAATCTGAGAAATCTGCTTCTGCTATAATCATAGGAATCTCACTCAGAGAGACAAATAAAGCCCCTGCCCCGTTCATGCTGATTCCCACTCTTCAGAAGTAGCGTGAGGCTAAGTGCAAAATGAAAATATGGTCCCTTGTTAAAAAGGTATTAGGAATGTCAAGATGGCAACAGCAGAGAATTAAACCAAGTGCAGGGCCTAGCTGCCCATGAGGCCAGCCCTCTGTGGGCTGATTGCTTGGCTCAGCCTGAGCTTGGCAAGCATCTGAAAGGTCAGACAGCGTCCCACCTGCCATATCTGGCCGGACCCATTCACTCATTAATTTGCTTATTCATTTCCTGCACAAATATATATGGAGCACCTGCTAAGGGCCAAGCACTTCAAGATCGTGGGATACTTCCATGAACAAAGTGAAACCTCCCATCCCCATGGAGCTGACATCCTGGCAGAGGGGACAGACAATAAATAAAAAATGAAATAGATAACCTAACTTAATAAAGTACGTTAGAAAGAAAAGTCGACCAGAGCAAGGGGGAGCAGGAGGGGCGGCAGTGTTAAATCGAGTGGTCTGAGTGGACCCCACTAAGGTGAGGAGAGAGAAGTCAAACCTTGGAGGGGACACACCTTGGCTGCCTTTCACACACACACCCCCACCGTTCTTCTAACCCTTGGTGCCTGAGGTCCCCTGGCCCTAGGACCAGATCCCCTTGGAGAACACCCCTTCTTATTTCTCGGAGCATGCCTTGCCCACCTAGGCCCTCCACAGCCTCGGGGACTTTGCACACCATCTCTGTGCTCAGTGCAGACGTGGGCCCACAGGAGAATGACCGCTCCCCTCCATGGCCTGTGGACCAGCGCCTTAGCATGGGGGTTTGGGAGCAGCCCTGCAGGAGAAGCAGGAAGGAGCTACAGCCCCAGAATCTGAAGACCACCCAGGCAGCCCTTCCCTAGGTTTCCTGAGTATCAGCTACCCACATACTGAGAGCCCCACACCAACCTCCTGAGGAAATGGAGACATCCTGGTGGGTCCAGGCACTTGAATGAGACTTCCGGCACAGAGCCAGCTCCATCTTTTATTTACCCATCAAGGAGCCACAGGGACATCCCTGGCAGCTTCAGAGGATCTAAAGCCCAGGGCCTAGAACAGGCTCTGGGGACCACTGCTTCGGGACCACAGGTGATTAATATTAGAGGCCTTTAGCTCTACCGGGGATCTCTAGGGGGGGCGTGTCTATGGTCCTGACCCCACCCAGGGTCAGGATCTGCCACCTTCACCATGATGTCATACCTCAGTGCCTGTCCCCTTCTCCAGACATAACGGTTACCAAAGCTGAGATTTTCTTCCTATGGGACATCTGTGAGCTCCATGCTCTCCCAAACCACATGACCTTGGCCTAGAGTCCCTCTGAGGCCAATCACATCAAGGTACCCCACCTGATAGCCCCGTTTCTCAAGTCTCCAGCCCTGGCACCGCCATGCAGTCATCCTGTCCCATGACCATTATCAGTCAGTCATGTGTCCACCAGGACACGCTGCCCTGGAGCAGGGAACCTGTCACCTGTGTCTGCCATCTTGGGGCCCACAGTCAACAACAGTACAGAACTCTGGAGGGTCCTGTCTGGCCCCCAGGCTAGAAGGGCCTAGGAAACCAAAGACAGAGACAGAGGACAACCTCATCAGATCCTCCTACAGGTCATGTGGCTAAGCTCTGGGGTCCTTTGCCCACCCCACCATGCTCAGCCCCATTGCTTACTGCCTGCTTCCTCGGCCACAGCTCTCTGACACTGAGCTTAGCACGACCAAACCCCAGACCAGCCCACTCCCCACTCCCCCGACAGACACCAGGTTCCCAAGCACAGAGTGTGGGAACAAAGAGCCAGAGGAGGAAAGGTGAGGCATTCAGGGATGGTCACCAACCTGGCTCAGCCCCGTGGACAGGGACCAGGTGTGAAAAGCTGTGTCTCAGGGGCTGGACAGGCATCTGAGCTTACAGGGGCCCAAGTGCAGGAGAACTTGCAAGAAACACCAGTCATGGATGCCCAGAGGGCAAGAGTGGAGAGATGTTTGAGCAGCTAAGCCAGAAGCTAGAAACCCTGGTTGAAGGCACTGGAGGCTGTGATTTAATGATTTATAAGAAACACGTATTTGGTCATTCAGGTGACCAAACTATATTTCTCAGAAATATTGGGTCTTCATCCACAGTTCCTGAAAACACTTCAGAGCTATAAAGGTAAAATGGGTGTCTTGTTATTAATGAAGGTGACTTTTGGACCCCATGGAAGGGTGGGAGCTGGTTGCCAGGAGGACCAACCATGCGATTAGAGGGTTGGAACTTTCAATCCCATCCCTCCCAACCTCTGGGGAGGAGAGAGGGGCTGAAGGTTGCATTATCCAATGGCCAATGACTTAGTCAATCATGACTATAATGAAGTCTCCATTAAAAACTCAAGTTTTTTGGTCTCTTTTTTCAGAGAGTTTCCATGCTGAGGGAACTCGAATGCTTCCATGTGCCACTGAACAGGGTCCCAAGCTCCACAAGGACAGAAGTTCCTTTGTTCAGGACTTTGCCCTATCTATCTCTTCCTCTGGCAGTTGATTCATATGCTTTATTATATCTTTTTAATAAACTGGTAAATGTTAGTAAGTGTTTCTCAGATCCCTGACAAAGTATCTCCCTCACCAGCTATCTACAGTTCCTCCATGAGTGCTCTACACCTTTACAGAAAGCTGTGGTCCTCTTCAGGATCCAGAAGTGCTTGGAGTCCTTCTTGACTCTAGGGTTGTGATACTGTGATTTATAATTACATATGTGGTGTCTATATGTATATTTAGTCATTATCCCTGTTTCTGGCACAGAGCCCCTTTTAGGAATTCCTTGGACTTTCCTAAGTAGTAAGAGCCATCAAGGTGTCTTTTGTTGTGCTAATGAGGTGACTTTGGAAATCACCTAAGGATGGCATCTGGTTGCTAGTGAAGCCAACCTTGAGGTTAGAGGGTTGTAGAACTTTCAGCCCCCACCACCTCCAGGGAGGAGATCCAGGCTGGAGATGGAGTTCAATTGCCAATGAAGCCTCCATAAAACCCCAAAGGACAGGGATTGGAGAGCTTCCAGGTTGGATAATAACCAGTAATCTGGTAAGTAGAATGTTTTTCTGAGTCCTGTGAGCCACTCTAGCAAGTTAATCAAACCCAAGGAGGAGGTCACAGGAACGTCCAATCTAGAGCCAGTTGGTCAGAAGCACGGGGGAACCTGGACTTGGGACTGGCATCGGAAGGGGAAGGGGAGGTCTTGTAGGACTGAGCCCTTAACCCAGAGCTGTTCCTGGATAGACAGTGTCAGAATTGAGTTGAGTTATAGGATGCCCAACTGGGGTCAGAGAATTCCTTGGTGGTGTCGGGGGCAAAATTGGAAATTGGCGCTGGAACCCTTCGATTGCATGAGTAGACTGGAGAACTCAGGGGGAGGACAAGGGGGATTCAGAAGGTGATGGAGACAGGCTCAGTGATGCTGGAGGTCACTGAGAGGATGTGCCCACCAGCTGACCCATGATAAACCCAGGCAATTAGAGGCTCTTCCCCCTCTCCACTCTCCATGGAATGTAAGTTCTGCTTGCCCTCCTTGCTCCCAGAGGTTGCTCCAGGCAGAGTCTTGAGCTAGTGACATGGTGTTGAGACTATCTGGATGGTATACATGACTGAACCCAGTTAAGAGCTCTATATAAACTTCTCTAAGATGTGGTAGATGGGTGCAGAGATCTACTCATCTTGCTGCCACCCCAGACATGCCTCATAGGTAAGTCCCCTAGCTTATTAACCCTGCCGCCTCCCAGTCTGGAGTGGCTTGCCTCTTTCTTGGGTCTCTTCCTGCCTTCCATGTAAGGGGACTGGTTCCAGATTTCACTTGGGAAGCCCCTGAAGAGCTTACAAACCTACAAGTGATCACTGCACTAAACCAGAATGTCCTGCCAGTGAGCACCGTCTGAGAAAGGGATGGATTCTCCTGGGAAGTAACCTCTCTCCATCAGGGAAGCATCCAGCCACCACTAGCCTAAGATGCCTCCGGAGGAAATTCCAGCATCAGAAAGGCAGTGGGCCAGGAGTCCAAGTCGCTACCACCCCTGAGAGTTTAGGAGATGTGCCACCCTCTGACTTGTCCCCATTTGGACATGGATTCACTGTGTGACTTCAGTCAGTCACTCTCTTTCTCTAGCTCTCAGTACCCAGTAGTGGTTCCTTTCAGAGTTCTGCCAGATTTGCCACTTCCTGATTTACTAAGCCAGCCAAGGTTCCCCACCCTCACACACACACACAGACACAAGGTAGCCCCACTCAAAGAGAATGCAGCCCAGAATCCCCAGGGCCCCACTGGGAGGAAGTATTTCCAAATGGATAGTCCCCCAGTGCCTCCTGGTAGGTGGCGCTGACCCAGAGGGAAGGTCAGGAGTTCTACTGACCAGGAAGAAAGAACCCTGCAGGGTATATTTAGCTCCCTAAAAATAACGGGAAGCCAGAGATGAGGGCTGGGAATTGTCTGCAAGGACTGGAAGAGCACTGGAAAGGCTGGGGGAGGGGCAGGAAGGACAATGGAGCAAAGGAAGAGGGTCTAACATGTTCCGGTGGGCAGGGGAGGGGGATGTCTGTCTCCCTTCCCTTGTGATCTGCCACCCAGATGACTCAGATATTCCAGATCTGGAGATGGGGTGGGGAAGTGAGGGAGGGCTACCGAGGAGATTGGGGGAGCCATCACCAAAGCTGCCCAGGAAGCTTGGGGAGTCATCAGGTTTCTAGTAAAGAACCAATCCCTGGGGGTGCCTGGGTGGCTCAGTTGTTAAGTGTCTGCCTTCAGCTCAGGTCATGATCCCAGGATCCTGGGATCGAGCCCCACATCGGGCTCCCTGCTCTGCGGGAAGCCTGCTTCTCCCTCTCCCACTGCCCCTGCTTGTGTTCCATCTCTCGCTGTCTCTCTCTCTGTCAAATAAATAAATAAAATCTTTAAAAAAAAAAAAAAAGAAGGAACCAATCCCTGGAGGTGACCATGCCTCCCTCCAGGGCAGGAGGGGACCGAGGGGCAGGCCAAGCTGGTGTGAGGCAAGGCTGACTTGAGCCCCACAGGAAGGGCCAGGGCTCCCTCCTGTCCCCTTCCTGTCCCTTCCATGCCAATTCCTCTCCCTGGCCAGAGCTCGGGGGGACCAGGGCTGGTTGCTGGTAGATGGGCCATGACACGCCACTGGTATCAGAAAGGCAAGGCCTCAGACCAGACACTAGCCTGATGCAAAGGCCCAGTGGGCACTTACCCCTGTGGGCTGCTTCTTGGTGTCCAGCAGGGGGGCGTTGAAGCTGGCAGACAGACTGGGGGTGGCGAGAACCTCCCGGAGTGGGACTTGGGCTTCCCCCAAGAACCTAAGTGGAGAGAAAAGTAGAATGTAGAGAACTAGCTTAATGTGCCTGGCTCTTCTTCCAACATACCACCCCCCGCCAGCATCTTACCACACAAACACTCTGCAGACAAAGCTGATCTGCCTCGAACACCACAGTCCCTTAGAACCCCTCAAGGCTCCCTAGCCCCCTGCCCCCAGTCACCCCATGCATCATCCCTGGAGGGTCAGGCTCCCCCTTCCCTGCACAAGGATGAGAGACACCTTCCCTTCTCCCAAGGTCAGATTTCTGCCTTTCCCCAGAGGGCCAGACCCACCATCCCTGTCCGCCTGGATACTCCCATAGAAGGGCTGCCTTGCCCATCAGACCTCAGCAATCCACCGGTCTCCTGAAAGCAGGGGACCCCTGCAGGGGGACCCCACCACCACATCTGCTTGCTCCGCAGCCACATTGACACAGGCCGTCTATCCCGGGTTCCCAGGGCTCGGCCAGCAATGGTCATAAATGAAAAACAGTCTTTCTTGTCTTCAGGGACAGGGAGAAAAGCAAATTGGGGAAGGGCAGACATACCCCACTCCCAAGAGAGGCCAGGGACTATCACACCACATATACATAAGGCAGAATCTCCGAGTGAGGGGTGGGGGCCCCATAAACGAACGGGCTCTTAGGATAGAGTAGGTCACCGAGTGATGACCAGTTAAGGGACCCTTCCAAAGAGTGCCAAGGAAAAAATTTGTGTTCCCTGCTAAGAAATGGGCAAACTGCATCCGATGTGGAGCATGAGCTCTTGATCACTACCTGAGCCGAAACCAAGAGTCGAACGTTTAACCGACTAAGCCACCCAGATGCCCCTAAATAGCTGATTTTAACACTGGCTGCTCACAGTGAGAGATCACCTCACATTCATTAGGATGGCTACTATCCAAAAAACAGAAAACAACAAAAGTTGGTAAGGATGTGGAGAAATTGGAACCCTTGTGCTCTGCTGACAGGCATGGAAAAAAGGGAATGCAAAAATGGATCAAACCATATAATCTAGCAATTCTACTTCTGGGTATATACTCAAAAGAACTGGGGTGCCTGGGTGGCTCAGTCGTTAAGCATCTGCCTTCAGCTCAGGTCATGGTCCCGGGGTCCTGGGATCGAGCCCCACATCGGGCTTCCTGCTCGGCAGGAAGCCTGCTTCTCCTTCTCCCACTCTCCCTGCTTGTGTTCCCTCTCTCACTGTGTCTCTCTCTGTCAAATAAATAAATAAAACCTTAAAAAAAAAAAAAAAGAATCTTGAAACCAGGGACTTGAAGAGATATTTGTACACCCCCATTCATAACAGCATTATTCACAATCACCAAAAAATAAAAGCAACACAAGTGTCTATCAACAGATGAATGGATAAATAAAATAAATAAAATGCAACAAAAATTAAAATAAAATTAATTAATTAAAATAAATTAAATAAAAACATGCATACGATGAAATATTACTTAGCCTTAAAAAAGAACGAAATTCTGACACATGCTACAACATGGATGAACCTTGGAGACATGATGCTGAGTGAAGTAAGACAGACACAAAAGGACGAATACTGTATGATTCCATGTATATGAGGTTCCTAAAATAAGCAAGTTCATGAAGAAAGTAAAACAGAGGTTACCAGGGGCTGGGGGTAGGGGAAATGGGGAGTTATTATTTAGTAGGTACAGAGTTTCAGTTTGGGAAGATGAAAAAGTCGTGGGGTGGTGAAGGTTGCACAACAGTGTGAATGTGCTTAATGCCACTGAGCTGTGCATTTAGAATAGTTGAAATGGCAAGTTTTGTTACATATATTTTACCACGATAAAAACAATTAATTAATAGCTGCTTATTAACTATTAATGGCCGCTCAATAAAATCGCTTGAGCTCCATTCTTCTTGGAAACAGTGGACTCTTGGTCACCTTACAGGTTCCCTTGCTAGCAAGGCAGGAGCATGGTGTGTGCTGAATTTTGTAACATTCTTCTAACATTTCTTTAAAGAAAGGGCTAAAGCGAGAGACGTTCCCTCACATTCATTCCTCGTGATGCTAGAAAATTCCACATCTTCTAGAATTTGGACTGGTGTCTGCTATATTCCTTTGCGGCACGGAGCAGGCTCGTAGCACAGCTTACTAAGCAGGGGCTCCCGGAGGGTGTCCGCCCCAGGGCCAGCGTGGGGAAGGCACCTGCCACCAGGGTGTTGACTGAAGTGTCCTCAGTGTCACCAGCTAGCTCCCAAGACCTGACCTTTACCGCTCAGCTGCTTGTACCCACCGCCCTTTGTTCCACGTTTTCCCATTAGCGCTTCTATCCGGCTCATCTCTTCACTCAGGAGAAAGAACCCACTAGCATAGCATCTCGAGCCGAAACCGCAACTGCCCCTCAAACCCTAATGACTGCCCTGGTGAAGAGCTCCGGCCCCAGACCATCCAGACCAGTTCGGGCTTCACTCCCCATTGACACCTGCGCAGACAGACCACGGAGGGACCCATGGAGTGAGGGACAGTTACCTCTACCTCAGGCTAATAGTAAATCCCCGCCCAAGCTGGAGCACAAGCCTCATTTACATAACATACAATGTTAGGATAGGCGTGTCTCCCTAAGGCGCACGACCCGCCTCGTGCCCGTCTCCACACAGATGACAAGCCTCCCCTACCTAAATATTGTCAAGAAAAGCAACCCATTCACCCCTTGCTAGGGGAGTCACGGCTTCGGAAGCTATTCCCCGCGATCGTACTTGCGGCAAAGAAAGCTTCCTTTGAGCAACAGCTCCAGCTGGGCTCGTCTCTACCTGTGACTCGCCGAGGAGCGAACTCGTGTTAGTGAGCTGGGCTTACGTCAGGACCCAGGCATCGTCAAAATGACAAGACCGTCGGCGTAAAAGACCCGTGAATCCGGGCGACATGGGCAACCAGAGCCCCCCGTCCTTCACGGGGAAAGTGGGGCGGCAGAGCAGGGGGACTGGCTCCAGCAGGCGGATGACCGAGCCTGCCCTCGAACTCGGGTCCTCCGATTCCCCGAGGGATCCCCTGGGGAGGCGGGAGGCAGAACGGGCAGTGGGAGCGGCGAGGGGGGCAGGTCCCGCGGTGCAGTCATGCGGCCGGCGCCCCAGCTCCGGAGCCGGGGCCGCGGCGGCCAGAGCCGACCTGCCCTCTGCGGCCTCCCCTTCTGGCCCCGGGCCCGCCGGCCCCGCGCCCCCGGAGAATTCCCGGAAGTGGGGCGGGAACAATGGGAGGAAATGCAGCGGGAAGGCCGGCCCCACCCCTGTCAGCCCAGGCACCTCCGGAGGCTGGGAGACCTGGGCCGGGAGGGAGCGCTTGTTATTTCCTCCCTCAACGTCTTGCCGGACCTTGAGATGCCCCCACCTCCCACCCCTGCCACAGGCCTTGGGACCAGTCCTTTGGAGGAGCTGGGTGGCCGTCACAAGCCCCCACGCCCCTGGGAAGAGAGCCTGGAGGCCGCACAGCAGGCTGGCTGTCCCCAAGCCTAAGGAGCAGGCAGCCCCAGAGTGGGCCCACAGAATTGCTCTGGGAGGCCAGACCGGGTTGGCCGGGCTCCCTGGGGAGGTGGGATGGGCCTGAGGCTTGATCACAGGAAACCCCATGGCCACTCTTCATTCATTCCTGCACGGTGGATGGAGGAGAGGTGGCTTTATTCCGGCAGCCTCGGCGGAGGAGGGCCCAGACGTTCAGGGAGACCCACCGCATCCAAAGATCAAGACGAAGGCACAGACCCTAGGGCCCAGGGGCCTACACGAGCCAGCAATGCCCCACGCTCAGTGGCAGTGGGTGGCACCAACCAGTGGCCACTTGTGGCAGGCAGGATTCAGTAAGGGTCAAAGGAGGGGCCTGGGGGTCCTGCACAGGCCGCGTCAGCGCCAGCTCTTGAGTGTGGGCAGAGCCGGGCAGGTGGGAAGGAAACCCCCTTGGCCCCACCACCTGCAACCTACAGTAGGAAAATGTCACTGCTTCCCCAGTCTTCCCAGACCTGCCATCCCTCTCGGCAGCGTTGTGTTCTGGACCACTGGAACGTGGGCGCAGGAGAAATGTGAGGGCTGAAATCCCAGCTGCCATCCCACAGACTGAGAGGAAGTTCAGGAATTGGTGTGGAGGAGGGAGGAGAGGTCCAGTTCACACATTGACAAGGCACACATTTTTCCTCCATGGATAAAGATCTGGCCCCCGGACTCATCACCCAGTAGGGCTACTGTCCTGTCGGAGATGGGAGAAATGCTCTGGGGTAGCAGCCTCCCAATCTGAGCCGTAAGTGGGAGCTATAAATTAAAGTGGCCAAGTAAGTTTATTTTAATGAAGCCCAAAGAAATCTAAACAATTTTATTTCAAAACATTGGGCCTTTTTTACAATATTGTTTATAAGAACAAAATACAGGAGGCAACCCAAATGTCCATCCTAGAAGGTGCGTGAATAATGTACAGTACAGCCATATGATGGAATACTGCACAACTATACAAATAATGGGGAGTACACCATAGACTTATATATGGAAAATCTTCAAGATACGCTGTGAAATGATAAAACAGAGTACAAGAGTGTGTATAGGGGCACCTGGGTGGCTCAGTCGGTTTAGCGTCTGCCTTCGGCTCAGGTCATGATCCCAGGGTTCTGGGATCAAGCCCCGTGTCCAGCTCCATCCTCAGTGGGGAGTCTGCTTCTCCCTCTCCCTCTGCCTGCCACTCCCCCTGCTTGTGCTCTTTCCTCTTTCTCTCTCTCTCTTTCAAAAAAATAAATAAAATCTTAAGAAAAAAAAAAAGAGTGCTCGCTTGCTCTCTAAATAAATAAATAAATAAAATCTTTTTTAAAAAGATACTATTTGGTCAACTGATAGGACAGAATACGAATGGTGAATTAGGTGGAAGTCTGGCAGCCATGTTAAGTTTACTGAAGTTGATAATGACACTGTGATTATGTAAAAGACTATCCCTATTCTTAGGAAATATTTAGGGATTTTTCCTAAATAAGTATTTAGGGGTAAAAGGCCATGACAACTATAACTTACCCTCAAATAGGAGAGACGGGGGAAGGAAGGAAGAAAAGGGGAAGGAGGGAGAGGAGAGGGACTAATATAAAGCAAATGTGGTAGAATGTTAATCAGTGATTCTGAGTAAAGAGTATAAGGAATGCTCTTTGTTCTATTTTGGTAACTGTTCTGTAAGTTCGAAATTATTTCTTTAAAAAGCTCCAGAAGTATTTCCATGTGTCAGTTTCTCCTTCTTTACCTTCTAAACTGAGACAAGGACATGTCAACTAAAAATACGTATATTACAACGCAAACCCATTCATCACTGACTCAGCAGTCCCTCCCCGTCACTAGAGTCAATGAATCAGGCATGATGGGAAAGTCAGCGAGTCCCTGGCTGGCAGGACACACACACACACATGCACACACACACACACGCAGACTTGTGTGCACTCAGGGAAGATTTAAGATCCCTGGGAGGAGACGGCCATGAGCTGCGGCTCCCCCCCAAGCCCTCAGCCATGTGTGCCTGGCAGTGAGGGGCAGGAAATGAGGGACAGCCGGACATTCCCACCCCCTGAGCCCGCCTGACCTCTGGCAGCCTTCCCGCCAGTATCTGATTCCCCAGGGGCTGCCCAAGGGTAACTAAACAGTTTTCCACTTCAATCCAGAGAAAGACAAAAGAAAAATTATTCTGAAACCTAGGGGTGTCCTGGAGAGAATTCAGGACAAAATATAAAAATCCTTGGAAAATCAGGGTACGGTCAACACTTCCACACATGCTGAGAACAATGAGATGGTGAACTGTAAATATTCCTGCCTCCCAAATATTCCAGAAAGGGGGGGCCTGCAAACCGGCCTACTGGAACCCAGAGGCTGAACTTAGGCCTACTTTCCCCAACTTCTAGCAATAGCAAACCATCACTCTGTCTTTTTAAAGATTTTATTTATTTTTTGACAGAGAAAGAGACAGCAAGAGAGGGAACACAAGCAAGGGAAGTGGGAGAGGGAGAAGCAGGCTTCCCGAGGAGCAGGGAGCCCGATGTGGGGCTCGATTCCAGGATCCTGGGATCATGACCTGAGACAAAGGCAGATGCTTAACCAACTGAGCCACCCAGGTACTCCCACTCTGTCTTTTTAAATGTCTAAGTGCACACACACACAGCTGGGTGAGTGTCTATTCCTATGTGGGAATAACATTTGTCAGCAGAGAGAAAATATCCTCCACACATAAAACAGACCGAGAGTTCATATTCCTGATAGGATCCCAAACACACAAACTGCTATGAATTAGTAAGAAAAAAAACAAGCAACTCAAAATATAAGAATAGGCAATTGACAAAAGAAGAAATACAAATGGGCAATAAAACACATGAAAAGATGCCCAACTTCACAAGTAGTCAAGAAAACACAGTTTAGGGGTGCCTGGCTGGCCCAGTCAGTAGAGCATGCACTCTTGATCTCTGGGTTGTAAGTTTGAGCCCCACGTTGGGTGTAGAGATTACTTAAAAATAAAATCTTAAAGGGGCACCTGGGTGGCTCAGTGGGTTAAGCGTCTGCCTTCGGCTCAGGTCATGATCCCAGGGTCCTGGGATCGAGTCCCACATCAGGCTCCCTGCTCAGCGGGGAGCCTGCTTCTCCCTCTCCTCCCTGCTCGTACTCTCTCGCACTCCCTCTCAAATAAAAAAATTAAATCATTAATTAATTACTTAATTTAGGGGAGCTGATCAATCCACACTAACCTCGGAAAGGGTCCATGATGGTATAGACTATGTACAGCGCGATTCCAGTTTTGCTTAAATGCACGCACACACATTTAGTAAGCAGATGCTGGCACAGGCTGAGGAAAAGTTGAGAAAGATATGCACCAAATTGTCAACAATGGACACACTGGAGGGAAAGGAAGCAGCAGATGGGGAAAGGGTGGGAAAACCTGCACTTCCCCCGTTATAACTTTTTAAGAATGGAGGTTACTTTTGCTTGTTAAAAAACACAATTTGTATATTCCTATGGGGTTTTTTTTTAGTTTTTTTAAATAAAAGAATGTGTGTGCGCATAGACTCCGGTATGGTCATGTGCCCACATGGGGCGTGTGGTGCTATGCTCACAGTTGGTGTGGTTTGTGTATGTGAGTCTCCATGGATCCACCAGGCCCTACGTACTAAACACCTTCAATGTGCCAAGCACCAAGTAGGCGTCTGACACCCACACATTATCTCACACAAGCTTCATGACAACCATGCAACGTAGGTCCTGTTATGGCCATTATCCAGATGGGGCAACGGGTTCAGAGAAATCCAGGTCGCAGCATCAGGATGAGGCTCACTTCTGAGAGGGGGATCCCTGAAAGCAGCCTTTGACCCTCATTTCCGTGCCACCACCCCTGCCCTACTGGCTCTGTAGACAGCTGGAGAACTGAGGCCACCCGCTCCCGCTGGGATGGAACCCCTGGACCACACCAACACGCCCCCTGTGCGGCCCACGGACACCATCCGGCCAGGCCCCTCCCCTAGGCACCTCTGCCAGGGCCTGTGCATTCCTGCGCAGGGCTCCCCTTGTTCAGGACGAAGACTCTGGCTCATCTCCTTCCGAGAAAACCCCACATTCCCCAATACATTAAGCCTGTTGTCCCAGGAGGCACCAGGATACCCCCACCCCCACCCTGAGGGCACCGAGGCCTACTCCCAGCTCAGAGGCAGCCCTACAAGCGATCGTCACCGAAGTCAAGAAGACCACCATCCCCAAAATATCTCCTCAAAGCCTATCATGGTGTCTGCCGCTCACCATTCACATTCCCTTGGTGGTCTAAATAGAGTCCGGCATCGACAGCATGGTCCCCCAGGCTCCTAGAAGGGCAAAACATTAAGCCATAGGCTGCCATCAACACTTCAGTATGAATTAGTCCCTTTTCAAACCATCGCTGGCTGAGAGCGGGCTGTGCTGGGAAAGGCTGAGTCAGTGGGAAATGAAGCAAGTGGCGCCGCAGGAGAGCAGCCCAGGAGAGATCTGGAAAGAGGATGTGCCAAAAGGAACGGCCATTCACGGAGCGGCCTCTCCATGGCAGTTCCCTGAGATGCACTTGTGCAACTGATGCAACGCCCCCCCGAGGAGAAAGAAACAGAGGCTCAGGGAGCCCCGCTGAGACTAGGCCCCAGTGCCCCCCGAAGTCCACACTCATTCCACAGGGCCAAGTTGTCAAGCCCTGTGCGCCAGCTGCAAGAGGGAGGAGGATGAGACACGTGGGTGGCTCAGTGGGATGAGCGTTCGGCTCGGGTCGTGATCTCCGGTCATGATCTCCGGGTTGTGGGATCGACCCCCCCATCCATCTGCTTGAGATTCTCTCCCTCAACCCCTTCCCCCACTAGCATGGGCTCTCTCTCTTTAAAATAAATAAGTAAATTGGGGCACCTGGGTGGCCGGTTGGTTAAGCGACTGCCTTCGGCTCAGGTCATGATCCTGGAGTCCCGGGATCAAGTCTCGCATCGGGCTCCCTGCTCAGCGGGGAGTCTGCTTCTCCCTCTGACCCTCCCCCCTCTCATGCTCTCTCTCTCTCATTCTCTCTCTCAAATAAATAAATAAAATCTTTAAAAAAATAAAATAAGTAAAATAAAATAAAATAAATAAGTAAATAAAACTTAAAAAAAAAAAAAACAGGAAGAAGAAGGAGCAGGCATTCAGAGAGCTTCCCAAACTCCCTCCTGGGCCCCCAGCTAGTTGTAGGGACCATGACGGATGACCCATATCACAGGAAAGCAAGGGCAGGCAAGGCGCTGGGTGGGGGTGAGGGACTCCTTAATGTTGCACCTTATAGAGTCACCAGGTCACTAAGAGGTTCCGAGTATTCCAAAGAAATCACTACTACAAACATGAACTACTGTGAACAGGCTTTTTTAAAGCAACATGCCTCCTGACCAATTCCTGGTGTAAAGTTCGGGGTCCTTCTATACTGCTTGTTTAAAGAGAGATGGGGGGACGCCTGGGTGTCTCAGTCGGTTAAGCATCTGCCTTCAGCTCGGGTCATGATCCCAGGGTCCTGGGATCAAGTCCCAAATCGAGCTCCTTTCTCAGCAGGGAGCCTGCTTCTCCCTCTGTCTGCCGCTCCCCCTGCTTGTGCTCTCTCTCTCTCTGTCTCTGACAAATAAATAAAATAATTAATTAATTAATTAATTAATTAAAGGGAGATGGGGTGCATGGTCACTCTTAGAGAGATCAAATACAGAATCCCCTATTAGGTTTATATTTCAGATAAACAATGAATAATTTTTTATTATAAGCATGTCCCATGCAATATTTGGGACAAACTTAACTGGGTGTCCCGAATGTTTCTTTGTTGAATCTGGCCACCCTACCCCAGGCCTGGCCTGGAGCAAGGGAGGAACATTTTGACCCTGGTGTTTTTTGGACAGGTAGATTTTTTGACCCGATGGAGACTTTTGCTTCCATGTGTATGTTTACCAAATATTTAAATAAAAAATACACCTACATTAATTAATTTCCATGGAAAAGGCATTCTCCGGAAAATTAAATTAAATTAAATTAACCACATTTGATTTGTTGACATATTTTCTATACAGTGCAATTAACTATTTCTTTTTTCCTCATTTGTATTTGACTGAAATTACTGTCATTGGTAACAACTATTTTCTGTTTAAATTTCCCAACACAGATTTGCCTCAAAGATTTTTTTTTCTCCCTGTTTTTGGTTCCTATCAGCACTAACAAATATAGCTCCTTTCGATTTTGAGTTTTCTCTTATGGAATTATTTCTATTAAGTCCAATTTTCCCTAGGTCAGTGTTTACAAATACCAACAAGATTCCTCATTCCCTTTTTCATTTCCTGCACGATTCTACCATGTGCGGTTTTAGCCATGATTATTTCATGGTGGTCATGTCCATGAGGAATCACACATGTGCACTATTACAAGAGTGACAGTTTATATTTATTTCCTAGCTAATCCATGAAAAAAACTGAGAGCACTTCCTTGCAGTGGGTGTGTTCGACCTTGGATGCACACTGGCCTCCCCCAGTGATGTCCGCACCCCACTCCAGAGTGTCTTGTTTAATCAATTTGCTGTGCAGCCCAGACACTGATCTCTTTTAAAGCTCCCACATCAGGGGGCGCCTGGGTGGTTCAGGCTCTTGGTTTCAGTTCAGGTCATGATCTCAGGGTCCTGGGAGGGAGCCCTTCATCGGGCTCCCTGCTCATCAAAGAGTCCGCTTGAGGATTCTCTCCCTTTCCCTCTGGCCCCCCCTGGCCCTCCCTGCTCACACTCTTTCTCTCTCTCTCTGTCTCTAAAATAAATAAATAAATCTTTAAATAAAAGTGGGGGGCGCCTGGGTGGCTCAGTCAGTTAAGCATCTGACTTCAGCTCAGGTCATGATCTCAGGGTCCTGGGATTGAGCCCTGTGTTGGGCTTCCTGCTCAGTGGAGAGTCTGCTTCTTTCTCTCCCTCTGCCCCTACACCCCACTCATGCTCTCTCCCTCTCTCTCAAATAAATAAATAAAATCTTTAAAAAAGAGAGAGAAAACAGCTCCCACGTCATTCTAATATGCAGCCAGGGTTGGAACACTCTTGTAAAAATCTAGAGCTATGCTTTCCAACAGAGGAGCCACTAGGCATGTTAGCTATTTAAATTTAAATTGACTCTGAGCAGCCCAGAGTAAACAGGGAGCTGTTCTGTGCGGCCTGAGACAGGCGTCAGGACCTCCCGCTGGGCTTTCCACAGTGTCTCCTACCCACAGGAGTGGAGTTTCCTTTTCTGTGCATTTCAGACCTGGTTTTATCCACACAAAGTTGGCCCAGCTCTGCAGTTGGCTCTGGGGTCCCTGGGGCTCAGGGTGGGTGGGTGCTAAGCAGCCAGGAGGCAGTGCCCAGCCCCTGCTCCCCTCCTCCAGCATAGAGGGCTCCCCAAGCTCGCTTTCTGGGCCAGCAGACCAGTCTGGTATACTGAGGCCACTCCAAATTGCCAATGGTCATCAGGGGAAACAGAGCAGCGTCAAATGCCACAGAGGCCTTGGGGACAGAGAGGAGAGTGGGGGTGGAGAAGAGCTGGAGGGGACAAAGGGAGAGAGGAGGGAGGAGAAGCGAAGTGGCGAGACTTATGAGACAGAGGTGCTGAGGGAGGGGCTGTGAGGAATGAGGGAGCTCTGGGGGACCTCTAGAAACAGATGGAGGTAGAGCGAGGAGGTTAGGTGGAGGGAGAGGAGGCAAGACAGAGGGGGACCAAGAATTAACAGCAGTGGAGGCTCTGGTCCACCTCAGTTGGGAGAAGCCCAAGGAGGACGCTTTGTGAGCTCACAGCACACAGGCCCAGGAGGCCCAGAAATGACGGAGGTCCTCACTGAAATCCTGAGGTCAGATGACAACAGCCACTGTCACGCCTGTCATTTCCTTCCTGGCTTCCTGACCGGACAGTGACAATGTGAAGGCAGAAAGTAGGTGTTCTTCCCATTCTTTTTTTTTAAGATTTATTTATTTATTTGGGGGGGGAGGGACAGAGGGAGAGGGAGAGAGTCTTTTTTGTTGTTGTTGTTTTTAATTTATTTGACAGACAGAGAGAGACACAGCAAGAGAGGGAACACAAACAGGGGGAGTGGGAGAGGGAGAAGCAGGCTTCCTGCCAAGCAGGGAGTCTGATGCGGGGCTCGATCCCAGGACCCCGGGATCATGACCTGAGTGGAAGGCAGACGCTTAACTGACTGAGCCACCCAGGCACCCCACTAGAACTGCAAAATTAAGAAATGTTTGGAAAACTCAAAACCTACATGCAAGTAGTTATAAGAAAGAAGTTTCTAGTAAATTGGGAAGTTTTGAGAATTAGCAACTCTGGAAATTGAAGTTTGGGGAACTGATTTCCAGCACTGACCCTGCAGTGAACTTGTGTTCAGGGAGATGGCTTCCCCCCAGGAGCTAGAGGACACCCTCAGGGGCCAACGAGAAGGCCCCAAGGTGCAGGGCAGCCCAGCCCCCATGTGTGGCACTGGCCTGGTGTCACTCTGAGGACGAGCCTGGCCCTTGAATTGATCAAAAATATCTCCCCAGCACCTGCTCTCAAGTCTCCTTCATGATTTTAGAAATCTCCCCACAGGGCCTGTAAAATGCTGAATACGATCATGAAAATGAAACCCATGTGCCTTGCAGCAACCAGACTGTCCCACCTTTGCCTCCCTAAGCCCTCTCAAGTCCAGCATCATAAGGGAACAGAACTCTCCAGAAGGGTCCAGCACCCCCTGGGGCCTTCCAGGAGCCTCTGAGAGGCACAGGGACTCAGTGATTATGAGCGTGCTACAGACCTGCCTTCAAGGATAACTCTGCCATCATCAGCCTCTGAAAAAAGCACCCCATCTCTCAGAGCCCAAAATGATGACAACTGTAACAGCAGTACCCAGCTGATTAAAAAAGATCTTGTATTATAAAGACTCAGCACAGCGCCAGACACTCGGCTAAGCCCTTGGTCAACATCAGCTGTTGTGGTTTTGCTATTATTATCCTCAGCCTGTTATCAGAGAACCCCTCCCAATCTGGTCCCACGGCTCCCTCCTCACTGGGCTACATGTGTGAGTCCCACCCGTAAGGCCTTAGCCCGGCTCCACACCACACCCGAATGCTGGAATGCCCTTCCTTCCTCACCCTCCAAAGCCCTGGAGTCAGTCTGGGTGGCCCTCCTCCAGGAAGCCTTCCAGGACTGTCCAGTGCCCATCGTTTCTCCCTCCCTCACCTGCAGCTCCACCATTCATGCTTATTAGAGGCTGCCTTTTTTCCACAAAATGTCTGTGTTGGGGTAGATTAGTGTGAAGGGATTCCAGCCCCTGCCCCCTGTGCAGGTGGGGCGGAGGTCCCAATGAAAGTGCCCCCACCCTCCCCACACACAACCTGCCCTGCACCCGTGACCAGCAGAGTCACCGAGAGACCATGGCAGTTGGATTTTTCTTCCAAGCTTTTTAGGATCTCAAACTTTCCAGGTGTTCCACAGCCTGAGACCCTCGTTGGCCTTCCCTAGGCCTTTGACTCCTCCCTTCTTCCCTCTCTCTCCTCTCCCATTCCAGGGTAACACAGCCAGGCCTGCTGGTCCTCAGACACTGGCTGACCCAGTTCCCAGACAAAGGCACCCCTGTGAGCAGATCACAAAACAGCAAGCCCATGCCTCAGTAAATGGCACCAAGAGCGGGAACCCACCCCCAGCGGCACCTAACACAGCCCTACCCTGCCATGCCCAGCAGGGAGGCTGAACCCTGCCCCCACGTTCAAGGCCCCGGGGCCCCACAGGCTCTCCCAGACCACCTGACCCCACAACGAGCAGGGCCATCAATCTGCAAGCTTGGTTGGTCCTGCCCACCACCCCACACACTACATACATACACATACAAGGCCCGCAGCTCAATGACAGGAGAAAGGACCCACTGCCTGCCTATAAAGAGCCTGCTTTTGCCCCTGCCTGGAAACCCTCTGCACTTCGTACATGAAACAAGAGAAAGGCCTGCCACAGGGACGTGGGCAGTCACTGCAACCCTTGACCACCTTCCCACTGCTAAACCACGAATCTCGCCTCAAGTCCCTCCTCTCCCGTGAAGCCTTCCCCAAGAGCTCCCTGCTGATTGCAGCTTCATTTTGCCAGCCCGCTGCCAGAGCGTGCCACTGCCCTCACCAGCCTGGACCGGGCGGGGAGAGGTGGCCGCGCCCAGGCTCCCCTGGGCTGGAGCCTTTTCCTCCCTGCTCCCCGGGGCACAGTCTGTCCACGCAAATGCGTGCATACCTGATCCGAGCCCACCTCCCTTCCCTGCAGCCTGGACAGCTGTCAGATTTACCCGTGGCTGAGTTCCTGAAGCTGCTCCCCAACATCTACCACTAGGCCAGGCCCACGAGAGGCACGTCTCCGATAAACGCTGAGTTGAGACACCAGCTCTCCAGGGCCCAGATGCTGGAGTCTATGTCCACCACGACCCTCCCTATACCTTCAGGCCTCAGAGGCCCCCTTGTCCACCTCACCTGTTCCTCCCCATTGTCTCATGGTCTTTGACCACCACATGGAGCTCGGAGCTCTGGTCCAAGGGGATGCCCTTGAGGTCCCACTCAAAGCCCTGGAAGAAAAAGAAAACACATCTTAACTGGTGGCCCCCTAGGAGAAGAAACTGTGTCTGGGTCACCTTGGTCTACCCCAGGGCACTGAACAGCTATCCACGAACAATGCTGGTGGGTGGATGGATGAACGAGTGAGTGAATGAATGAATGAATGAATGAATACATGACTAGCAGGGTTCCAGAGCCTCAGAAGAGACAGCAAAAGCCAAAGGCAGCAGAAGAAAGAAGGAGGTCAGGCTCCCATGGCCCCCTCCCCCCAACTCAATTCCACCAATCACTGGGAAGCCAGGCCAGGAGCACAGCTGGGCAAAATGCATGGTGATCCCACAGGGTCCTCAGGGACTGAGATCAATGTGCTCATGCAGAAGCCAGGCCCATGGTGGGCAGCGTGAATCAGTGCCACACTAGGTATGCCTACCCAGAGGCCCTGGCACTCTCCTCAGAGCAAAGGTAACCCTGTGCATCCCAACCGTATCCGCACAAGGCATCCTGAGCTTCCACGGACCACCAGGGGGCCCATATGCGGGGAGCCGGCTGAGGATCTGGTTAATCAGGGAGGACTGAGCGGAGGAGGTGGGCTTTGGGCAGGCAGAACAGCCTGTGTAAGGGAGTCCGGGCAGGCCAGAGAGCCCCTAAACGACCTGGCTGGTAGTTCTACCTGGCTGAGGAGAGCTGAGAAGAGAACAATAGACATCTCACTCCTCCCCGAGCCACACCCACATCAGAAGAGATGCTTCCGTTTACCGGGCAGGCCAGGCCACCAACCCAGCTCCCAGGCTCCTAGCACCAGCGGACTCGGCTGACACCCTGGACCAGCAGCCCCTCCGCCTCCTTGACAACGCCACTGAGAAAGCCACCTCCTGCTGACCTGTCACTGCAGAGACAGCGGCAGCAGAGCGAAAAGGAGGGAGAAAGGAAAGCTTGCCTACCTCATTCCACACGGGGTTCACGCTGTTCTTGATGACTTTGGTTCTCTTCTTCACTCCTGCGAGAGACACAAAGGGAGAGTGGAGAGACGTTTGTCACCCTGCACCTCCCACCGACTGAGGGTCGGCTTCTGAGAGCTGAGAGCCTCGCCAAAGCCCCTTGCCGGCCAGAGGACACCTCGCCAAACCAAGGGATTCCTGAGACTCCCACCGGGCGGCAAGGAGGGGCAGATGCCAGTCATGCGACTTCCCTCTCTCAGCTCTGCGACTGAGAAAGAGCAGCCCCGCCACAAGCATGTTTTTAAAGGAAAATCCCCAGCCTGTCTCTTCTTAATGACTTTGTTACTGTTATGATAATATGTTATTATACAACATAACAATAACAAATTCGGTTGTTAAGAAGTTAGGACTTTCTAAATAAAGTTGTTTAACTGTAAATTTTCTGACTCTAAGAATGAATGATCTTCTTGGAAAATGTTTTTCTTTTTAAAAACATCTACCTGCACCTTTCCTATGATTCCATTTCTCTGACACAGCCAGAAGAGGCAAATCCAGAGACAGGAAATAGATTGGTAGTTTCCAGCGGCTGGGGGGAAGATGGGAATGGTGAGCGATGCTTCATGGAGGTTTCTTTTTGAGATGATGAAGTGTTCTGGAATTAGAATGATGATGATGGCACATCCTGGTGAGTATACTAAAAACCATTAAAATTGTGTGCTTTTAAATGGTTAAAATGGGGCGCCTGGGTGGCTCAGTTGGTTAAGCGACTGCCTTCGGCTCAGGTCGTGATCCTGGAGTCCCGGGATCGAGTCCCACGTCGGGCTCCCTGCTCAGTGGGGAGTCTGCCTCTCTCTCTGACCCTCCCCCCTCTCATGCTCTCTATCTCATTCTCTCTCTCAAATAAATAAATAAAATCTTTAAAAAATAAAAAAATAAAAAATAAATGGTTGAAATGATGAATTTTAGGGTATGTGAATTTTACCTCAATTAAAAAACAGCCCCCCCCCCCCACACACACACACACGCTTGCCTTGAAGGGGTCTGTCTGAAGCAGGCTGTCCCAAGCTCGCAATGGCTGGGCCAATGGAAGGCAGAATGGTTTGGGGTAGACAACAAGAACTGACAGAGTCATGGCTGAGGTGGGACCCCCCGTGCCCCATACAACAGCCAACCAGAGCACCTCTTCTGGTGCCTTGGGCAATGGAGGAGTGGATGCGAGGCACAGAAAAGCCTAACCATGTCCCACCCTTCCGCTAAGCATCAGAACAGAAATGATTCAGTGTCCAGTGGATGATTAAAAGTGGTCAGTCAGACACAGAACTTACATTTGGCTTGGATCCTAAAGATCACCCGGTTCCACCCCACCTGTGCAAGACTCTCTAGTGAGAAGCCTCTGGTCTCACCTGGACCGCTCAACTTTTACAGAGTCTGGACCATGAAAGCCCCGCAAGCCCCTGGAAACATCTCCCAGGAGCCCCAAGTCCTCCTCCAAAGCTGAGCACTGCCAGGGACCTCCTGTGGGCTCAGCCCCCCTCTGGCCAGTTTCAGAGCAGGAAGAAAAGAAAAGCAGAGTGGGGTTAAGGATGCAAGCAGGACTTGGGGGAAGATTTGGAGGAGAAAAACAGGAGAGAAAGAGAAAGCAAAGGAAAATTGTGGAGAAAGAGACATCTGAGGGAGAGAGGCAGATCAGGGCTTGGTAGACGCCAAAGCAATTATGTTGAAACTGGTTGCCCAGCCCCCGGGGGCGGGGGGCGGGGGGGGGGGAATCCTTTCAGAGATTTGGATAAAACTTCCCCCACGTGGGGCAGGGTGAACTCCCACCCCCTCTCATGGCCGGCTGCAAATCGCTGGTGTAGGAAAAGAATGTGGGCTTTAGAATGACACAGATCACCACAAAACACTTATTTTCAACAAAGCCTCAGGGCAGAGATTCTCAAACTTTTTGTTCACAGGACATAACTCTTCAAATTTACGAAGGAGCCCAAAGAGCCTTTATTTAGATGGCTTGTATCTAATGACCTTTACCAGATTGGAAATAACAACCGAGGCATTTAAAATTATTTATTTAGGGGCGTCTGGCTGGCTCAGTGGGTAGAGCCTGGGACTCTTGATCTCAGGGTCATGAGTTTAAGCCCCACATTGGGTGTGGAGCTTACTTAAAATAAGTAAATTTTTTTTAAAGTTAAAAATATTTATTTAGTAATTAATCTGAAATTAACAGTGAAAACCCCATCCGTGTTAACATAAGTGACATATTTTTCTGAAAAGTAACTATAACTTCCAAAACAAAGGAAAGAGAAAAGTGCCACTGTTTATATTTTGCAAGTCTCTTTCATGCCTAGCTGGATTATCACATCTACTTCTACATTCAGTCTATTGAGATGTCTTGTTCTGGGTGACTTCTAGGAAGAAAAATCCAATGAGATACATATCTGGAAAGAGAGGCATATTCTAATAAATTTGCAGGTAACTGTGGATATTCTTCTTTGACACCACCAAAAAACTCAACAAGTAGTATTTCCTGAAAGCAGGTGGATGAACGTTTTGTACTCTGTTACATTCAAGTCCATGGCTCTGTCTTGAACTTTGAATGAATATCTTACCCATGCATAATTCTTGTTACTGGGAAAGTTTTCACTAATTGAGTTATGTAGACCTTCCAAAGGTTGACACATTTGATTGCATAATGCGAAAAAATCACATCCATTAATATTACCATCAATCTTATCAGCAAAGTCATTAAATACGGAAAAGCTGAAAGATACAACTTTCTACAATTCCAATTCGGTTTGAAAGCTCAAATTTTATAATTGGCAACAAATAATAAATGTCTGCTTGAGGTGGAACGCTGAGCGTTCTTTCATTTCCAAGAAAATGTCAGTCAAATGCCCAAGTTTGAACAGGCTCAGTTTGTCAGTCATTCTTTCAAGTAAAAACAATATTCCATGAAAAAAAAAAATTGGCTGGTTCAGCTTGCAACTCAAGCAGCCATACATGTGCTTCTTCTTGCAACCATCAGCATTTTTCGGTGTGGAGCAGACGTGCTCTATGCAAACTTCTGTCCCAACACTCAAAATATCACAAACACATGTACTTGAGGATCAAGATTAATAAAATTAGAGTGTCTGGGTGGCTCAGTGAGTTAGGCATCTGCCTTTGGCTCAGGTCATGATCCCAAGGTCCTGGGATTGAGTCCTGCATCAGGCTCCCTGCTCAGTGGGGAGCCTGCTTCTTCCTCGGCTCCTGCCCCCTGCTTGTGTGTGCTCTCTCTCTCTCAAGTAAATAAATAAAATCTTTTTTTGAAAAAAGATTAATAAAATTAATCATTGTACTGCTTTATCAAGGACATTCCTCAACTAAACGGGCTGGTTTTTTTAAACTGCAAATACATGAGTGTGAAGAATACGATGCCAAGTACAACTTGGCACCAAGGCCTTCACTAGTATTAAGATACCAGCAGTTTTACCTTCCATCACTGTTGTACCATCAGTGCAAATGTTGACACAATGAAAAGGCACATAGCATCTTGAGGTTATTTTGAAAATCGTTATAACCTTGCTGACCTGCTCAAAGAGTCTTGGGGATCCCCCCCAGGAGTCCCTGTAACACACTTGAAAAAACTCTCGAGAAATTCATTGCACATCTCAGCCTCTGGTTCCTCATCTATAAGGTCCTAACGATACCTCTCCATGGGGTTTTGTGAAAATTAAACAAGATAGTCTGACTCATTAAATATGAGTTCATTTCACTTCCCCTCCCCCCCTGCACCACTCAGATGCATCTAGTGAACTCCTACTGATTCTTCAATACCCGGCTCAATTGTCTCCACTCTGATAAGCCTCCCCTGACTCTCCCAGACAGAGGTGGTTGACCACATATCGGAACACAGGATAACTATGTGCTTCTGTGTCTTTCTCCACAACTGGACTATGGTCTTCAGAGGGCAGACACCATGCCTTACTCATATCAGTAACCCTAGTATATAGCAAGGTGCCCAGTAATGGAAGGCTCAATGAATGGGTCTTTCCTTTCCCAAGTTGGCTTCAAGTTCACCAGGGGATAGAACCACTCTTCTCAAGGAATGCCATCACACTGCATTAACAGTAGGGGAGTGTGTCGGTGGACAGAGGGGATGAGAGGAGTCACAACGAGAAGGAGGTGTTCTGGGAGGGGCAAAAGTCATCTTCTCAAAGTTGGCCATGATGGTGTGTCTCCAGCAGTGGAGACAGATACAGTGTTGGAGTCATTCAAATAATGGCCCCTGCCATGTGACCTACGGCATATTATCTCTCTAGGCCTTAGCTCTCTTGGTGGTAAATGGATAATGAGAAAATTCTTATGTCATAGGGTTTTGAGGAGATAGGAGATTCAGTCTAAGTGTCGACTTCCCCCCCCCAGTCAACTCCCCATGACCTACAAGAGTAACATGGAAAATCCCATCTGCAGCTGCTCTTGAGTTGACCCCTGGGAAGCTTCCTGGTGCTCCTGGAGGGTATGAATTGAACAGGGTGTGCCAAGCCCTGTGTAAAGTGTCTTTCAAGCATTTCCCACTTGCTGCCTTTCCAAAAAATGAGGCGAACAAAGGCCTTCAGTGAGATTTCACTAAGTCTGGTGAGAAGGACCGACTCTGAGACCCTCTGAGTGATATTAAGGGAGGGGTCACTGAGGGGCACTACAGCCCCAAAGAGGTGCAAGAAAGAAGTGAAACATTAACCTGGCACATCACATGACCTACAGACGCCAAGGAAAGGGAAGGCATGCTGCTAACTAGGGAACAGTTAAGAAAACAGTTCCTTCCTTATCATGGGTTTAGACCTGTCCTGTCCTTGATCATTAATTTTGGCCTTGAAAGATGTGGCTTGATGTGTATAATTTAACAGACTCAATAGTTGAAGATACAGGAGAGCCCACAGGTCATGCTGGGGTTGGGGACAGTGGACCATGTCCTCTGCCCAGATTGCTCTGAAGAATTGGGGGCCAGCAGGCCTCCATGAGAATCATGCTGTAGCCCCCAGGGTGTTCCTCCAGACTGAATGACTCAGGGAGGAAGAATGAACCTACCATGTAAGGACTCTTCTCTCCCCCGTAGAAATTCTTCACTTGTTTCCCCAGGCTGACCTACCCTGACTCTACCCCAGACCAGAGTCTCTCATTGCTGGATGGTGGTGTTTTTCAAACTGCTCACTGGGACCCATTAGTAGGCCATGACATCAACTGAGTGAGATGACCAATATGTCTTTTTAAAGACAGAATAAAGAAGAAAGTATCGGAGTACATCTTTCACTGCAAAATTACTATTAGTTGAAACTTTAGGTTATATTTTCATATACATATTCATATGTGCACTATGTCTTGATATAGAATATACTTCTTGTGGTGGATAACAATCCAAAAAGTTTGACAATCATGCCTTAAATGAAGGTTGTCAGAGAAGAACTGAAGAACAAAGAAATCACTATCTTGGCCCTTGAGTGTCGAGAGCCAGGGGTTGTGACAAGAATGATGGAGCACACCATCCTGGTCCTGGTCCCCCACCAGGCCAACTCTGATAAAGACCACGGCTGTGGGAAGGAGGCTGAGGAGGGGCCTCAGAGACAGGAGCAGAGCAAAGGTAAGAAGACAGCCCATTCTGCCCCATCCAGCACCTGGAGCCACCTGGCTAATCAGTGTCCCCTGAGGGGAGCCCCACATCTGCCGACACCCCAGTATCAGACAGGGCCATAGCCTCACGTGAGGAGCCCCATCCCCACCCTTCATCACCTGGTGGAGCTCACCTGTCAATGGCCAGAGTGCTGTCTCTCCAGGGTGCTGTCTGGGCCCCAGGCCTCACGCATACCTCCAGCCCCTTCTTGTGGGGAGAGGCTCTTTTCCGTGGCCCAGGATGCTGGTTAGCCCCAGGGCTGTGGACACCCACAGCACTTACAGTGTGGAAGGGAGCACCCTCAGGTCTGGAGAGCCACCTGGCAACCCCCCAGTAGCCGCACGTCCCCACAACACAATTATAAGGTCACAGGAAGCAGACAGAATGCTTGTTTTCATGACACTTGATGACAGTGGAATCTTTGGGGCTGGTAGGATCATAGAGAAGACAAACTGTAAAGCAGGGGTTTTCACTGAGGGGTGCACTCAGTCTGTAATGTGGGCCCTTTTTATGCCTGTCCAAGGAGGGTTCAAAGAAAAGCTGAGGGATGCGGATTCATTTCCCAACACACCTCACAGACACCAAGGCCCACATGTCCATCAACAGACGAATGGATAAACAAAATGTGGGATATACAAACAATGAGACATGACTCAGCCTTAAAAAGGAACGAAATTCTGACACGTGCTACAACATAAAAGAACCTTGTAAACATTATGTTAAACGAAATAAGGCAGACACAAAAGGACAATATTATATGATACCACTTACATGAGGTGCCTAGAATAGTCAAATTCATAGAGACAGAAAGTAGAATCGAGGTTTCCAGGTGCTGAGGGGAGGAGGAATGGGCAGGTACTGTTTAATGGGCAAGGAGTTTCAGTTTGGGGATGGATGGTGGTGATGGTTGCACAGCAATGTGAATGTGTTAATGTCACTGCACTGTACCTCTAAAAATGGTTTAAATGGTAAATGTTACATTATATATATTTTACCAGAATAAAAAAAAAATTTAATCACAAAAAAGTGAAACATCTCAACGCTAAGAGTCAGTTGCTGTCCCTAATACACAGGGAACATTGACTCCCATGTAGGGGAATGATGGAAACAAAGGTGTACAGATATTTGCTGATACCGGTCATGTGCTTGGCATTGTGTTGGGAACAGGATTAATTAAAGGGGTTGCAGTAAACCACAGCCATACTGTTGTCATGGCCAAATGGAGAAAGAAGTAGTAACTGCTTCCTGGAGCTGAAGATGCAGGGAAGATGGCCTGGTATAGTAGCCTTCAAAGATGGCCCCATGAACCAGCGTCCTAGCATTCACGTCCTTGTATGGGGCCCCTCCACACTGATCTGAGCTGGCCCTGTGGCTCAAAGTAGGACCTGCAGTTTCTGCTTTCATGCCTTTGGGAGCCCTGAGTGGCCACGTAAGAAGTCCAGCTACTCTACGGGAGGGATCACACTAGAGGCTTTGTGAAGGGGGAAGGTCCCGAGGCTCCACAGAGAGAAAGAGAAGCCCAAGAGTTCCAGCACCCCAGCTGAAGGGTGGTAGGAGTAAAGACAGTGACAGTCACAAGCTCTCATAAAAGTTCAGGAGGGTCTCAGAGATATTTGTACACCCATGTGCATAGCAGCATGACTCATAGTAGTTAAAATGTGTAGGCAGCCCAAATGTCCACTGACAGATAAATGGGCAAGCAAAATGTGGGATACACATACAACGGAATACGATTCAGCCTTAAAAGGGAAGGGAATTCTGACAAGGCTACATCATGGATGAGCCTCGAGGACATTACACTAAGTGAAAGTGGCCAGTTACCAGAGACATGGGGAGTTATTTAACGGGTAGAGATTTCAGCTGGGGACGATGAAAGAGTTCTGGGGACGGATGGTGGTGATGGTTACACGATACTATGAATGTACTCAATACCACCGAAGTTACACTTAAAGATGACTAAGATGGCAAATTTTGTGTTATGTGTATTTTACCACGTTTTTGTTACAAGTCCAGGTGTGAGATGGTGAGGACACAGGCTGGGGGTCTGGGGCACGCCGACCAGCGCCTGGGTGGGGAAGAGGGAAGGGAGGAGAGAGCAGAACATGTCTCAGGTTCTGACAGGGATGCGGGCATGGCTGGTGGTGCCATTCACTTCGAGACGGAGCAGAGAGAAGGGGAGGAGACGGGGTGTTCCAGACTCCCAGAGAGAGAGAAAGGCTGTTTCTGCCAACGAGTCAGAAGATAAGACCTGCTGTAAGAAGTGTGCAGCACCTTAAGATCCTGCAGGCCTGGGACACCTGGGTGGCTCAGTCGTTAAGGGTCTGCCTTCGGCTCAGGTCATGATCCCAGGGTCCTGGGATCAAGCCCCACATCGGGCTCCCTGCTCGGCAGGGAGTCGGCTTCTCCTCTCCCACTCCCCCTGCTTGTTCCCTCTCTCGCTGTGTCTCTCTGTCAAATAAATAAATAAAATCTTAAAAAAAAAAAAAAGATCCTGCAGGCAGCCTTGATTACTCCACAAATATGTGCTGAGGGATTGCTCTGTTTGGGGCATTCTGTTGACACTTCATTAGAATAGCCATCGGACAAAGAACATGATAAAAAATCGAAGTATCAGCACAAAACCAAAAGGCAATGGCAACAGAAAGGAGAAAAATGGCCATGGTTTCTGCTAAAGGAAGGTCTGCTGTAATTCTAGGCACAGACACCCTCCAACAAAAAGGAGCGGGAGACTCTGATACTTGCCCACCATCTGCACCCTCACTCAAGTCTGCACACCTCAAGAACTGGGCAGCTGTATCTCCCCCGGCCATCCCCAGCAGAGTCCTGCTCTTCTCACTTCAAGAACCTCACCCTCCTATTCTTCTCACCCTCACCCTAATATCCATCTTTCTAAATCCTAACTGAAACCACCCTTTCCAGGAAACAGCTAGCCAGGAAGGGGTGGTGGCGGATGGATAGACCAGATGTGATGGAATGTACTCTGAGAGGGGTAGTCTTTTTATTTTATTTTAAATAACATTTTATTTATTTATTTGACAGACAGAGAGACAGCGAGAGAGGGAACACAAGCAGGGGAGTGGGAGAGGGAGAAGCAGACTCCCCGCCGAGCCAGGAACCTGATGTGGGGCTCGATCCCAGGACGCTGGGATCATGACCTGAGCCGAAGGCAGACACTTAACGACTGAGCCACGCAGGCGCCCCGAGAGGGGTAGTCTTTGAACTCAAAAGGCCAATTAGAACTGGGGAAGAGATTTGAAATATCTATGACCAAATGTTAACATCCTTAATATATAAAGAGCACTTTACAACTAATTAATAAAAAGACAACCCCCCCAAAAAAACTGCGCAAATTCAAAAGCAATTCAGTAAGAAATAAATGCAAGTAGGTAATTTGAAATATCATAAATATCACATTTGAAATATCACAAATACTACTTGAACCTAAGATATGGTTAAAGAAGACTGTTAAAGTATGATCATGTTTTATGTTAGCAGGATTATAGGAAAATAAACCTTCATACTCCGCAAATGAGAGGGTAAAGTTGGTACAGATTTTCAGGAAAGCAATTCGGGAAATGCAGCAAATCCTTACACACATCTTTAACCTGTGACACGGCAATGCCTCTTTCAGTATTTACCCAAAGAAAATCGTTAAATATGCAGACAAAGACCTCATCACCAGGATATTTCCTACGGTGAGAGTATCACCTGAGCACTGGCCATAAATATAAAAAAATTGATATAATCTAAATATACATTAGTAGGGGATTGGTCCACTGAATTTGGGTGCAGCCATATATTAAAATACTATGCAGTCATTTTAAAAGGTGTGTAAAAGAATATTCACCAATATAAAAAGATGCCCCTGGTTTATTGTTGAGTGAAAATGTAAATATTCAAACATTTGAAAAAAGTTATCTGGGATGGGATTATCTCTACGGAGGAAGGCAAGGAGTCCGAGACTTTTGGTGGAAGGGTGAGACTGGTCAGGTTCCATTCCTTGTCCTGGGTAACATACATGGACAGCCCCCTCTTCATTTACTCATTAGAGCTGGTGTCTCAACCCTGGCACTGTGAACATTTGAGGCTGGATAATTCTTTGTTGTGGGTGTTGCGGGGCAGTCCTGTTCGCTGTTGATGTTTAGCAGCATCTCTGGCCCCTACCCACTAGATGCCCATAACAGACCCCCATCCCCACCCCACCCAGTGGCAACACCCCAAAATGTCTGAGAGTCAGTGCACTAAAGCATACATTTAGATAGGGGGTCCTTTACTTGGGTGTTAAATTTCACAACTAAAATTGTTTTTTTGAAAAAGAGGGAAAAAGAGAAAAAAAGAATCTTGGAGGAAATATATCAAACCACTAAGTTAATTCGAAGTACCAGGATTTGGGGCCATTCTTTACTCTTTGGGTCATACCTTTCTGTAATAGACCCTTTTTCACATTGAGTACATATTATGTTCACAAAAAGAAAGTAGAATGTTATTTTCAATGCTTTAAAGTCACTTTCAATGTTTAAAAAGCCAGATTCAGAGGGTACAGGGCCCTGCAGCCCACCTTCCCTCTACCGGTGAGTCACATCTGCCCCTCAGGAGTGTTTCCACCTTCCAAGGGTTCTGTAAGATCCCTCAGGCTCCTGCCTGGAGCCTAGAGATCCCCCAGGAGACAGAAGGGAGGGGAGGAGGGCTAAGGGGGAGGGGTCAGCTGGGGGTGGGGGGAAGACCCCGACAGGTTGAGGGAAGGGAAGGAGCAGTAATGAGTCCATTTTCTCACTGGTGAGCCTGGATGAAACAGGGTAGAAATTCACCAAGCCAGCTCACAGGAGATCGCACCCTCAAGGAAATAAGATGTCTGAGCTCCAAGGGAAGGAGGATCTGGTTTTACTCTTGGATGTATCCCCAGCACCTCAAACAGCATTCAGCACATAGTAGGTGCTCAATAAATATTTGTTCAGTGAACTAAATGCATGAATGGAGGGACATAAATAATCACATTAGCTGGTGGAAAACGGGCAGGGCAGAAGAGAGGTACAGATGGTTAAATGCTATAGGAAATGAAGCTGCTCGTTCACATAGATAATCAGTCAAAACTATCTGCCACAGGGCACCTGGGTGGCTCAGATGGTTAAGCGTCTGCCTTCAGCTCAGGTCATGATCCCAGGGTCCTGGGATCGAGTCCCGCATCGGGCTCTGTGCTCCTTGGGAGCCTGCTTCTCCCTCTGCCTCTCTCTCTCTCTCTCTCTCATGAATAAATAAATAAATAAATCTTAAAAAAAAAAAAACAACTATCTGCCACAGCCCAGGTACTCATAGGTGTTCTAGTTAACTAGTTATTGAATTAATACAAGAACAGAGGAATGATAAGTATTCATTAATAGCCCCCACCCCGAACACTTGAGAGAGGGAATCCAGAAAGTGCCCTCAGAGTCCAGCCTCCCAGAGCTCATAGTCTATTTCGGGAGGTGGGTCCTGAAATTACATCCGCGTCTGGAATGCCCTGGGACCAACTGCAGGGAAAGTGAGGCCGGCCGGGCACATGCATTTCGGGCTGCAGGTGGGAGCCAAGCACACAGCGCAGGCTGGTTTCTCTGCAAGCAGGCCACAGCCCCTCCGTGCCAGGAGGGGATGGGGCTCAAGACTTCTCGCCCCTGACTGCACATCTGAAACGATGGAGAATTTTTAGAAACCCCTCCAGCGATTCAAGGTTGGCCATGGTCTTTTTTAAAGCTCTCCCCATGATTCTGATGTGCAGCCAGGGCTGAGGACCCCAGCTGAAATGATCTGTAAGTTCTGGGTCTGATTCTAATGGCCTCTCTCCCTAACCATCAGCTCAGCCCCAGACTGCAGCATGAACAGCCTCTAGGGTGGGAGTGGAGGAAGGAATGGCATTAATTTCACATTTCACCAACTCTCACGTCAATTTCTCTCAAGGTATGGTTCCAAAATGTTCTGCATGGAGTAGATGTTAAGTGCTGAGTCTCAGGTCACTTGGACCTGCTGGATCAGAAGCCGGGAATCTGTCTTGCAAGCACACTCTCCAGAGGATGCTCAGGCACAGGAACATATGAGGACTCTCACCCCAGACTGCATGAGGCTTCTAGGTACCTCTGAAAGATGGCCAGAGCCTGGGCCAGAAAGAACGCAAACACTGCAGAGCACAGAGCTCATGCTGCTCCCGGGGAGTCAGGCGCCCTGAGCGGGGATCTGAGCGCTGAGCACAGGCTGGCTGTGATGAGTGCTCCAGCAGGCCGAGCGACGTGCTGTACATAGAGAGAGAAGAGACTAAGGAATGCCAGGGGAATCCTGAGTGCCTTCTCGGAGAAGGTGGCATTGCAGCCCAGACTTGAAAAACAACAGACTTTGAATGGTTGGAGATGTTACATTCTATTATGTTTCAGTTTTGCTAGGAGCTTATCAATTACCAATAAATAATAAAGGGTGGGGAATACAGACACTGGGCGGACAGCAGCTACATGGGGTACCCGGGCCAAGGCAACAGCTAAGAGGGGCCTCAACAGATTTGGCCACCTTCCAGACTCAAGGGCATTGCCCATTCCAAGCACTTCCTGCCGTGACCACTGACCTGGACACATATAACTTGCCCAGGTTTCCATTTCCTTAATCTGCAGAATGGAGAGATTGGGAGCTACCGCAAGACTGTTCCAGAACCAGGGCGAGAGAGCTGTGAACAGATCCCAAAGCATCCAAGAGACCTAGGCTGCTGTAAGCCCCTGGTCTCAAGATCCTTACAGAACTTCTTTTCCCGCCAAGGGTGGACCCGCAGTTTCTATAAGGGAATGAATGGCTTAGGCAGACGAGCTAGCGACCTTGTCATGAAGTGGCATTTCATAATAGGCACCCAGGACTGTCACCAGTTAATGAAAATAGCAATGTTTTCTAAAATGTTTTGACTCACACTTTTCAAAAGAGAGATAAAATGTAAATTGTCCCGTTACAAAGAATAAAAGCAAGTAGTTCTCATTTTGCCAAATTGTGTCTACTATCTATGATCATTATTATCCTGGGGAGCTTGGGGACCAGATGGAGATCATGGGTCAGAGCTAAAGAGCCCCCTGGTGCCCTCCCTGTTTTCAAATCTCATGAAAACACCAGCCACTTTTCCCTCTACTTTTGACCATCTTTTGTGATGCACGTATTTTTTAATTCCACAAAACCACAGGATATGCCTCCTGGTAAGAGAGAAACCCCTTCTCCTCTCCTTATATATCTTTCTTTGCAGCACTGGGCTCCTGACTCACAGCCATTGTTCCTTCTCTTAATTTTAACATATCCTTCCTCTTCCCTTTGCCCCTCCTGAGACACCTCCCCCCGTGGGAATGTCTGCCTCAAAGAGGGTGGGTTAGAGGTGCACGGTGAGAAGGGGAGTTTCGAGTCCTTTGTTGCTGCAGAGAGAGAGAGAGAGAGACCCTCTCTTGTCTAAGCACCTCATGTAGGTGCATAGGCTCTTCAAGACATGGCGGGCTCAATACGGTCAGTGTTCAATAAAGATGGGCGGATGAATGAGTGAATGAATGAAATCAAGACACAGTTTCAAAAACACACATCTACACGCCCAGTTTCGAAGTGATCCTGATTCCTCCCTCTGTTGTGCACCCATCTTTCTTTTCCCACTCCTATCCCCACTGCCCGGCAAGGGCTCCAACTTGATTACCTCTGGGTATAGGTCTTAGAAAAGTAGTAACTGTTGGCAAACTATGGCCCTTTCCGTTTTCCAAAATTTCAGAGCACTGTGGTATTCATCATGCTCGGTTCCGTCCTCCTCGTGCTCCCAGCAGGGCTGAGATTTCTGTCGCCGCGCCGTGGGGCTAGGGTTAGTGCCGCAGCGGGGGCCGCAGACCCGGCCGTGCGCGCCAAGAGGCGGGTGGCGCGGGCGCCGCGGCCACGGGGCTCTCACCTCGGAAAGTCAGGCTGGCGACCGGGTCGCTGCGCCGGTCCTTCTTCACGCTGGGCAGGCTGCTGGCCCTCACCAGCAGGCAGCACAGCATGGTTCGGCCGCGCCGGGCGCGCAGGGGCGCGCGGGCAGGACGCGAGCGGCCGCGGGAGCAGAGGGCCCAGGAGCCAGCGAGCGAGCGCCCGCGCCCGAGGGGAGCTGTCGCGTTCGCTGCGCTTCCGCGGAGAAGTCCCCGCGCCTGGCCGCGGCCGCGGGGAGGACACCGGACACCCGCTGGGCGGACCCTCCCCCGCGCCGGCCCCCGCCCCGCCCCCGCCCTGCCCTGCCCTGCGGCTGGTGGGCAGGGCGGCGCCGGGGTCAGAAGCGCGCGGTGGGGGCGCCGGTCCCCCTCGGCGGCTCCCGGCCCCGGGCCGCGAACGGAAGCGCCGCTGACGCGGGGCGCACCGCTGGGCCAGGCCGCGGCGACTCGGCGCCCGCCGCCCCGCTCGCCCGAGCCGCGAGCGCACCGGTGCGGACCTGGCGGCGGCCGCGGCTCTGACCCCCGCGGCGCCCAGCCGGGTCCCGCACTCCCGGGGCGCTGCGACACTGGGGCGAAGGAGGAATGAGCGAAGGCGGGAGGAGGGGACATCCGGCCGCAGGAACGCGAGTGCCTGCGGCAAACGACTAGTTGGAGCGAGCGCTGGAGGAGCGTGCGGAGCGGCGGGGCGACACGCGGCACCCTGAGCCCCAGTACCTGCCCTCGGTGCTCAGGCTGCAGTTCTGGAAAGACTCCCGGGCCCGAGCCCTCGCGAACCCGCCTCTCAACTTCCCCAAGCAGTCTGGGGTCGTTGTCGTTCGTTGTCGACAGAGACCGCGGAGGTCTCTGTCCAAAGGATACTGCGTTCCCTGGAGCACTCGGTCCCCTGTCACAGCCCCGACAGCACCCTCCAGGCCCCGCACACCCACAGGGGGAGGAATTGCGGTTAGCGTGAGCCTTGAGTGGAGACAGCCCGGAGCACGTTTTCCTTGTTCTGTCAGGCTCCTTTCCAGCTGATGGACTTCTGGACCACAGGAGCCCGGGGTTCTCCTCTCTATACCCCTACATTGCGGGCACCTAGCCCGGGGCAGGGAGGGCCCTGTCCCTCCCCCACCTCCGCACTAGTCCTTAGCCTAAATTCAACGATTAGTCATCATTCTGCTTTGTAACCTTTCAACTCGCTGTCCCCTCCCTTATTTAGAGGATCCAGCATTTTCATGTGGCTAAACCATGACCTGGTGAAATCCTACTCTGCCTACTCCACCCTAATTACTAGAGGTGTTCCAGAATCACACCGCTAACCTGTCCCCGACACTTGATCTTCATGACCCGTGACTCAGGTGGACCCTTCCTGCTGCCCAGCAAGCAATCTTTCCACAGTCTCTTTAGAAACCACCGTTTCAGACGTTTCTCTCTCCAAACCTACAACACGCTATTGCCATCCTTACTCTGTTTGCTTCCTATTTAATGAGTAGAGAACTGCCCCAGGTTCCCAGCCTCCTAACCCCCATCAGCATCTGCGCCCAAAATCCTTTGCCTTCTCTCCCATTTTTATGAATGAAGCATCTGTACTCCTAAGACCAGCTGGCCATGTGGGCACTAGACCCTACCCTTCTCACTCCTTCAATGACAAGTCTGAGGCTGTCTTCTCCCCAGACTTAAAGGCTGTACCTTTTCTCGCTGGCTGGGGACCTCGTGCTCCTGACTCTCCCACTCTCTCTGGGTGACCCCACCTGTCCTCACAATGAGGTGGACACTTGCTTCCTCTCCAACATTCGGACCTCCTTCCTACCTGCTCCAAGTAGATCCTGCTCTATCGGAGCCCATCTCCTCGCAATAGCTATTGCTAATGTCCTGAGTCTTCTCCAGGAGGGACGGGCTTATCCTCTGTGAATGGACAAGCCCAGCTCCCCCTCCTGATTCTTGAGAATAAGGAAGCATGTGGATCCAGTTGCTATGAGCTCTAGGATGGAGCAGATGCCAATGACAGCAGACCAGAGAGAAAAATGGGTCCCGGGTGACAGTGGAGCTGTATGCTGTATATGCTCAGAGCCCACCATGTCTCTGCATCACATCTCTGGATCATGATGGGGCCTAGTACTCAATGGGGGTTCCTTCCCAAGGGGGCAAGTATTGGGAATGAAGATCACTTTAAGGCTGTTTATTATTAAAGTCTCCTTGAGGCAAGACTTCACTTACTAGCAGCCTCAATCTTACAGCTGACAGCCCTGACTTTGGTAGCATCAGTGCACCCAGAGCATCCAGATGCCTCCCCTGAGGCATTTCCTCTACTGCCCTCTCCTGCCTGGGCCACTGCAGGGGCCTTCTAGCTGGTCACCGCTGCTCCATTATCGATCCTAAAACAAATACGATTAGGCTCAAAGGCCTCCCTTGTTCTTGGGATAGAGCCCAGACCCCTTACCTCCACCCTCTGGGAAAGGCCACTCCACCCCTCGCTCGGAGTCCCCGCGTCAGTGGCTTCTCAGTTTGGGGAACATGCTGAGCTCTCTTCCAACTTGGGAGCTCTGCTGTTCCCTCTGCGCACAAATGCCTTCCCCTCTCTCTTTCCAGGGCCACCCCCACTCATCCTTGGGCCTCAGCTTACAGATCGCTTCCCTGGGGAAGGCGTCTCTGACATCCTGGTCTAGATTGGGTCTAGACTGGGTCCATCTGGCAAACAATCGGACAGCCGCACTTCTCCTTCTTGGCACTCACAGCGCTTGTAAGGAATCACTAGCTGTAATCACGTGTTTGAGGTCTAGCTAGACCTCAAACAGCCTTGGTCTCTTTCAGTCGGCCGGGTGCTCCCTGCGCACATTAAGCGCCAGCCTGGCGTAGCGGACCGCGGACTTGGCTCCCCGGTGGCCCTTTGGTCCCATGATGAGGCTAAGCCGATGGTTCTCCAGGAGGGCAGTACTGCCCCCTGGGGGAATTTTGGATATGATGATTTGGGATATTTTTTTTGCTGTCACAGTGATTCCAGGCTGTGCCCCTTCCCCCCAGACCCCCCAGCCCTGCCACCACCTCTGACCCGTCAGGGGCAGCACAGGAAATCTATAGGGAGCGTATCTAATATTTCCGGAGGAATATTCCAAGGGACGTGTACAAACATTTGGCTTGTGTCCAAGGAACAGGGGCTCCACACGTATGCTCTGTAAACCAGAAAATTAGCAGCTGGTGGCCTGAGCCCAGGACACTTCCTGAGGCCTCTTTGCCATCCCCAACCTCCAGCCTCCCAGCCTGGCTGCCGTTCGCTTCTCCCTGATGAGATGGCTGACTGTTCCTTGGAGACGCCCTAGTGCAGCCAAGGCCTAAAGGGGGCTTCCTCCCAAGGGGACTTGTATCAGGAAAGCAGTTCTCATGGACAGTGTGCTGGGACCTCAACTTGTCCCCCTCCTTCTGTGTTCTCCCCTTCTCCCACGGAAATTTTGCATAGTTTTACCTGGACACATGGCCAGCCAAACAGAAAGGCTACATTTCCCAGCCTCCCTCACAGCTAGATACCGTCATGAGACCAAGTTAGGGTTAGGGTTAGGGTTCGCTGGTGAGCCATCACCAACCATGTTGTCAAGGGGACCCCTGGGGATAGCAGAGCAATAAAACAGAAGGATCCAGGGTCCCGGACAGCCTTGTGGGTTAGAACCGTGCCGGCCAGGACTCCCCACACATCAACCGTTAGGTGAGTGAGAGAGACTCTCGTGTTCACAGCATCTTTACTTAAGATGTGTTAACTGCTGGGCGCCTGGGTGGCTCAGTTGGTTAAGCGACTGACTTCGGCTCAGGTCATGATCTCAGGGTCCTGGGATCGAGTCCCGCATCGGGCTTCCTGCTCCTTGGGAGCCTGCTTCTCCCTCTGCCTCTCTCTCTCTGTCTCTGTCTCTCATGAATAAATAAATAAAATCTTTAAAAAAAAAAAAAAAGATGTGTTAACTGCAACAACATTTCAGGGCTGATAGAGGTAAGGGGGCGCGCTCCCCGACTTGCCCCCTCACCCCATCGGTGTAGTCAGGGATAGGTGCTTACTGAGAATCCCAAGTGAGAGGAGACTGGCCGTCTGTTGTCCCAAAAGCCCAGGACTAAATTCTCCAAGACGGGCTAAAACACTGCTTCAGATGCTGCCACTGGTGTCCCCTGGGGATGCATCGGCCTACACTTAGTATCTTTGAGCAACACAACGTTTTATAACAAAATCGTACCTTAAGTCAATGTTAGGAGATTTCTCATGCAAATCTGGATGGATAACTGCTCTTGAAAAATCCAAGTACCTGGCACACGGGCCCCAAATCTCTGCCTGACACTGATTATCTGGCCCCTGTGACCGGGGCATGCACTCTCAGCTCACCCTACTCACCACCGCTCACTGACATGCGCGTGCTTTTCCCTCTGGCTTCCACTGGCAGGGGAGTCTTCGCTCACCTATCAGGGATCCTACCTCCCTGCCCCCGTGGGAGAAGAGGCGCTTCTTACACGGCCTCTTCTGGCTGCTGGAGTTGGGCCATCTGGCCTCCTCCAGCTCAGGGCTCTGTTTTTACCAAGGCCTGACAGGGGGTGACCAGGAAGCAAACAAACCTTGCCTCTCTGCTCAATGATGTCAACCTTGAGAGGAACACTCTGCCTGTGAGTTTATTGGACTCCTTTAGGGTCACATGTGCCAAAGCCCAAAAACTTCCAAGAGTATGACTGGTCCAAGGCATCATTGTGCCCCTTCCCCTCACCTTCATTGAAGACTCTGTTGTCCATGGGTATCCCAATCCAAAGCTGGGATCAAAGGGGCACGTGCGTGTCCACCAAGGGTGTAGAAAGCACAGGGAGCAGTGACTCTGGCTACAGCCATGATGATGGGACTGCCTGGGATGAACCATCCTGTAGTGGGAAGAATCAGGCGGTCCTGGGCTTCCATCCCAGTCCCCCCTTTGCTAGCTGTGTGCCCTGAAGCATGTGACTTGACCTTTCAGCTCCGAAGGGGCTGCTCCAGGAGGGTCAGCCAGAGGAGACAAGACCAGGGTCCCTTGAGGCAGAGGGGATGGCCACTCGCCACTGAGCCCATTGTGCCCAGTCTGGAAGGACTAGAGCTGGACAAACAACTGATGATTGGAATGACCAGGTAAAAAAGGTAGTGATAGTCTACTTGGGTGTGTGAAGTGATTTCTTAGTACCTCTACAATACGTATCAACTATAATAATAATTAGAATAAATATATGCATAATCATATATAATAACAGTTATATATAATTGAGTGCCAAGCAGTATTCAAAGAGACTGGGCTCCAGGGTGTGAGCAGACCTGGGTTCAAATCCTGCCCTTCCATTTTACTGCTTGTCTCTTGAAAATCAAAGCTAAGACCCAAAGGAGATCATGAAGTGGTTAAAGATGGGGCTCCGGAGCCAGATCACATGTAAGTCACAACTCCATGGCTCACAAGTGTATAACTTAACCTCTTTGTGCCACAGTTTTCTCGTCTATAAAGTGGGGGTGATAATAGTTGCTATTAGATATGGTTACGAGGAGGGTTAAATGTCTACATCCAAGTGCCTGGTACAAATTCTAGCTGGAACCTAATACAGCTCATGGGAAATGAGTTCTATGTAGAACTGTGCCCAGCACCTAGTAAGCTGGGTATCAGTTAAATATGTCTCTTTCAAAGGGTTGTTGTGGGGTTTTAAAGAAACAGCATCAGAAAATGGTACATTGTTTGTGCTTAATGAATGCCCATTCTCTCTCCTTGGGATGAATACACATTTTTAAAATCAGAATCCTCCACGTTTTGGTCATTTGTCATTATAGTGCGTTCCCTGCAGCCTTGTACTCCCCCCCACTTTGACTCAGTCCCATGCTGGATACCCCAAACACTGCCCCCCCACCCAGTGCTGGCTCAGGCCCAGGTTGCCCTGGCTGTGGGCAGCACATGGTATGCTTTCCAAAGCACTTTCTTCTTCATGAGCCATGGGTGCTGAGAACAACAGAGGGCAGTGAAGAGAGGGGTGGGGTGAGGATGGGAGGTACTTTGACCCCTGTGTGACCTTGGCCAGGCTCCTGCACTTCTCTGGGCCTTTTTGCTCATCTCTAAAGGGGAATACTATCCCTGCCCTTTGGCCTCACAAAGCTGCTGTGAGCATGGAATGAATTCGTGCATGCGCAGAGGGGGTGTCATTATGGGATATTATAATCAGGCAGCCAAAGGATCACAACCTGATCACAACCCCAAACCTAAAGGGCCTGGGAAGGCCAGAGCCAGGCTCCCTGGTGAGGAAATACTTCCCAGGAGGCTGTTTTGCTCTGAGTAGTGTGTCCCCGAGACCAGAGCCTTCTGTGTAATCATTCACCAATCTGGCCCTGGCTGAGAGAAGGAGGCTGAATGCTGTGGGGCGGCCAAATTTGGACATGGGTTAAGAGCTTGGCCAGTGCAGGAGGTGGAATGTGTCCAGGGCTAGGGAAGGGAGGGACTGCATTCCCCGTGACTGCCTAGCAGTGACAGCCAGGACTGACTGGGAGTGGGGGCTCCAGCCAGCCCCCTCTGGGGAGCACTCACGGGCAGCACAGACAACCTACTTCCTTTCTCCCTGGGGAAGCAGGAGCTCACCCAGAGAAGCCAGGCAGCAGGCAAAGGGCAAGAGTGCAGACTGACATCAGGGAGATGGGGGCAGGGGCTGTCAGGGACTCAGAGGGAGGACAAAGGATGGGGGATGGGGAAGACTGCCCCACACCAGCCACACTCCTGTGGGCAAAGCACTTCAGGGGTTAGAAAGTGCTTCCCCATACATTATTCATTCTTTCCTTTCTCCTGCTAGGGCTCAGAGCCTGGCCTGGGTAGAGGGACTTCATAGCATGAAGCAAATATGTGGGTATTGTGGGGGGGGCTTGTGATCAGGGAAGGAAAATCTGGTTCAGACTGAATGGGCACCAGACGAGACAAGAGCCCTGAGAACACAGGCAGGGTTACACAGTGCCCTGCCCTCCTTGAGGTTCTTTTATGCACTGGACAGGTCCAGAGGGTGCCATTCACAAAGCCCGCTCAGCCCTTGGGCTAGGGCAGTTCGCTGGGGAAGGGGTGCTTGGGCAAGAGGCAAATATTCAAAGCACAGGATTTTCCCCTCCCTCCCAGGTGACACGACCCTCCTTCCCCTCAGCCAGGGAGATATTCACAGTGGGAATTGTGCTCCCCGGAGTTGAGACGAGGAGCCCACGGCCCTCCGTGAGGCTGCTGGCCTGGCCTGCCCAATGCTGAGGATGCAGTGGAAGTATGGAGGCCCCCCATTGGTGCCTTTGTCTTCCCCCTGGAAACACCTGGATAAAGTTCATTTCCGGAGGCAACTATGGGAAACTGGTCGAGAACAGGTCAAAGCAGAATGTTCGCAGGAAAGCCCAGCTGGCGTGTCACCTCCCACTCCCCCCTCTGTCCCTCCTCTTGGCTCAGGCTGTTTCCTGAGAAACCCCAAATTTCACATCCAGGAGTGTGTGTGCCTATGTCCCTGGTAGGACACATCTGTGTGTGCTATTGTGGACACACGCCTTGGTTCTCTGAACCTCTACCCCTTGGAACACCGGGGATGGCCCATGCACTCCTGGGTGGATATGTGTCTGGGAGTACATGTGCACATGGGCGGCTGGGAACAGGAAGATCCAAGAGCTCGAAAACACAGCTCTGCTGAATGGCCAGGGACCAGTCCTTGCTACGATTTCTGGGGGCCTGGCATGAAGGCAGGTCTTTGAAGAGAAGGAAAGCGACAAGTCATGGAGACAAAGAGCAAACCCACCGGGCTGGTGGGGGGTGGACTCTCATACTCTGGTCCTTCTCCCCCAGTATGGCGCCAAGCCCAAAGACCCAGCTGGGTAGACCACAGCTCTGACTTGGCCCTGGGGGGGTTCCAGGTAAATAGACGGGTGCTGGCCCTCACCTCCTGGAGGAAAAGTCCACTCATGACCATAGGAAAACTGTACTGTGGGAGGTTCCAATCGGATAGGGGAGCAGGCTCCTTTGCTCAAGGCTGATGAAGATAGCACTTCCCAGATACACTCCCCTACAAGTTCTGCTCTGGTGGGAGGGGAGGGGAGAGGGGGACAGGTCCTAGAGGTTGGTGTTGGTGTCAGCTGTGGGGACTGCTCGATTTCTCCCACCCTATGCCCAAAGCAGGAGTAGGATCCGGGTGCCTCTGCCCCCAGTGGCCGGGGCCTGCCAACCCAGCGTGTGATAGAGAGCTGGGGCCTAGGAGAGCCTCCGGGCCCAGGCCAGGGAAGAGAGCTGGGCTATAAATAGGCCTGAGACCCAGCCCTCCGGGATCCCTGCAGTACAGCGCGGAGAGACCTCTCTTAAGAGATCCGGAAGAGTGAGAGGAGAGATGCTGGCCCTGTCCTACCCGCCCATAGCTCCAACCTGGACTCAGCTTCCAGGCCCCAGAGAAGTGCAGTTCAGCCACCTCTCTCGTTGCCTGTTTCCCTCTGGGTCGTCCCTTCCCGAGCATGTGGGTCTCTGCGACACCCAAAGTCAGTCTGGCCCGGGGCGTGGAGTCTCTTCTCGCCCATCCCGGAGCTCTCTGGGGGGAGGCCCAGGAGTCCCCTCTCCGACCCGCACCCTCCCCGCCCTGCGGAGATGCCGGCCCCCCCTACCTGCAAACACCGCAGAGCAGTAGGCATCGCTGATGTCGGTGTCCGGGGTGTGGACGTTCTCGGCATAGAGGATGAAGACCCTCAGCATGACTGGCACGAATTAGGGCCCCGTGCGTCCAGGGCGCGCGGAGAGAGCCGGGGAAGGTCGGCGAGGAGCGGGTCTCCTCACTGGAGAAGGCTGGACGAGGGAAGCCTGTTGGGATCGCTGGCTCGTGGCTCAGATCTTCTGCTGTTGAAGAGAAACAGGCCAGCCCCGGGCTGCTCCAGTGGGCTACGCTCGGTCCCCGCCCCAGCCGCGTTTACCCCGCGTGTCAGCAGGCGCTCCGGACACAGGGGCTTCTGCTCATCTTCCACCCCCGCCGCCCTACCCGGGCTCGGCTGAGCTGTAATTCAATGCTCCGGACGCGGACTCTCCCAATGACAAGGCGTTTTGCACCTGGCCGGGGAACAGCCGACCGGGCGGCGGCCGCGATGGCGGGGGGCTGGCCCAGGGCTCCGGACGCCCAGCGCGGTCCAGATCTCGCTGCCGACAGGAGAAAGGCTCAGTCCCTCCCCCGACCTTCCACCCACCCCCGGCCGCGCGCCTCGCCAAGCCGGTCGCCTCCTCCGGCCGCGAGGATTCGAGCACTCTCGGTCGGACGCAGGAGTCAGCCGGCTGCTCTGAGGACCAGGTGGGGGGTGGGCGCACGGACCGCGCTTTCCCGAGAAGCCCGGAGCTGAGGAATCTCAGTGACCGGCCTCGTCTGGCTGCCTTAAAAACTCTGTCCCCCTTCTTTTCTGCTGTAAAAGCAGCACCTGTTACTTTTAACACAAAAGCATAAAGGAAAGAAATCTCAAGTCTGAAAAAAACAGTATTAACATTTGGATATTTACCAATCCAGGCTTTTTCCTGTGTGTGTGTGTGTGTGTGTGTGTAAATTACACTATTTATCACATTTCTGAGATCAATGTATATGCAGTTCTGTGTCCTGCGTTTTTATGTAATATTTTCTTGCATCATTATAAATTTTTCATAGACAATTTTTCAATAACTACATCATTTTGTATCATATGAATGTACTAGACTTACCAAGCTTTTTCCCGTTGTTAAACATCACTATTATAATAGTGAGACATACTTTTTTATATAAAAACTGGGATATAAGCCCATCTTGGGCCCCTTCTGCTAGTTCCTTAGGTTGGATTCTCAACCTTGGAATGGTAAAGTTGCAGGACATGCCTTTTTTTAGGTCCTAGTACCGATTGCTAAATTGCTTTCTGGGAACTGTGTAGATCCACACTCCCAGAAGTTGGGTGACTCACCTTCTAAAGAGGGCAACTTGGATGGGTGTGCAGTCATCAGCAAACCATCCCCTCCCCCAGCAACCCATGGAGGTAGAACACACACCCCCGGCCAGAACAGGAAGCTGTTTTGTCCATAGCCCCAACTAGGTGGGAACAAGACTCCCAGTCGTCCATTTAACAGGCATGTATCAAGTCCTACAACATGCCAATACTGTCCTGGGTGATGGGGACACAATGAGGAGCAGAAGTGGCTTGGTTCCTGTTATGGGCTGAATTGTGTCCCATCCCCCCAAATCCATATGTTGAAAACCCATATGTTAATCCATATGCCCTAGCCCCCCAGTTAGGAATGTGACTGTATTTGGAGTTAGGGGCTTTACAGAGGTGATTAAGTTAAAACAAGACTGTGGGTGGGTTCTAATCCAATCTGACAAGAGGAAATCTGGATGCAGAGACACCAGGGATGTATGCACACAGAGGAAAGACCACACGAGCACCCGGTGAGAAGGTGGCCCTCTGAAAGCCAGGGAGAAAGGCCTCAGAAGAAACCAAATTTGCCAATCAATAACTTGATCTTGGATTTCTAGCCTCCAGAACTGTGAGAAAATAAATTTCTATTAAGACATCCAGTCTGGGACACTTGGGACACTTGGGTGGCTCAGTAGGTTAAGCGTCTGCCTTCTGCTCAGGTCATGATCCCGGGGTCCTGGGATCGAGCCCCACATCAGGCTCCCTGGGAGCCTGCTTCTCCCCCTGCCGGCCGGTTAGTCCCTGATTTCAGAGTTTCTTTCCATCGTAGTGGAGGAAACTGACACTTACGAAATAATCAAGCCAATCATATACCATTACAAATCTGTCAGTACAAAAAAGGACAGAAAATGGGGCCCTCATGTAATCCTAGGGACAATGAGAGCTATCTGGGATGAGATCTGAAGGCCAATTAGGAGTTCACTGGACCAGACTGAGGTCGGGGAAGAGGAAAGGGGTGTTCTAGAGAGCAGTAAGGGATGCTCTTGGTCAAGGCCCTGGGGAGCGGGCGAAGGGGTGGGGAGAATGATTACTGTGACTGGAGAGCAGACTGGGGATGGGGGGTGGGGAGGCATGGAGAAGGTGAGGCTAAGAGAACCACACAGGGCCTGAGGAAGTCCAGAGGAATGATAGGATCTGATTTACTTTTCAAAAGCCCCCTCTGATTGTTTTTTTGGAGAATGAAGTGCAAGGGGCCAGACTGAAGGCAAAGAGATCAGTTAGAAGCTTCAGCAGAGGGTCAAGGTGAGAGATGATGGTGACTTGGCCCAAGGTGGAGAAAGTGGGGTTGGAAAGAATTAAAGCGAACCTGGGAGGAAATAGGAGGAGGCAAAGCAAGTGCTAACCTTGGCCATTATATGTTGCTGGAGAAAAAAAAAAAAAAACCTTGGCTTGGATGAAGTAATTGACTCATTCATTCATTCCTTTAACCAACATTTATTTATAGGGTGCCTTGCATGCGGCAGGAGTTTGCCAGATTCAGGTTTTAGAGAAGGGTACCAAGTAGGGAATAAAATTTAATTTCATTGGGAAGAAGGGCAAGAGGCCCCGTTGATATAGGGAAAGCCCAAATTAGGATCGATTTCTAAAGAAGTACAGTTTAGCTCTATTCAGATGTATAAAGTAACATGAAGCTGCTCTAAGGCAGAGCTAAAATTGGCTCTCAGAAGCACCTAGCTGCTTGCAGATATGGTGTGACTAAAGTGATTTGACCAGAACCAGTTTTCTTTATGGGTTAAACATCGCCCTTGCAACTTCTCTACATTATTTATTCATGCAGCAGATTCTCTTCAAACTCTTTACGTAAACTCTCCCCCCAATGTGGGGCTCAAACTCATGACCCTGAGATCAAGACTTGAATGCTCTACTGACTGAGCCAGCCAGGCGCCCCTCTCTTCAAACTTGTCATGTACAGGCCAGTCTGTACAGAAAGAAATTCCTAGTAAGAATGCACCTCAGGAGTGCCTGGGTGGCTCAGTCGGTTAAGCCGCTGCCTTCGGCTCAGGTCATGATCCCAGGGTCCTGGGATCGAGCCCCGCACTGGGCTCCCTGCTCAGCGGGAAGCCTGCTTCTCCCTCTGCCTCTCTGCCTACTTGTTCTCTCTCTCTCTGTCAAATAAATGAATAAAATCTTTAAAAAAAAAAAAAGAATGCACCTCAACTTTATTTTTCAATGTGTAGGACATGTTTGGGATATGTTCTGTATTTCAAAGAGCCATATTCTTTGAGACCATCCCCTGGCAAAGGGAAAGACACCTGATTCAAAGCTGAACCTATCGGATGATCTCTTCCCAAGAATTTGTAATTGAGACTGAGAGATGCTAGCCTCTGTGTGCGGCTGGAACCAAGCTGAATAAAACTGGAGGCTCAGAAGAAGCCACATGCATGGAAAAGTGGAGAAAAATCTGCAGTCAGGAAAAAAAGACAGAGCTTGAACTTGGACTTCTGGCCCCTAGAACTATGAAAGAATAAATTTGCTGTTGAAATCACCACAGTTGTGACAACTTGTAAGAGCAGCCACAGGACCCGAATACGTGGAGCCTCTGACAAGGCAATCCAATCATTGTTGAAAAGGACAGGCATTCAGAGCACTTCCACTGCTTATTGTTTTGGGGCAAATAAAGGAAGGTCAACTCCCAACCTCCCTGAGAAACCAAGAGCAAGTTTGATATTATTTCCCAGTAGAGAATGGAACGAAAAAAAGCAGCAGATTTTTAACCAAAGAGGTAATTTGGAAAATGTACATGATTTCTATATTCTCTGCCACTCAGATCTTTGCAAAGCTATCTGAGAACCACAGACCCTGGTCACACTCTGGTCATTTTATCTGAGACGGAAAACTCATGGTAGTTTTAGAGCGTTTCAATCTCCCATGAGAGGGACCTTCCCGAGAATCTCCCATAAAAAACATTTAGTAAACACTCAATAAATAGAAACTATTATTATCCATTCAGGCGTGGGTGCTGGTCTAGCCTGAAAGGAGTGTATTCAGAATGGATGGTAGGGTTGTCTGGTCTGAAATTCCCCCTGAAAGCTCTTCCCTCGGGCAGGGAGTGGAAAGCAGCTTGTCTGCTGAAGTCTACAGAACACAGCTCTGGGACTGTGAGTAGGTCCATCTGTGTGCACAGCCCTCCTTTTGAATTTACTGCAGAGGGTGAGGAGTCTCTAAACTGGATGAAAGAAAGCCTACACACACACACACACACACACACACACACACACACACTGGGAGAGAGGGAGGGAGGGAAAGGGTTAGGGAGGGAGAGACAGAGAGAGCTTCTGAGGAAGCAGAGTGTGGGATGGAATAGGAATTAAACTTTTTCTAGAGTGAGGTTATCTCCTCTTGTGGAAGAGGCCACAACGTCCCAGGAGGCCGCAGCCTCAGCAAATGTGAAGAAACTTGTTCCAGGCCCCAGCAGGGGGAAGAGTCAGGTGCTGGTGATGGCTGGTTCCCTGCTAAGGTGCAGAATGAGGGCACAGGCAGAGCTGACGTAGATGAGGGGGAGCAAGTGCAGAGGGCCCATGCTGTGTGTCTCGGGGCAGAGATTAGCCATTTCTGAAGCTCCACGCCAAAGAATTCCTATTCATTCATGGAGAGATACCACCACAAGGCCTGAAGAACACTCCTAGGAGTTAAGAGGGCAACAAACTGGTTGCATTTTCAGTGTTTCTTCCTTGGCTAAAGGTTGGGACTTTGGGGAAAGAAAGGACACCAAGAGAAGTGAATACGTGACTTGTTGGTGTTTCAAGTGTGGTCAATCTGAAGGTCTCCCATATCAGAATCTTCTTGTAAAAAACGGAGACACCTGGGTCCCTCCGTACTCCTAGATCTATTGAGTCAAAAGCTCTGCAAATGGCCAAGGATTTGGGCTTTTAAAAGCTCTCCACTTATTCTTTTGCAGACCAAAGGCCCGGAACCACTGACCTGGGTAGGATCAAAGAAAAGGCTTTGGCTCTTTGGATCATAACCTAAAATGCCAGATGAATGCCCTCTCGAATCCAGATTTTCACAAGCACTGAGAAGACTATGTTTGGAGATTGGCTTTAACTGGAAAAAAGAGAGCATTGGGAAGAGGAGGGAGGTGAGGGAGATAATATTCAGCTAAAAACTGCAAAACCAGTAGGACAAGAAGAAAACAATGGCAGCAGTGTCGAAGGAGGACTCTGGAGTCAGACTACCTGGATTCAAATATTAGCTCTCCTTACTAACTGACGGTCTTAGGCAAGTTACCTTACTTTCCTGAGCCTTGGTTTCTTTATCTATAACATGGGAACTATAAGAATATCTGCCTCATGGGGTAAGTGCTTGTGATGGTTAATTTTATGTGTCAGCTCGACTGGGCTGAGGGATGCCCAGAGAGCTGGTAAAACATTGTTTCTGGTTGTGTCTGTTGAGGCTGTTTCTGTAAGAGATTAGCATTTGAATCAGTAGACTGAGAAAAGATCATCCCCACCAATGTGGGGGGACATCATCCAATCCAGTAAGGGCCTGAATAGACCGAATAGAAGAAAGGCAAAGGAAGGGCAAATTTGCTCTCTACCTGAGCTGGGACATCCATCTTTTTCTGTCCTCAGACATCAGCTGGCCCTCCTGGTTCTCCCACCTTTGACTTGGTCTGGGACTTACACCATTGGCTCCCCTAGTTCTCAGGCCTTTGGGTTGGGAGCCATACTACACGACCGGCTTTCCTGGGCCTCCAGCTTATAGACAGCAGATCATGGGACTTCTCAGCCACCATAATCACAGGAACCAATCCTTCATAATAAATCTCTTTATATATGGATATACAAAATCTCTTTATATATATATTATTGGCTCTGTTTCTCTGGAGAATTCTAATACGGTGCTTTGCATTGCCTGGTGCATAATGAACATTCAGTAAATGTTAGCTCTTATTATTATTAGAATGTGTAACTAGTATTTCATAGGATTAAAACTTTAGAAATGTGGGGCGCCTGGCTGGCTCAGTTGATAGAGCACTTGACTCTTGAGGTCAAGGTTATAAGTTCGAGTCCTACCTTGGGTGTATAGAGATTACTTAAAGATAAGATCTTAAAAAGAAAACTTTGGAAATGAAGTCAATATTTATGGCCTCAGACATCTATAAAAATGTAAGCTCTCTTAGTCCATTTGGGCTGCTATAACAAAATACCATAGACTGGATGGTTTATAAACAACAGAAACATATTTCTCACAACCCTGGAGGCTGGAAGTAGAGATCAGGGTGCCAGCATGGTCAGGGGAGGACTCTCTTCCAGGGTGCAGACTTCTCATTGTATCTTCACATGGAGGCAGAGGGCTAGGCATCTCCCTGGGGCCTCTTTTTAGGCATTAATCCCATTCATGAGGGTTTCACATTCATGATTTAACTACTTCCCAAAGGCCCCTCCTACTAATCCCTAGCCTTTAGGGGTTAGGATTTCAACATATGAATTCTGGGGGCACAAACATTCAGACCATAGCAGAAGCATTTGCGGTTTTAAGAGTAGACATACTTACATAAACCCAACAAAGGCATGTAAGATACTCTTAGTTCAAAGAAGCATGAATACCAGAAGGCGAGAGAGAGAGAGTCCTGCAGATCAAGAAGATGTACCCCTGCATGGAAATCCTCACCAACATTCATGCAAGAAAGGCTCTAGGTGAGGATTAAAGGAGAGGGGAGAACATGATTAATAGAGATGATGATTCTAGTGCAAGGACAAGCTGAGGTGCTAAGGGAGAGACTTCCACTCTCTGAACATTTGGGGAAGTTACACTAACTCAGATATGCCTCTGGTAATGTCTTACTTTAGGGACAATTCCGTCTCTCAGGAGATGAACTGAGAAAGAAGGGACCTGCTACATGGAACCTAATCTTGACCAACAAGAAAGAACTGGTTGGAAAAGCAGGTGCAGAAACTATGCTTGGGGATGGATGCTGGCTGGAGTGATGACCAGTTTTCAAGGCCTAAACCCTGTCGTTTCTGCAGGGCTCTGCCTTTCTACAACATGCTCTACCACAGGCTCTCCCAAACCCAGGGCACCCACTTAATTCCTTGACCCTGGCAAATCCTCATCCTTACCAAGAGTTTTCTTTTTATAGAGTCAGCTGAGGAAGGTATTTTGAGGTTCTTCACATATTTGGCTTGAAAAAAACAGGACTGAGCCAAAGGTCCTGCTGAGAACAACAGGACAAAGCATGCTACAGTGTTTCCTACCCAGTCACAGTACTTCGTAGCTGCTCTTCTCTTTTGCCCAATCATTGTCCGGTGTCTGGTCCAGAAATCAGATTCTATTGACACCCCTAACATTTGAGAACACTTTTCCCTCCAAGGGGTCCCCATTAAGCCTAGGCTCTGAGGTCGATCTTTACTCATACTCAAGCCTCTTAGTGGCTTTAAAATTGGGTGCTTGTCAGAGCATCCTTAGTTTGTTACACCCAACATATATAATGGGAGAGTCCATATGATGGGAGAAAAGACTTGAAATAAAAGAATGCTATAACATGGTTGCTATAGTCTCTTCGTATCTGATAACAAAGCCTATGTTGATAATCACGGTTGAACGTTTCCACTACTCACTCCATTTTCCTCTTAACCTCTGCCAGCATGAAGGCTGGCCAGATTTGAGTCCTTTCTGGTCTTGCCATTATGAGATTGACGACGTTCTCCTTTGACCAGGACTATTGGGCCAAAGAGTCACAAGGAGCACTCCCATGAATCTGCTAGGTTCCAAACATAGTTATTCTTGCTCCTACTGTGTAGCAGCAACTGAATTACCCCCTGGTAAACAAGACCAATCATCTTATCAGGTACAACAAACTCTTTCCCTTCCTGTGGTTCAGTGGCATGGGTAATCCCAAAAGGCGAAAGGGCAGTCTCAGCTTCAAATTCATTAGAATCACACCCTTATGTCTGGTGTATGCACTCTTCTCTTAGATACTTGCACTTCCAAAAAGATTGAGGCCATGGTCATAGAGAACTAACAATCCTGGATTTTATTGGGAAGTAGAAATCCTTCAAGTGGGTTAGTAGGTGTAATAGTGAGGGAAAGCAGTCTGACCTCTACTCCTTGGTTCCCAAACCCATACATTCCAACCATGGGTGAGATGGTTCCACATACTGGCCTCTAAGGTATCTAAGGCATCTGTGGGACAACACTCACACTTCCCAAGAGGTGGTCTCCAATTTGTGCCATAACTAGTCTTCAGGTCATTCTAACTATCAAGCCAGCTGCTTCTGGGTGATGAAGCACATGGGAAAACTTGTGAAGTCTGTGGGCAAGAGCCCATGGCCCACAAGTTCATTTACCAAAAAGTGTATCTCCCTGTCAAAGTGATGCTGGGTGTTCTTCCATGATAGAAAAGGTTCATCCATAAGTCCACAAATGGTGGTACTATTAGAAGCCCTGAGTTCAGGGAAGGCAAACCCATACCTGAAATGTGCACATTCCTAGTGAGGACAAAGCCCTGTACCCTCCATGATGGGAGGGGTTGGATATAGTCAATTGGCTACCAAGTGGTCAGCAGGTTCCCAAGGGGAATGTGTCCTATCAGGAGCTCCTCACCCTCACATGCCCTGTGACACCAGATGAAGAACTCCTTCAAAGCTGTCGTAGAGGTTTTCTGGTTCTCTGTGCCAGTTTTAATTGTATGGTCATAACTTTCTCTTTTTCCCTAAATTTGCTCACTGGGCCATAAGAACCAAATGGCACTAGAGTATTTATAAATCACTACTGTTGTCACTTAAGTGCCACAGATACTTGGTCATCCAATGCCTGCCTTCCACCTGCACTTTGTGCCTTGATGCCCATGGTGATAATTTGAATAACTGATGTGATGACACTGCACACCATAGACCACTGTGTCCTATTCACCTCTGGCAAAAAGGTTACCCATATACTCCTTGAATATATGATCAATGCAACCACAGAATCTAATTTTTAAAACTATTGATTTTGAAATAGTTATAGATCCACAGGATGTTGCAAAGAATGTATAGGGAAGTCCTGTACACCCTTCCCTTAATTCCCCCATGTTAGTATTTTAAACAACTATAGAACTGTATCAAAATCAACAAATAGCATTGGTATAACCTATAAAGCTTTTAAAGTTTCACCACTGATATGTGCATTCATTTATGAATGTATACACACTATGCAATGTTGTTGTGTAGCCTTGCACAACCACCACCGTGATCAAGATACTCAACCATGCTACCACAAGACTCCTTCCTGTTAACCCCTTTATACCTACACCCATCCTCTCTCCCGTTCTCAATCCGTCAATAACGAATTGGTTCTCCATCTTTGTAACTGTTATTTCATGAATGTTACATAAATGGAATCATGCGGCATGCATATCTTTTTGATTGGCTTTTTTTTTTTTTTTGCTTAGCATAATTTCTTCAAGTTTCATCTCAATTATTGTGTGAATCAGTAGTTTTTTTATTGCTGAATAGTATTTCATAGTATTATGTACCACAGTTTGTTTAACCATTCACCCATTGAAGGATATTTGGGTAGTTTCCAGTTTGGGACTACTATAAATAAAGCTGCTATGAATATTCATGTACAATTCTTATTTAAAAATCAGTCTTCATTTCTCTGGGATAAATGTCCGAGTGCAAGTGTCAGGTCATATGGTTAAGTCCATTTTTACTTTTGAAAGGATCTGTCAACCAGTTTCCTAAAGTGGTTGTGCCATTTTACATTCCCATGAGCAACATATGAGTAACTCAGTTTCTCTGCACCCTTGCCAGCATTTGGTATTATCACTATTTTTCATTTTAGCCATTCTGATAATTGTGTAATGATATCTCATTGTGATTTTAATTTGCATTTCTCCAACAGCTAATGATGTTAAACATCTTTTCATGTGTTTGTGATCTGTATGTCTTCTTCCATGAAATGTTTTAGGTCTTCTGCTGATTTTCTAATTGGATTTTTTAAAAAGTTTTTGAGACTTCTTTATATATTCTAGAAATAAGACTTTTGTTGGGTAGGTGATTTGTAAATATATTCTGCCAGTCTATAATTTGTCCTTCCATCCTTTTAACTAGGTATTTTGCAGAACAAGTTTTCACTTTGATGAAATGCATTTAATCCATTTTTTCCTCTTGTGGATTGTGGTTTTGGTGTCAAGTCCAAGAACTTTTGCCAAGTGCTAGATTTTTAAGATTGTTCCTGATGCTCTTTTCTAAAAGTTTTATAATTTTACATTTTATGTAAGTTTTTCATTTAAATCCATGATCCCTTTTGAGTTTTTCATATGTGTAAAGTTTAGCTTGAGGTTCATTTTTTCTGATGAATGTTCTGCTGATGGTGCTCCAGTACCATTTATTGAAAAGGTTACTCCTATTGAATTGCCTTTGCTTCTTTGTAAATAATTAATTGGGTATATTTGTGTTGATCTATTTTCAGGTTTGTTCCATTCATCTATGTGTCTTTCCTCCTGCTAATATCACATTTTCTTGATTACTATACCTATATAGTAAGCCCTAACACTGGAAACTGACTCCTCTGACTTTATTCTTCTTTTTCAAAGTTGTTCCCGCTATTCTAGGGCTTTTTCTTTCCCATATAAACTTTAGAATAAGCTTGTCTATGTCTACAAAAATACTGCTGAAATTTTGATAGGATTGCATAAAACCTATAGGACAATTTAGTGGAGAATTAAGATCTTTACAATGTTGAATTTTTCAATCTATGAACATAATAAATCTCTCTACTTATTTAGGTCTCCCTTAATTTCTTTCATCAATATTTTTTAATTTTCATTACCTAAATCCTATACATGTATTTGTACATTTATACCTGATATTCTTTGGAGCCACTGTAAATGGTATTGCATTTTTAAAATTTTGGGATTTTGTTTGTCAGTATATAGAAAGTACAATTAACTTTTGTTGATCTTGTATCTTACTGAGCTCATTTGTTAGTTCTAGGAGTTCTGTTATAGATTCCTTGGAGTTTTCTCTGTAGACAATCATGTCATCTCCACGTTTTATTTCTACTTTCCAATCTGTGTGCCTTCTTTTCCTCTCGGGTGCTAGAACATGACGTACTATGTTGAATAGCAGCGGTGAGAATGGACATCCTTTTATTGTTCCCAATCTCAGAGGGAAAGCATTTGGTCTTTCAACATATGATGCTAGCTATAGATTTTTTTTTTTTTTTTTTTGTAAACCCTCTTTATGAGATTGAGGAAGTTCCCCTCTATTTTTGGTGTACTGAAAGTTTTTACCATGATTAGGTGTTGAATCAATTGATATCAGTTTTTTCCTTCTTTAGCCTGATGATGATATGGTGGATTACACTGATTAAATTTCCAATATTGAACCAGCCTTGCATATCTGGAATAAATTATTCATAAAATGAGTTGGGAAGTATTTTTTTATTTTCCAGAAGAGACTGCGTTTTGTTACAAATTCCATTTTAGGATTATTCAGGTTCTCTACTTCATCTTGGCTTAGTTTTAATGGTTTTGATTTTCAAGAAATTTGTCCATTCTTAAAAAGTTGTCAAATTTGAGCATAGTTGTTCATAGTATTCTTTTAATAGCTGCAGGATCTGTTGTGATAGCTTCATTCCTGATATTAGTAGTTTTGTGTCTTCTTTTTGTTAATCTTGCTAGAGGTTTATCAATGTTTTGTTTTTAATTATGTATAATTTTCCCCTCATTTTACTCTTTTCAATTTCATTGATTTCTGCTCTTTATCATTTCCTGCTGATTGCTTTGGGCTTATTTTACTTTTTTGTTTCTTGAGCTATGAACTTACTTTGATTATTTCTTTATAATGTAAGCACCCAGTGCTATAAATTTTTCTCAGTACTTTATTAGCTGTATCTCAAAGATTTTAACATTTTCATTTTCATTCATTTCTATATATATGAGACTTCTTTTACTCATGGATTATTTGTAAGTGTGCTGGTTACTTTCCAAATTTTTGGTGATTTTCCTATTGTCATTCTGTTGATTTCCAGCTTGATTCCATTATTGTCAGAAAACATGTTCTGTATGATTGCAATTCTTTTAAATGTGTCAATATTTGTTATTAAATAGCCCAGATTATGGCCTATAGTCATGTATGTTCTATGTGTACTTGATAAGAATGTATATTCTATTGCTTGATATTCTATAAATGTCAGTCTTATCCTAGATTTGATTATGTTGTTCAGTTCTTCTATATCCTTGCTGATTTTCTCTAGCAGCTCTATCAACCAATTGGTGAGAGTGGGGATTTGAAGTCCCCAACTATAACTGGATTTGTCTATTTCTCCTTTTAGCTCTATCAGATTTTGCTTCATGTATTTTGAAGCTTTGTGGTTTGATGCATACACCTTTAAGACTGCTTTATCTTCTTGGTGGATTGATCCTTTTATCATCATGTATTGTCCCTTATTGTCTCTAGTAATACACTTTGCTTTGAAGTCTAATTTATCGG